>NC_068549.1:22340057-22670474 GCF_026212275.2 Microplitis demolitor | reverse complement strand
GTTTCCTGTTTTCTTGATTTTTAATGGGCTTGAGTTTCCAAACATCCGCTAGATCAACGGCGTCGCCTTTGATGCCGTCCAGGTCAAAGAGTTCGTTTTCCTCCAACGTGCTCAGAGGAATTGACTCCAAGCAGAAATTGAGTCCGTGCCCGAATTCACTCTGGACTTGTTTGAAAAACATTTCGCGGGAGTAGATTTTATGGGGGTCGCCCCCGAGGGTCTTGATGGTAGCGGACAGGTGCTCGTAGTAAAATTCCAGGAGATTGTCGAACTCGGTTTCGCGTAACTTGGCATCCGAACATGAGTAAATGAAAAATGAGAGATCGGCAACCGGTCCGGTGCATCTCGCTAGCTGGAAGTCTAGAAGCAAAGCCTCTTTTTCCCCAGTTTCGGTGGTCCGCATTAGGAAATTTGGCGCCCATGCGTCTCCTTGGTTTATTATTGATGATGGTGTCCTAGTTTGCCCGCACACTTGGACGCTTTTTTTCCATAACTCAGTGCCCTGTATGCGCGAAAATTTAGTCTGTTCTTCTGTTCCTGGGTATTCTTTTTCCATCGCGTCCTTTGCAATATTTATTGCTACTTTCTAAATGAAAAAATTTTTATTAATTCGAGTCGTGTGTGTTTGAAATTATTTGTCAAAATTTTATATTTAACTGGACATTTTATAAAAGAAAATATTTCAAAATTGACTAGAAAGTTTTTTAAAATTCCAACACTGGTTAGAATATTTTGGATAATTCCAACACTAATCAGAATATTTTGGAAAATAAAAAAATTTACTAGATCATTTCTAAAATTGACTAGAAGATTTCAAAAAAATTCCAACACTGATTTGAATATTTTGGAAAATTTTAAAATTGACCCGATTATTTTTGAAATTGACTAGAAAACTTTTAAAAACTTATTCATTAAAAATCTATAAAATTATTAAAATTTTACCTGAAAAGTTTTATACCAGTCCCAATGATCATCACTGAAATAAGTTTCCTTCAACAAATCCGCAACATCATAAAACTTTTTTTCATCATCAGCTTTGCACGCAAAAGAAACCCCATGGAATCTCGCCATTGCTTTTAGTATCAACTTAAATTCCTCGATACTCAAAGTACTTTTCCTCGAAGCGGGTCCGAAATTCCTAACCGTCACATCCTCCAGTACAATGAAATCATTTTCCCCATCGAGCTCATACGCGTAGCACTCGGGCACCAACAGCAAATGGTTCTGCTTTCTGGGTTCTAAAAACGACCTGAACAATGGCATGGCCTGAAAATTTTAATTAAATCAACTGTTCCAATCAATTCAGAAGACACTCGATACCGACAATAATTTAATTACAATACCTTTGAATAAAATGTTATCTCGTTTCTGAAAAATTCCGTGCTGCGGAAAGTTTTCCTGCGGACCAAATTTTCCGGCAAGGATTTGACGACAATTTTAAAATCATTCTTCTTATTATTGACAATCGCTTCGATTGTTATCCTCGTTACCGTTGACAAATAGCTGTCACCTTTCGCAGAAGCTTCCTCGCTTTTCCAATCAATTATTTCGATGTCATTTTCGCCGGTTGCTTTTCTTACAACATTTTCCAATGTTTTTTCCGTAAATAGTTTGCTAATACTTTTTAAAATCTCCTTGTCTTTAGTCATTTTCCCGCAAAATTATTGACTTGTTCTTAAAATTAAATCTTCGATTAACTAAAAATTCAAAATTTCATTATTTTTAAGGTCAAAAATCCCAAAATTTAACACTATTATTGGTAAAATATATAAAACATATATGATATTTAACACAAATAATTAAAAAATCAAAATTCTAAGATCTCTAATTTAAATCGATTTTTTAATCAATAAATTTTTGATCCATTTTCTGAGATCTATTTAGATTTATGTAGATCTTAAATTTTTTATAAAATTATTAGATTTTTTTTTTTAAAAAAATTTTCTATTTTTCAAATTTTATTATTTTTGATTTTTTGTCAGTAATCGGTACCTTGTTAATAATTGGGCCTTCTAAACAAACAAAATAAATATTTAATCGTAACTCGTTACACCCTCAATACACGTCACTATTTTCGATGACACTGGCGCTCAATAATGAAGCGGTAAAATTTAAAATTAAAAAACAAAACCACTAACAATAAAGCTGCTTATTAATCAAAATTTCAATTGATGCCGCGTTTTTGTAGGAACAGTATCAGCAGTTGCTTGATAATAAAGATAAATAATGAGACAATGCAATTAAATAGTTTGATAAAATATTTATCTTTATTTACTAAAAATTATGAAATCTTATCATGAGTGTTATCAAAAAAAAATTAGTGACTTTATTGATTTGAAATATCAAGTAAAATGTAATTTTTAGCATTTGCTAATTGATAATTAATTAATTAGTTATTAAATAAATCCTTGATGAAGCGCATGAACCATAGCGTCAGCAACGCGCTTACGTTGTTTTTCGCACGTTATCGGCTTAACTTTCCAAACTTTTGAAATACTTATGGCGTCAGTGCCTTCAATGTCTTCGATATCGAATGCTTCTGATGCGTCCATTGTCATCACTGGCAAAGCTTCTATTGAAAATCCAAATCCAAGGACAAATTTTTCCTTGACCTAGAAAATTAATTTTCCATAAGATTATAGAATTAAATTTAATTACAAATTATGCCAAAAAATCCTTTTTTTTTGTGTATCCTTTGAAAAAAAAACAAACCTCTTGTAAAAATAAATCCCAAGGATACAAATCAGCTTTAGAACCCAGAGATAAAATTGTATCGATTAGATTTCTGTGATAAAACTTGAGAAGTTCTTGAAATTGATTATCACGAGTTTGTTTATCGGTACTAGTGTACAAAAAATACGCGATATCTGTAACTGGACTAGAACATCTTGCTAATTGAAAGTCCAGCAAAATAGCCGGTGGGTCCTTGGGGTCTTTGGAATCAAGTCGTAGCATGAAATTCGCTGCCCAAGAGTCGCCCTGAGTAACGACCGACGTCGGAGCTTCAGTTTGTCTGGAAATTTCCATGGCTTTTTCAAAGTAATAACGCGGGGGTATTGCAGTAAATTTTTTTTCTTCCTCCGTTCCTGGGTACTCTTTAGACACTGCGTCTTTGGCAACATTCACTGTCTCAGTCTGAAAATTTCATGTCCAGGTTTTCAAATTTTATTACAAAATTAATTAATTAATTATTTAAATGAATAGTTACATAGTACTCTTCGTACCACGCCCAATGTTCCTCAGTTCCATAGAAACATTCTTTGAGAATTTTGGGTATCTTAGCAAAAACATCAGGACACTGATCCTTTAACGCGAATGATATTCCATGAAATTGTCCGAGGGTTTTTAAAATCACCTGGATATCTTGAGGCTTCCATGGATCTTGTCTGGCAACGTGTCCATATCCTCGGGTCGTGATATCTTCCAGAACAATGAAGTCATTGTCGCCATCGAAATAAAAATCCCAGCACTGGGGAACTGGCAGCAAGTGCTTCAGATTCTTAGACTCCAGAAATTCTTTCATCAAAGGAATAACCTAAAAGTCCACCGAAATTTTCATAAATTATATTTGTTGATAAAATAATTTTAAAAAATGTTACCTTGCTGTAGAAATTTATTTCGTTTTCAAAAAACTCGGCGCTACGAAAAGTTTTACGTGTGGCCACATTACGTGGCAATGTTTTGATGATGACTTTCGTCTGGATTTTTTTACCGTCAGCCAGACCGTCTATCTGCACGCGATGCACAACTGAAAGGTAGTTGTCGCCTTTAGCTGATCCGGCTTCGAATTTCCATCCAGTCAAAGAAACATTGACGTTATTTGTCGCTTTGCTCAAAATATTTTTAAAATTTTCTTCACTGAATTTACTGCTAATTACTTCTGCCAAGTCCATGACTAGATTTTGAAGAAATCACCACTGGAACTTAAATTATAAAAATATCGCGGCTCGCGATTCAGACACGTGACTCGTAACTCGTGATTTGACAGCTACTGTTAGAACTCGGGTATATAGTTATTTAAATAAACGAGGACTGTAAATCAAGTGGGATCAAGTAACTTGCAGCAGGTTTTATGTAAGACTTCACTTGTCACAATCAACAAACGTTCACGGCTTTATCATAATTATTTTCCCCACTGCGTCCGCTTATATTGTCAGTCATCAGATATTTTTATCAATTAAAATCTTTATAAATATTATCATAGACTATATACATATATATAATTTTTTTTCATAGCCGTCAAAAAATCTTTTATCCGCAAAAACATTAATTACCTTAATTAACATATAAATCTAGTCTATAAAATATAATAATAATAATAATGAATAAACTTCAATGTCAAGTACGTTTCAATTCAAATTTTCTATATCTTAAATATAATTATACGCAGTACTGAGTAATTCCCCAAATGTATATGGAAAAAAAGGATTTCATGGTGCGAGAAATATTTTGCATTATGAATTGAAGTCAAAAATTTTCTTAGAACTAGACAAAATTTTTTAACGCTAAAAATTTTTTTTCGCGCCAAAAAATTTATTCTTGGGACAATTCAAAATTTTTTTCAGGTGATTAGAAATTTTTTTCGCTAAGAAATCCTTGTTTTCTGTGTAGGAGGACATCCAAGGTACGAATTTCAGGTACAAAAGATGAGTTATCATAAGAATGCTAGATGACTAATCGGTAAACATAAATAGTCTTGCTTTACGTCTCTCCTACGCAGGACAGGCGTAGAAAAATTAACTTATTTTTGAATAATTGACCCTGATTAATATAAATTGCTTTATATAATAAACAAGAAAGAAAAATTGTGTATATGTATGTATATATATATGTGTCGTAAATATCACCAGTCATTAAAAAAAATCCTTGAAATATTTTCCTGAAATAAAAAATCAAGGAAAGCAAAAAATAAATAAACGACAGTAATATTCACAGAGACTTTTTTTAATCTATTACAATAGCTCACATTTCTTTTATACAAAACATCTAAACAAACACGCATCATTAACATTAATGTGTGCATTTAACTACATTATAAATTTACTAACAAAAATAAAAATAATTGACATTTTTTTTTTCCACGAAAGTAATCAATAATTAATAATTACATTACAAGTAAATTAATAAAGCATCTAAATGTTTACACACCCTAATAACTTGTCAGTTTTACAAAATCATGATAACTTAAAAAAAGTCGGCATAAATTATTTACATAATTATTTCCATTAAAAAACTCAAGTTTTAAAAAATAAATTACATTTTTTAACATTTATTATTATTATAATTATTATTCAACAGCTTATAATGTCAGCATCAACAATTATATTTAACAACAATTAATCACGATGAATTTCCACTTCATCACTCATTTATTTTTTACCAATTTATTATTTTATCATTGCTCAATTATCACGAAGCTTCTATTGTAATTGTAACTGTAATTTTTTTTACTTTACAAAAATTTATCTGGACGTTATTTTTTATTTACGTAATCTACATATGCCGTAACTATATTATCTAGCAGCTATTTTTAGTTCATCATCAAATACATCCCCACATACCGAGCGCGTTTTTTTTTTTTTTAGTTTTTTAATTTTTTTTATTACAATCGATGATTTGAATTGACGATTTACAATGAGTTGTTGATTGAGAGGGGCTGGGAGATTTGTTGAGGGTCATGATGATCGTTATGAAATTATTTATTTAGTTTTTTTTTCGTGGCGCAAAGGCATGTTTGTTAATTTATTTATTAAGTTACCGTACTCGATGTCTCGATTCATTGTGCGTCGTTCCGTCCAATCTGATATCTATACTAGGTTTCTCTTTATAATCTACTTAGCAAATTAATTTAAATTAATTTATACCAGTTAGTTAGGGGATTGTTGCATAGATTTCCGGAATAGTTTGAATTTTTTTCCATTGATGAACAAGGAAATTTTAATTTTAATTAATTAATTAGGCAAGTTTATTCTTTAAATTAAGAATATCGCTGATTACAGCCAAAGTATAGAAAATATGAGAAAAGTATAAGAGTAAAAATTTTTAGAGAATTTAATTTCCTACAAAAAAGTCCCTATCAATTTTTATGTAAATTCAATAATTTATGTAGAATTTTGATTTTTGAATCAGACATTCAAATTTTTATTATTCTAATTTTTTATAAGTTTACTTTAAATTAAAATTTCGGCTGAAATATAAAAAATATGAGAAAAATATAAGAGTAAAATTTTGTAGGAAATTAAATTCTCTACAAAAAATATATCTATCAATTTTTATGTAAAACCAATAGTTTAGACACTAGAATTTTTTAAAGTGATTATTAGATCGTATAAAAATAATTTTTTTTGAAAAGTCAAAAAATAAATGATATTTAAAAAAATTCCATGAAAGTCCTTGGATCACTTGGAAAAAATCTCAAAAAATTCCTTATTGCTATTCCTAAACTAACACCTTTTATCAAAACCATAAAATAAAATCAATGATAAAAATAAACTAATGGTTCATTCTACGACCTTCCATCGCGGCAATATCATCAACGGATATGAGTTTCTCAATGGGTATACAAGACAATTCACCCCCGACGCAAGATTGGGGCTGTTGCCATCTTGCTTCTCTCTCAGCCTCTTTGGCCTTAACCTCAGCCTCTCTGGCCCGTCGTTCTTTTAATTTAAGGGAAAATATCGCCACCGAACGTGCGCGTTTCATCAGACTCTGCTTAACACGTGTCTTTTTAGCTTCACGGTCTTCCTTCGATGGTTTTTCTTCCTCCTGACTAGAAATAGTACGTGTCGAATCAGACAGCCCTGCCGCGCCAATCCCGTGAGCTCCTTTGTCATTTCCTGGCCCTCCACTGGATAATCCACCGCTTGATTCATGACCTGAAGACCTACGATCACGTGAATCCGTATCACGTAACTGTAAATGATGTGACAATTGTACGGATTGAGATCCCGAATGATGTCGGTCACGTTCTCGGGCTTTTTCTTTCTCAGGCGAGAACCGGAATTTTTGATTGCGGTGGGTTTGCATCCATGGAGGCGCTGACCTGCGCACCAAAATTTAAAATAACTTAATTTTTAAAAAGCTTCAGCACTTTCACGCCTTACGCACCTCAGAAGATCGCTGTCCGATGACGAGGCCAATTCTTTAGACACAATGCAGTCAGTGGATCGATGAAGAGTCAAATCCTCGACGTTACTCTCCGGAGCCCCAGTGATCTCCGAATCACTGGACTTACGTCCAGCAGATCCATCGAGTCCAAGTTTCCTCACCCAGTCCACTCCGCCATGGGGACCGATAGTCAAGTGATGGCTGTACTGATCAGCACCAGGTGATGATGAGTCACGATCACTCGTCAGCCAGTCTCGAGATCGCCGACCTGGTAAAAATCATGAAAATTTTATTTACCCCAATAATTCAAAGCAAGTAGACAAAAAATATTTACCCCGCTCTCCACCGGGAATCGAACATCTAGGAGTATTATGAGACTCGCGAGTAGTGCTGGTGTTGAAGCTCGCTGAGAAGAGACTTCCGGAGTCGCTGGTGCTGCCAATACTACCAGGTGTCTCCAGAGCTGGAGGCGTCGCTGCTATTTTAGGCATCGCGGATACCCCGGGTGTCGGTGGACTGCTTGGGGTGTGGATCGCTGAAGACGTTCCCGTGTCAGCAGGTGTCCCTTCCTGACTCGCTCCATTTTTCTCCGAGTGGGACCCAGCCTGGCTGATGAGGGCCGCTTCGGCATCGCTTTCACCGTCTGCTGGACTCACCACGAACCTCCCTGAGTTCGAAGCCAGTTAATCGGCGCAAAACGCCATATCATACTAACATTTTTATATAAACACGCTCTACTTTTAAATTTTGATTTTAAAAAAAGAAAAAAAAAAAAAAAAAAGTCCACATCTCAAACGGGTATTTCGTACCCTCTTTTTTCAGACGGGCAGAGGGCACTCTTGCGCTTGAGGTGCGGAATAAAAATCATCAAATGCGTGTTTATAATCTATTTACCTATAACCGTCTGTGCCTGTTGGTCCGGGGACGGTGTTGATGACAGCCTTCGGACAGCCTCGCGCCTCAGAAATTCAACCTTGGCCATTTCTGTAGCGACCCAGCTTGGAATGTCGGGTATCGCGCAGATTATTATGAATCTAATTGCTAACATAATGTGCTCGAGGGCGACGATAAGAAGGATTGTTTGCGTCGCTGACATCTCGGGAAACATGCGCTGCACTTGACCACTCAGACCAATTAGGGCACAATTCACCAAAATTGCTACTAAACCCATTGCTTCCATTGCGTTCTACGTGTCAATTTAATTATCATTATTGTCATCATCGTAATTTAATTATTTATTTAATTATAAAGCACTTAATCATACTATATATGGGACACTAAAGTCAAATTTTTGAAATATTTTCGAAAAAAATTATCGTATGGAAATGAAAAATTTTTATTTCAAAGCTAAATATTTTTTAGTTTTCAAATACACTGAAAAAATTTGAGGATTAAATCCGGAGTAAATGCGGAGCAGGTGACATTTATTTAATCTCGGAGTAAATTTTACCCCATACCGGAGTATTAAATAAAATTAACTCCTCTAGTTTATTTCATTATTAAAACTCTGGTTTGGGGTAAAATTTACTCCGAAGAGGAGTTTATTTATATATTGAAACTCCAGTTAGGAGTAAAATTTACTCCGAAGGGGAGTTGACTTTAATATTAAAATTCCTCTTCGGAGTAAATTTTACTCCTGACTGAAGTTTAAATATTAAAAAAAACTCTAGTTTGGAGTAAAATTTACTCCGAAGAGGAGTTTACTTTAATATTGAAGCTACGGTTTGGAGTAAAATTTACTCCAAAGGGGAGTTTATTTAAATGCTAATACTCCAAATCAGAGTGAATGCGGTTTTAAATAAAATTCAGTGTACTCTCAAATTACTCCGATGAAAAAACAAACTTCCCAGTTACTCCATATGAGGAGTGATTTTTTAAAACTCCAGAACTTTGAGTAATGGAGTTAATTTGGATTTGAATAAAATTTGTAATTACTCCGATTTTACTCCCGATTTTTTTAGTGTATGATGAAATTTTACTAAAAAAAAAAATTCTCTAAAGTTACTGGCTAAAAAAAAAAAGTTTTTTTTTTTTTCATTAAATTATAATTGATAAATCCAATGAACTTACTTGCCAAGTACCAATACTCGATACCCGTCGACCAAACGGACGTTGCAACACAAAACAAAGTTTAAAAGCGTCACCGCGTAATTCCAATAAATTACCCAGTAATGCTGCCATCGCCGCCAAAGGAAACGCCGATGAAAATAAACACACGTAGCCCAACTGCGATAGCATTTCCAAGTGCTCGGAAAATGCGCCGTCGTACTGAAATAGATAAATAATTATTTATTGGCCGATAAATTCATTTTACGGGCACACAACAAAAACTCTTGAGCAGCGCAGGGCTCGTGCTTATGCAGTGAAAAAATAAAATCAAAAATCAGAAATAAATAATTAATAAATAATAACAATAATAATAAATAAATAAATTGGTGAAGCAAACTATTACCTTTTTGATCGCCTGAATCTGCGTGTGACGACGATGAAGATCGATATGAAGAATTTATAAAAAATTATTAAATAATTTTGATAAATAATTTTTAAATTAAATTTTAAAAAACAATAATTAACACAAAGAACAAAGGACAAAATGAAATAATATGTTGATTAATTAACATATTAATTAATTTATTAAATCGACCAATTAAAAAAAAATAATTAATTAATTAAGCCAATTAATGTGCGGATGATAAATGAAATGTTTAATGGACAGGACGATTTAAAAAAAATTGGCGATCTAGAGTAGGTGAGGTCTAGAACCAAACCTTAAAAGTAATGTCACTAAGTAGAGAATTAGCAGAGTGTCCTACTCGGTACAGTGAACTCTCCAATTCCGCTTGGCTGATGGTCCGAAGCTGCTGTTGCTTTGCCTTGTCGTCCTTATTATCGGGCTTCTGATTTTCTGTCGCCTCCTCTGCAGGTTTCGTCGACGGACTGGTGTCTTCTGGTGGCGATCGCGCTTCGCTGGGACTCAAGGCCCCGAACATCTCGAAACTGAGTCGCGCTAGTCGCAATTGCTCGATTAGGTATGGGACCGCTGATTCCTTCAAATTACTTATCACTTGCCGTGCTATCAGTAGTGCCGCCAATTGCTTTAATAAAAAACAATGATAAGGATGATAATTGTCGTAATCAGGAAAATTTTAGTAAAATCCGACTTACTTCCTTTAGTCTTTCTTGATCTTGGAGATAAAACGCGATGTAAAATAACGAGAGAAATGAGTTGACAAACTGAAACTACAATTTTTTTTTAAATTAATTTTATAAAAAAATCAGACGTAGTAATTTTTATTTTTAAAAAATTTAGAACTTTTATTAAATTTTTTTGTGAAAAATAAATTATTTTTAAAATTTCAAATTTTCATTTTTTTGACTAAAAATTAAAATTGTTTTTTAAATTGATTTTAAATGAAATTTTGAAAATTTTGTTTAAAAAAATTTTCTTGAACGTTATTTTGACCGTTAATAATTTGGTCGTTAAATTTATTGAACCGTAAATTTGGCTGACCCATGACTCCGTATCTACTGACGTAGAAAAACTCGATTCCGCTTGTAGTAAAATACTTAATAAAAAAATACCTCTACAAAATAAATAAATAACAAAAAAAAATTACCAGGGCCACTTTGTAGATCAGATGGTTCTCGTACTCGGTGTCAAGTCGATAGTTTTCTGCGTCCAACACACATCAAATAAATAAGACTCTATCTACCTCTATTTATTATCAACAAGAATAAGTTTATTTCATTCTTAATTATTTAATCACCACTATCGATCTATTCTATTTCCTATCATGCAGAGCGTCAAGCTCCATAAGCGATCGAGACTGAAAGACCAATTTTCTCTGATTTAAATTTTTTCTACCATCTTTACAATAAATATTCAAGCACAGATGCTAAGTTGAGTTCTTTCAGTGATCGATTTATTATTTTATTTATTTTGACATCAATAATAAATGTTTTACCCAAATCATTTAACCAAACGGCTATTTTGAAGTACGCTTCGTCCATCACTGCTATCACTATCGCTAAAAGCACTTTTGGGACGTAACTCAACCAGAAGCCGTAACCAGCAGCCTCCAATTTAGCATCCCACCAGTCCTGGTAATTAAAAATAATAATCAAGAGATTTAATGGATGTTATTATTTTCCACCTTTAAGGTAACAAAAAGATGACAAATTACCTGGATCTGGAAACTCAGTATCATGACGATGAAGACGAAAAATAATGAGACTGCGATAACCGGAACGGTGATACAGTAACGGATGGCATTTCGTTTCCAATTAGGGTACGTGGGTTCGAGTCTTCCGGTAACGGGCGATACTTGCAACGTTCCCTTGAAAATATAATTTTAGTTGTAGCTGTAGTTTGAGATTTTTCATTTTTTATGACAAGTGTCCACTCGAGAACAAACGCTCGTTGAATAGGATGCTGGAAGAAACGTATAAAGACTTACGACAAACAAAGGCCGTGGTTCTACAAGTAAATCGTCCCGTTGATCTAATGTACCCCATTTGTAGGCCAGCTCTGCGCCTTTACGTTTCCAAGTTTCCAAGTACGCAGTCGCCCAGATAACATTGAAAATCGAGAAAAGAACATAGGCCACATCTTCTACTGCTTGATTCCTGCCAATGATGCCGACCTTCGCCAGCAAAATCATTTTAGTTTTTTTTAACTTCAAGGCGACTGGCTACAGAATCTTTTTTTTGCGTAATGACTTAAATTCAAATTTTTAAGATTAAAACTGAGGTTTAAAAATTTTTAGACAGCTTTTTTACTAAAAAAAAAATTCATAAAATATAAACTAACGAAGCAGCTTTCAAAGTCGAGATTCAATATTCTATAAAATGTACACAAGCGTTAATTTGGAGGCGTTAAATATATAAAAAGTGCTTTGGTATAGACGTTGTGTAAATCGATTCAGATTTTAAAAGCCAACAGAGTAAACAGGAAAATAAAAGTTTACCCAATATATGACACCCACTGCAGCAGGAACCACAAGCGCAGTAGTGTAGTGTCCCAGCCACGCAAAGTACATAGTTATTTTAACGCCAAAATAATTACAAATTTCGTCCAGCGGCTGCGGACTTAAAAAGGCTCTCACCCAGCTCTTTTGTAATTTTTCTAGAGCCGGAAGTTCGTGTAATGGAAACACCTGATTCATTTTTTATAATTACATTTATTATTAATTTTTGTTCAACCGAAGAATTTTTTTCATTGCAAATTACCTGGGAAATAATGCCCGCAGAAATACACTTGGGTATGATAGCTTGACCTTCGACTAATTTAACACCCGGAAGACTTGATAAATCTTGGTGAGTCGCTCGTAAAGTATGAAGAAGATGTAACACCAGAGATTGTCTCTCTTGTGTGGTAAAAAAAAGTGTCTGGTCGTCACTTCCTTCAAAACAATTTATCTCAGTGTGGATAAATTCTTTCAATCCTCCGCCGTACTCTTGTCTTAGGGCTTTTGGTAAATGAACTTCTTCTGCAGCCTTCAATAATCTTTTTTAAAAAAAAAAAAAAAATATATTTTTATTTTTAACTCGTAGACAAAATCATCTGTAAATTTTTTTAGAAAATTCATTCATCTAAAATCCGTTGATTTTTTTTTTGTTAAAATTTTTTTTAGTGACCCATTTTGCCTCAGATTTATTTTTGAAATTTTTATTGATGGTTTATTATTTGAACTGAAAGTAAAAGTGAAAAAAAATAAAATAAATAATGAAATTTTTTTTCGGTACTAATTTTGACGTTTATTATCTTTTTAAATAAAAGTAATTAAAGAAGTACTTAAAGTGATATATTTTTATGAGTAATCTTAAATTAACAGAAATAAATTATTGGACATTTTTTATAGCAAATATAACGATACTTTTAACCCGAATATGTCGCAGTAAATAATCTGAGAATACTAAAATAAATGAAAATGTTCTGTTTTAATATTAAAACTTTTAAATTAAATAAATTATTATCAGAGTTGGCTGTACTT
Source organism: Microplitis demolitor (assembly GCF_026212275.2). Classification (NCBI taxonomy): domain Eukaryota; kingdom Metazoa; phylum Arthropoda; class Insecta; order Hymenoptera; family Braconidae; genus Microplitis; species Microplitis demolitor. The sequence goes on along the minus strand of NC_068549.1, from coordinate 22,657,371 downwards.
TTCCGGCTGGCAAATTCGATAAAAAAATAATAATTGAAGTTATTGAAAATATCCGGTCGTGGAACTAACGCGAGTTAAACTTTAAACTTTTATAATTCCCGGGTTATTTTTTAAAATTAACTTGGGGGTTTGAATGAGTGAAGTAAATGGAGCTAAATAAATGGCGAAAGATACTCGACACGAGTACTTCTGAGCTCATAAACTTTTTTACAATTATAATAATAATAATAATTAGTGTAAAAAGTACTGGGAAGCTAATGGAGTACTTACACAGGGAAGGGTGCAGTTAAATAAAATCCGTAGCTATCAGATGACGTGTGATGTCGAACGTGGACTACAAGTCCTGGAGTTCCAGCACGTAATCTTCCTAATAACCACATTAGTATTTCGTCATTAGCGCCATTTGGAAACAACATTACTACATCGCATTCCTGTAAATTCAGTAAATATGTGTTATTATTATACTGGAAAATTTTTCCGAATAGACGCGTAATAAATTCGGAGTAAATGTGAAATTGACTTCTAAAGGAAGTTTATTTTGTTATAAAAACTCCGGGTCGGAGTGAATGTGGATTTAAATAAAATTCAGTTCCCTCCAAAATCACTCCGGAAAATAAACTTTTAAAAAGGATAAATTACAAAAAAAAATTATTTTAAAAAATTGCACTTGTAGTTTTTTTAATTTTCTACATGTGCATATTTTTAGTTTTTTTTTTTTTGGGATTGATTTGTTGGAAAAAAAAAGTTCAAAATTTGTTTTTTGTCTGCAAACCGGAGTCTGTTGTTTTTATATTTATTGAAGGTTATACAATTTTCCTAGCCCATTATATTGGACATTGATTTTTCTTGATAGTCTTGATAAAAATAAAATTAACAGCCACAAAAAGACGATAATATAAGAATTTTTTTTCTCAAGACTATTATTGAGGGGCTAAAAAAAAAATTACTCAATAAAATTATTGTTTTATTGATTTAATTAAATAACATCAATTTTCCATTTCATTAGATTTATTTTTTTTATTGTACAAATAAATGATTGATGAATAAACGGAGTTCGCTGTTCCCGTTAAATTTAATTAGTTGCGTAAACGAAAAAATTCCAATAAAATATTTTTTATTCAACCCTTTGAAGTCAGAGAGAATTTTTTTTATCCCCGGGCGTTAATGGATTTAATCAATTAGTACCAAAAAAAAGTAAAAACACATTTCGGTGTCCTTTGGGCATCGAAAGCCACTTTTTTTTTTCTACAAAATATTTGTAAAGCCAGTATATAAATTAAAAATATAAATACTGGATTTTTAAAAAAATTATTTAATTAATTTATAATAATAATTATTCCTATCAATATAATTAAGAAAATCATAATTGATTTTAATTAGCGGGCAATTAAAAAAAATTTCCTCTAACCCGTCAGTTAACAATTTTAATAAAAACTGAGGAAGTGGCTGTGATATTTATAGAAAAAAAAAATTAAATATGACTCTAAAGTGCTGATAAAAAAAAATTGTTATCAAAAATTTATAGCAAATGTCGGATGCGATTTCGAGATAAAGAATAATTTCAGACAATGATTTTTTTATTCAGTAGTACAAGTAAGTGACTAGGTCGTTCGCAGATATGTGAGCTATGTATATGATATATGTTTACATATATGTACGTATACCTAAAGATTGAGAGATATGTCGGTGAGGGGATCGTGTGAGTTGGATGACTGCCAAAGCAACGTAATTCGTGCCAAAGAAGTACAGTAAGAGAATCGAGCCTATTGCGCGAACCCACACTTTATTTAGCTTTTTGGGTACCGGTTCCTAGACTAACAGCAAAAAAAAAAAAAAGACGAAGTATCGTGTGATTGATAGTTTTTTTTGTTACGGGCATTATGGTAATCTGACGATTGCGTTTTAAATATAACAGCGGGTTCACCGACTCTGTAATAACAAATCGATTTTATAGTATACCTATACATGTTTATATATATGTTAGTTGTCACATTGACCATCTAGCGTCAGAATGCTTTGTAGTATGATATTCTACAATACAGTAGAGGTAACTCACGTGCGACTAAGTACTCGCGGTTCCATTGAGACCAATTGTTATTATACCCCGTCTCTGGGGTCATATTATTATAAATATATAACTTTTGCCATAATTTAATTCTTTGACTTCTATATATTTAATATTTATTGTATAAATTTATCATAAAGTACAATAAGGTCCCGTTGAATTTTTTTTTACCAAAGGACAAAATGGGCCGAGTTTAAAAAATCAAAATTTCACTTTAATTAGTCGACTGGATTGAGTAAATTATTTTTTAAATGTTTTTCTGCATGACAGGATGTACTTGAGGTAACAGACCCAATTACGGACACTCTTTTATTTAATTAATTAAATTAAATTGTCTGGAAATTAAATTTTGTTTAAAATTTTTTACGCGGTTCATTTTATCCTGCATTGAAATTTATTTTTTTCATGGCCAAGTCGTATTGTTATTAAATATTTTCTGGTGAGTGAAGTAGAATAAAATAAATAAAAGCAATATGTTACTTGATTGATGACGGATTTAAAAAAAGCCGAGAATAAAAATGGTTGAATTCAGTCGTTATTTGTGGAGAGGATGGAAATAGTTGAAGCTGTGGTTTTGCTGGGTGAGCAGAAAAAAAAACAAAAGGACGAAATCGCTTCATTCAGGCGACAGCTTTTGCATGCTGTGACCAATTCGATAAGAACTTACGTTGAGTACATATTCGTGTACTAAAAGCTTCACATTAATGGCTCTTCATTTACGTGCACATATTTCCATATTTCTTTGGATATATATATGTATGTGAACATACATTTATATAACAGGAGAACGAACACTAAACAAGAATTTTCATACATATAGTATAGATAATTGACATGAGCATAATACTATCCATTATATGTATTACATGATTGCCGATGTTTAATCGATTCTCTGATACCAAACACAGTCATAACATTTTGTGTCTCATATTCAATAACGGCAGTTTGATATAACACATACTCAATATGATCATCTGAGTTTTAAATCTAATTTGCGCCTTTGGTATTGGGAATATCGAAAAAGTCATAAGGACCTTTTTTGTTGCTCTTTAAATTTCCTACAAAAAATATCTGATTGACTTTTTTTGTAAAATCGATATTTAAGCTTCTAGACCCTTTAAAGCTCCAAAAACTCCTTCTGGAAATCTCTTACTTTAAAGTTCTGTAGAGATAAATTTGATACCGCTGTTACGTCTTAAGTATTGGAAATATCGTAAAAGTTGTTGAGATCTTTTTTGTAGCTCTTTAAATTCCCTACAAAAAATATCTGATTGACTTTTTAGTGGGAATGAATATTTCAGGCTCTAGGAGCTTACAAAAGCTCTTCTGTTGAAGTTGCATTTTTTATCATTTTAGCCATGACTTATAAATCGAATTTGTGTCTTAAATATTTGAAATATCGAAAAAGTTATAGAGTGATTTTTTGTAGCTTTTATCATCCTCTACAAAAAGTCTTCATGACTTTTTTTTCTACGACCAGTATTTAAGCGTATTTTTAAAAAATACGAAAGTAAAATTTTTCTGACTGAAAATATTTTTTTTTAAATAAATAAAAAAAAAAAAAAGTAACAACAATAGTAAAGTAAGTTTGAAATTCAGTATAAAACTTTTGAATTCAAGGAAATAATACATTTATAAAGCTGAATTATTGACTTTATAAATTCAAAGGCTTTAAAAAAAAAGAAAAAGAAAAAGATAAAACAAACTTTTGAGTGACAGTACATGGAACAAAGCTCTGAAAGAATTCCATTAAAATAAAATATTTTCTTTCCAGCTACTCACTTGAGTTGGAACCTTTTGGATCCATAGGCGGCGGGGAGTCATCAAATGACCAGTGCATGGTATCTTTCGCCTCAGCAGCCTCGAAGCTGTAAGTAAAATAATTTACATCCATTTTCTCCATAAAAAAATATAAAAATCCCTGCAAAATGCAGCTCTCAGCAGTTTCATATTTTTTTTTATTACAAGCAAGTACAAGTACAAGTAGTAAAAAAAAAGTATATCAAGAATAAGTAGTATCAGTCTTTTTCCTGCCTCATTCTCTTTTATCGAACGAACTCGGTCACCGTAAGTGGGCCGACGAATTCGAGAGGGGAACTTGGCTTCTGCCAAAAAAACTCCTCTAAACATACATCAATATTACCCAATAAAATTTTTTATTACCCTCGAAACACTAAACAAATTTACCCTCTCAAGGAAACACACCATTACTTAAAATCCACGTGACAGCTTTCTCATCACTAAATTTTATCGCTTCATTACTCAGTCCCATAAAAAAACTTGTTTAAAAAAAAAAACGAATTAAAAATTTCTTACCCTTATCGAGTGTTTCTTTAGCAGCCCTTATGACCTTTCGCCTCCTGACCCCATCACCGAGTGTCATCGCGTTATCACCACAATCATCCGCGCACAAGCTGTCATTGTTGATAACAGACTCACTGGCCGTAGGCAAACGCGATTCATTGTTATTAACGTTTGTTAATGAATTTATCGAGGAGTCGGACCCCTCGCCGCCTGGCATAATTAGCAACCCGGATCGGGCTGGAACTCGTTATTGAGGTCCTTTCACCTACAACCCGAGCGCTTATACTGACTCCCGCATGGCGTCGTTGTCGCAACACCAACCCTACTTCCCCACTTCTTTTTCTAGTAAACCGTTCTCACCCCCTTTAAATTTACTTACACCCTACCCCTATACCAACAAACGATGCGCAGAATTAACCAGCTTTCGTATTTCTACGCGCCATCTACGACGAAATTTTACTAAGCATGCGCTTTCAATCGATGACACACTCATCCCTTACAATATCTACCCCTATATATATTTATATATGCATATATATACAAATCTATTAAAATATCCACTTGTATATTTATATTTAAACTTACTTTTTAAATTGTCTTTAATTAACCAGATAATTAACAAATTTTTAATTACAAAAAAAAAAAAAATAAAAATATGCACATGTAGAAAATTTAAAAAACTAGAGGTGCAATTTTTCAAAATATTTTTTTTTGTAAATTTGTCGTGTTAAAAAAAAATCCAAAAATTATTAATCGGCTAACTTGAGTATCACATTTTTTAATCATTTAAAATTTTCCCGCTTATTTTTAAATTTAAAAAAAAAATTCCAATCAATCCAATGGGTAATTAATAAAAGTCAGTTAATTATTTTAAATTTTTTATTAAAGTACTTTGGCTTGTACATTTAATACTGAGTTTCAAGCCAGTTAATTACATTACTCATTAATTATATTTATAATATATTATAATATGTATCATAAATTATATGTATATTAATCACGTTTAAAATAGAAATGTACATTGTACGATTTACAGATAAATTTATACATTGTTTTTATAGCTTTTATAATTTATGATTATGATTATGATTATGATTATTGTCGGGTGATAAAAATATAAGAAAGAAAGTAGGCGTTGTTATGAATAATTTAAGTTAAGACACACACTTTAGCTGTTTGCACAAAGTGGGAGAAGAGGGGGGGATCGATTAGTGGAGCAATTTGGTGTGATAAGAAAATAATGTTACGATGATATCTGTCATCTGTCGCCTGTATGTCGCGTCGAGTGCGTTCCTCACATAATAGTGAGATTTAAATAAATTAATTGTCCGATGCGCGCGGAATATTAATCGCGGGAGATTTTTTTTAAATTTTTTAATCTAATTTATCGGAATTTATTTTGTTCGTATTGAGAATTACGCGGTAATGGTTATCACTGTCTAAATATTTTAAATAAAAATCCGTGGAACCCATGGAAATTTTCAAATTTCGCGGGTTTCTATTTAATTCAAATTTGAATTTATGACGATAGAAAAATTTTACTATGAATTTCTACATCGTATGGGTTTCTATGGATTTATACAAAATCACCATAAATTTTTTTACCATAGATTTTATAGAATCTTCTTTTAGAAATTTTTATAGAACCCATGGGTTTTCATCTGAAGTCACCATAAAAAAAAAATTTCCTCAGATTTCTATGGGCTCCGAAAAAATCTCATGGGTTTTTATCCAAAAAAAGTTATCAATAAAAAATTTTTACCATGGATTCCTATGAAACCCCATACTTTTTTATGGATTTGCATAAACATTCACAGCGACGCGTATCTACGGATTCCCATATAAATTTTTTAGACAGTGAAAAAAAAATTTTGGATACTTTGTATGGTGAAATTAAAAAAAAACATCATGACAACCATTATCGTATTTTTCTCAGCTTTTAATAAGACTAAGACCGAGTTTTTTTTTCATAGAAGGAAAAAGTTATTGTTATAATTTATATTTAAATTTTGAGTTGTTCACGCAGACTTTAATTAATTTTTACCAGGCACGAAAAAAGTTGTAAAAAAAATTAGTCGAGTTTTTACATTCGGAACTTCTAAGAGAATTTAAAATGAATTTTTATGAACCATTGGATGGTAAAATCAGTATAAAATATATACAAATAATGATTCCCTCCGTGAATAAGAAAAATGTTTTATGTATTCAATATCCTTTTAGATAAAAGTCGGGGAGTAATCATCTATTGTGGGAATCCTTGTTGGGCTTAGTCATAACACAACGTCCTCGATAGCATATTTCCGTCATATGCGATACTTTGGTGGAGGTCGAGGTCCTCAGGATCGCGCCCAACAATGCCGAGGCATTCTTAGCAGTTGGCGGTTCTGTTGTAGTTATCAGCGTGCCTAGAATATTGGGTGCACTGCCGTCATTACTGGGATTAATCGTACTCGTGGATTCTTCAGTTGTCTTTGTTTCCGTCTCCGTCTCAGTCTCCGTCTCTGTCAGTATCTGTATCCGTCTTTCTGCATCTGTTTCTTTTCTCTTCTCAATTCTTTCCACAACTTTGCCAGCTTTATCCCCTCGATTATCGACCAACGCCGTCGGCTTATCAGCAGTTGAAGTTTCTGTTGAAGTAGGGGTAGGGGTAGGAGTAAAAGTTGAAACAGAAATAGAAGTGGAAGAAGAATGACTGTGAGGTTGAGTAGTGGGTTTAGTTTCATCATCCCACAAATCTGGAGCGTTGTCAAGGATCGCGTGTTCCTCATCCGCAGTCTTCATGGTATCAAAAATAGCTTGCACATAATCGGAAATAGTTTCCACGTTAGATTCGCCTTCTGTCTTTGTAACGACACCCGGTACCTGAGTCGTCGAAGTTTCTTCCTGTTTATCCGAGCGCCCGTAGCCGAAAATGCTGCGATCTGGATAACGAACTTCGCTCCACTCGCTTCTGTGATTTTTCGGATGCTCTTCGTTACCATTTCCATCATCTCTGTCTTTACCTTTAGCTTCTTTGCTATCTCCGTCTTTTTTCGTCCAATCATACTCAGACTTCAAAGGCTTCTTCATTTTGCGCATCAGCCAATCGGTGTAGGCTTTGCTCGAGTCCCAAGATTTGTGCTGGGGAACCGGAGGAGTCGTCGACTCAGTGGAAAAGGAATCTCCAAAAATAGTCGTCTCGTATGTAGCTGGGGCACTATCGGTTGTTGTTATTCCCGAGTCTGTGTTATAGCTATCACCGTCGCTTTTTATTGTCTCTGTTGTTTCATTAGTGACTGGAAGTGACGTAGATACTTCTGACTGTGTGCGCTCTGTAATTTCAGTATTGATGGTTGAATCGGGTATTGTCGTTGTAGTGGTGGTTGTTGTTGTAGTAGGGGCAATGCCAGTGGTTGTTATTGATTCGGTAGGAACTTCTGGCGTTGGAGGTTCTTTGTAATTATTTAGATTTTCGCGGTATTTTGATGAAGACTGATCGTTAAAAGATGGTTTCACTTGTTCGTGGACGAAATTGTTGACGGCTGAGTTGAAGTGCTGGGATTCTGCGGTTACAAAGTCGTCGGATGGAGATGGACGGACACGGACACGAATTCTTCTTCTTCTACTTGGGATCTGTAGGCAATAGATGAATAAATATGAGTATTATATAATTCACAGCTCAGTATAAAACAAAAAATTTTCCTTACCCTTCTTCTAGGAGCCAAATTTTCGCCAGTGCCTGTAACTTCTTCAGCTGCCGACGACTTCTGTCCGAAATCAGTTGGCACAGTGGTCTCGCTAGTCATGTCTAGCCCGGGGGTGTTGGTTTGATTGTCAGAAGCGACTAGGACGGTGATAAAAGCATCTTCGGGACGCGCGGTGATTATTTCCGGTGCCTCCCCTTTGTTTTCGACGCCCATCTCTGTAAACTCTTTCTGTTTTCTGAGTACTTGGTCCTCTGGAAGCTGGTTGGCCGGCTGGAAAGAGGACTTGGTCAGCTTGGTCGACCACTGGCTCTCAGATCCGTAAATATCTGAGTCTGGTTGATGGGAGTAAGGTCTCAGCCGCGATTCATCACTATGGGCTTGATGCCGCAGATTACTTTGGTCTTGCTGCTCTTCGACGATGTCTGAGGCCCCGAAATTCAGCATGAATTCTTGGCTTGGATACTGAAATCAATCAATTGATTAGTTGTTTACTTACAACAACAATTTATTTATAAAAAAGCAAATAAATTTTACGTTTTCGTAGACATAATCCGAGCGACTCGGTCCATTTGATCCGGTATTAACTGGAAGGGTTTCATAATTCGCGTCATAAATCGATTGCCTCTCGATACTTGAATCCTTTTGATTTATCGAAATCCTGGGATAATTTTCTTCTAGTGGGAGATTATTATTCTCGTCAAGTGGGCCCTCGGTCGTGGTACTTGTAGTCGTAGTACGCCGACGTCCTGGTCTGCGTACCCGAGTCCGGATTCGGTTCTTGGGTTCTTCTGCTCTTACTCTAGGCTTCGCTGTGTACAATTGGTTATCCACTGCAGCTGGTGTCGTAGTAATAGGAGCGTTATTTGATGACTTTATAGTCGGCCGTGGACGATTTGGCGACTGATATTTCTGACGGTTCTTATTCGGCACTTGTGTGTGGGTCGGACTTGAATCTGCAGCTGTTTCATCTGTCGGCGCTATATTTTGTAGCTGTATCTGTAAGTTAAAAGATCAAATCTCCATTCATTTGTCCTTTAATCAATTAAGCATACGATCAAATTAATTAAATACGTACTGGTGATTCCGGAGCGCGAAATTTGCTGCTAATAAGATTATGCGGTTGATTAAAATTGGGCTTGCGTATAAATCCGTACTCTTCGTCACTGGAGTCGTCATTGCTAATTGGAGCGACAGTAGTAGTTGTAGTTGTAGTTGTAGTTTTAGGAGCGGCGGCTTGCACAATAGTCTTTGGATGCGGGCGATTTGCCGACTGTATTCTCACATAGTCATTTCCCTCGCTCAGCACCTGGGCCGTGGTGAGATAATTAGGCCGTGTCTTCGGTCTTGTCGGCCGAGTCGTACGTGCCGTCGTCGACACTCGTTGTGCCGGTTGATTGACTGCACTAAAGTGCACGTACTCATCCTGAGAGCCACGTGGTGCCGTTTGAATTGGGGAATCCTGTCGCGGACGACCACCTAAACGAGCTCGTACTCTCTGCCGAATTATCACCGGTGCCTGTTCTGTCGTCGTTGGCACTTCTGTCGTCGTCTATTACCACAAAATACATAAATAAATAAATAAACTACAAACGACAAAAATTAATTATAATCCGCGTTACAGATGTCAGGAAACGTATCAATTTTTTTTCTTTTAGTAATCGATTAATTTTTCTGGGGTAAGAAAATAAAAAAAAAATTTTACGCCCTTAGTTCACGAGTGCCATTAAGATATCTAACTATCTGTCATCTGTAACGCGAATTTATATAAATAACTCGACTTACTTCAGGCTCAGAAAAAGATTCATAAGGTCGCGGGTGAATTTCCGCAGAGTATTGATTATTATTTAACACCGGACTATTTTCACCACTTGTACTACTTCTGTCATCTTCATTACTATTATTATTATTATCATTATCATTGTCATCATTATTATTATTGCTGTAATTAATACTAGGACGATAGTCTACTTGAGAATAAGGCGTGTCCGTTACCCCCTCAATACTTTCAGTTTTATCGGCGTAATAATACTCAGGTGTCACTGATATTGGTGTCGACGGAGCATTATTATTATTATTATTATTATTATTAGCACCCTCACGTACATCATAATCATACCCCTGGCTCTCTAGATTACTCTGATAACCGGTATCAGATCCACGGAACCTGTCATGAGATAGTTGGGGATAATTTGGATTTTTCGAGTAATCACGTTCAGTTGTGAACGAGTGCTCGTCACCGTACGTCGACGGGTTTCCGGTGAGTGGCAGGTTGTAATTTTGATATGGCTGACGTGAGTTACCTAAATCTTCGGGGATGCTTCCTTCGTCAGCCAAAGTCTCCTGGGTTTGTGGGTTTGAAATTTGATTCGATGCCTGAAATTAATCAGCTCAATTAGTACTCATCATTTGTCGATAAAAAGCAGACTTAAGTGTACTAACAAACTTACTTCGTGATTACGAGTCTTGAACTTTTGTATCTTGGGTGTAGTGGGCCGGCGATACTGCTCTTGGGTGTATCTGGTAGTGGTGTCTGTAACTTTAGACCTACTTGGCTCGTAAGTGTCCTTGTACTCTTCCGTGGTGGTGGTGGTCGTGAATCGTGATCTAGATCTGTTAAATGGTCTCCGTGTACGTTCGTAATTACGCTGTGTAGTTGACCCAACGGTGAGAGAAGTCGGCAAGGGAGTAGTAGTAGTGCGAGCGGTGATTCTACCCCTGAAAGAGACCAATCAGTAACTGGGATCTCGAAACTTGGAGCCCGAATCTATTGTCTGGAGAAATCAATTCTTGGAAACTTACCTCTGTCGGACACGTGGTCTGTAAGTTGTTGTGGGCACTTCAGTGGTCGTAGTTGTTGTTGTTGTTGTTGTGGTTGGTGGAGGTTCAGTTGTGGTGGTGGCGATAGGAGTTGTGATAAACTTATCGGCCTCTTTAGCATCAATCAGTGAATTAACCAGACCCGGAAGTTGCGGGTGAATTGGCGGTAACTCTGGTGGCAGACTGTAACCGGGCACTGGAATCGGTGGATTGGGTCCCGCTGAGTTGGGGCCTACGGGACGGGGATCAATTTCTTCATAGGAGTTCTGGATGTTGGGGTTGAGGTGATAGATTCCGTGGTGCGGGTTCAATGAAGCCTGTTGACTAGGATGCTGGTAGGGGTTTTCGATGTGTCTGTGCTGAGAGTAGTCGTGTTGGTTTATCTGCGCCAACTGGGAGGTTATTTCCTGGTCCTTGTTCGGCTGGACTCGGGTATGCGAGTACCCGTCCTGGTAAGCGGGGGTCGTGGGGTTCAGTTCCGGGTTGTAGGAGTACGAAGACACGACATTTGGCTTTCGGTAATCGGTCGTGTACTCATTTGGATAAGGAGTGACCGACTGCTGATCGTATTGGTGTCGGTACTTGTAGCCTTCGTTGGCAGTTGGATAAGAACCAGGGTACTGTGGAGTCACTGTCTGCTGCTGAGCTGGCGAGTAACCATAGGGCGCAAGATTGGCCGAATCATAGGAAGCTTGATAGGCTTGTCCGGGTCCAGTGAATGGCAGATTCTGGTCAATGACATTGGGGACCGTTTTCGAGCTCTCTTGGCTGGCAGAGGGACCGATATTGTCGTCGATGCTGTTTACTATCACCGACCCAATGTGCGGATGTGGGAAAGGAATTTTGTAGTAGCCGACTGGTGGATTGAAGCTTAAAGGCGCTACAAAGAATGGCAGCTTGTCAACGCGTCTTTCCACGCGATTCATGTCTAGGGACGAGAGATAAGGGAGTTCGAACTTGGAATATCCATGTGGAGGATCTAGATTCGCGGGGCCAACGAACACGCGGGGGTTGCTAGAAGAAACGTGGTCCAGCACTGCGATAGTTTTAGCGTCTCGTAGGAAACGCAAGGCATCGATCACTTGGAACTGGGGTTGGCTTTCCTGGGCCTCGAGATCTGGGCCCATGAAAACTGCCAACGGAGGCTGGTTGGGTGGTGGTATGGTTGATGACTCTTGACTGTCTTCTTTCTGCGGACGTGTTCGTGGTTTGCTTCGGTGTCTAGTTCCCTTGGGTTTACCAGTTTCAGTGTGATGCTGATGATGGATTTGATCCTCTGAGCTCTTAAGAGCTGCGGCTTTCTCGCGATGTTCCTCGTCCTCACGAGCTAATTTTTCCAGCTCTTTCTGTCGAGCAATTGAACGTTCGATTTCGGCGTTTTTCTGTCTCTCCAAAGCCGCAAGCCGTTCGATTTCGGCTTGACGCGCTTTCTCTTCTTTCCGCCTAGCTTGTTCTTCCTCAGCACGTTGACGCTCTCGGGCCTCGCGGATGCGATCCAGTTCCCTTTGCTTGGCAAGTTCCTCAATTTTCGCCAATTCTTTGATTTTCTTTTCCATATCCCGCTGACGAGCTCGTTCTTGCTCTCGTTGACGTGCTGCTGCTTGAAGTTTTGCCTGGCGAGCTATTTCCTTGCCCTCCTCGTTCAAACGATCTAGTTCCTTCTGACGGGCCTCTTTGTAAAATTGGTCTACAGCTTCCTGTCCCTGGGGAAACTGGACATACTCTTGATTATAATTGTTGTCTTCTGCTGAAACGCCAGTGGATGACGGGGAATCCACTTGCTGCTGGTTAGTTTGGGGGGAATAACGATTCTCGTGTCGCGAGAATGAAAATTGGTTATGGTCGCGGTTTCTTTCCTCTTTGGATTGGCCTCGTTGCGCAAGTGTTTCCGCTGGCACGTATACCACCTGAATCTGTAAAGAAAAAAATTAACTGGCTTTATTGCTTCCCGCTTTCTTTTTTCAACGTCAATATAACCTATGTATTATCTCACTTACTCACACTCTTATTAAATAAATTAATATATTATTTATGTTGCAGTAGCGCTAAATAGACGATTCGAAACTTTCGTTATAGAAAATTTGCAATTTAAATAACTTTTTTTGACTTTTCGTTTAAATTGCCGCTAAACTATTAAAAATATGAAAAAATTATATTCTTACATTTTTATAGAAAATTTAATTTCCTACAAATATGATCTCATTAAATTTTCTCATAAATCCAATAGTTTTGTTACAATTTAAATTTAAACTAAGGCGCCAAAAAATTCAATTACTGCAAATTATTTATTTTACTTCAAATAAAATTTCTCGCTAAACTATCAGAGATACGACAAATTTACATCAGTCCAATTTTACAGGAAATTAAATTTCCTACAAAAAAGGTCTGAATAAATTTTTACATAAACCCAATAGTTTCGCCGTAATTCAAATTAGAAGTACCTAAACAATAAATGACAGCAATAAAATACAGCTGGACATAAACTGACCTCTTCATCAGAATTTTCCCCCTTATCATCATTGCCCGAGCCACCAGAGGGAGGTACTCCACCCTCTATTGCCGCCTCCTGGGATTGCTTGAACTGCTGAGAAGAATAAACCGGCGGCAAAGCATCTGGAGACAATTGCGGCGGTGACGTTTCGGAGTTGAAATCGACCTGACGATTCGGAATCGCATTTTGTCTAAAGGGTTGTTTGTTATCGTCCACTACATTAGGCAAGTATGCCTGATTCTATATAAAAAAAAACCCGAAAATCATTAATTAGTTAATCGCAGTCCCAAAATCATACACAAAAAAAATATTTTTTTGGCCCAAGAAACTTTTAATTTTGAATTCTTGGCAAGTAAAAAATTTTTCGCGCCAAAAAAGTTAAGATAAAAAAATAAAATACTTGTAGCAATTGTTGTTGCGATCGTAGCTGTTGCTGCAACAACAAAAGTTTCTGGATGCTCTCTTGAGTTTTTTGAAGTTGCAATAACTGCTGCTGGTATTCTTGCTGCAATGCCGGAGGTAAGTTGAGCGATTGAATATTATTATTGGTATTACGTAATAAAACCGAGCCAGAGGGTGACTGACTGTGACTACTGACCACTGACGTCTGATGCGGAAGTGCCGATCTCGGACGTGCTAAGGGAATCCACTCGCTGTTTGACGTCTGACGTGACCATCTATCGCTACTCTCCACTGACACGAGAGTCGACAGACTTAGCCAGGTTATCATTGATATCATCATCTTCCTTACAATCTATTTCAACAAAAATATAAACCGGTTTCCTAATTTTTTTTCTTTTATCCGCCAACTAATCAGTATCCTTTTGCTTCGCTTCGATATTAAGCAATCACTGATTTTATAATTGCGATTACAATTACGCGGATTGTAAATTACGAGTACAAAAAAATTTAATAGACATCTGGAACGAAAGTTTTTTTTTTTATTGACACTTTACACTCTAGTCATTCGTGCATTAAATTAACTTTAGGATTAGAAATTTAACATAAAAATAAATTTGAGGTTTAGTATTAAAATTTTGTTTTTATTTTTAAATTTTTCATGTTTAAAATTACAAAAAAAAAAAAAACAAAAAAATGCACTTGTAGAAAATTAAAAAAACTACAAGTGCATTTTTTCAAAATATTTTTTTTTTTTTTTTAATATTTATCATTTTTTGAATTTTTAAAAAATTATTAAAAGTCAGGTAATTATTATTTTTTAAAGAGAATGTTGTCGGCCTTCTAAAGTGTAAATTATCATTAAAAAAAAAATATTTCGTTATGTTGTAGCTGGTGCTTAGCGCAGTTAATTATAATTATTGTTTTTAATTGGAGGAAAAAATTTTTAGTTGGAACGAAGAGAAATAAAAAAAAAAAAAAGGAAAAAATTGTGAGTGGATGTTGGATAATTTTCTATGGATATTATCATTATATTTGAGATTATCGCTATCAACGTCATTGCAGTGCATGTATAGCGTGCGTGTCGTAATATATGTGGGCATATATGTGTATATATTGTATCGCAGGATTTGGAGTGCAACAGAGCCAACGGACTGTAAATAATCGTAAATACACTTAAATCCTGTTTTCTAAATAAGAAAATTATGAGACTGGACTTTTCTTTAACTTTATGGCTAATGGAATTAAAAGCAATTATTATTTATGAATTTATTTAATTATTTATCGGCGGCTAATTGTTGTTTTATTGTGAGATTAAATTAAATTTAATTTTTTTTTTATATTAATTGTAGTGGTTTGAAAGGTAGAAACTGAGAAATTTATTTTTTAACTTTAATTAGAGAAAACCTTTGTCGGTTTTTGTTAATTACTAGCTAAACTATTGAATTTAAGTGAAAATTTATAATAACCATTTTTAACAAACATCAAATTTTCTACAAAATTCTCTGAATACATTTTTTCATATCTTCAGTAGTTTAGCCGGAATTTCACTTCGAATTCCAACCAAAACCTTTTCAAAAATCGAAATTGATTTACTTCTTTTTAAAATCGAAATTCCATATAAACTATTGATTTCACATAAAAATTCATTGATATCTTTTTTGTAGGAAATTTAATTTCCTACAAAATCATTTCTATACATTTTTTTCATATCTTCAGTAATTTAGCCGGAATTTTAATTTGAATTTCTTCTGAACTACTTTTCCAAATTCAAAATTTATTTACTTCATTTTAAAATAAAAATTCCGTCTAAAATATTGATTTTACCGAAAAATTCACTGATATATTTTTTGTAGGAAATTTCATTTCCTACAAAATCTTTTTTATACATTTTTCTCATATCTTCAATACTATAGCCATAATTTGAATTCAAATTCAAAATATACGAGATTTCAATAATCAATCCCATGAAAACGATAAACTTCCTTTAAAAAAAAAAAAAGTACCACAATATTTAAAAACAATATCCAAACAACTATTAAAGTAAATATCATAATTAAAGTCAAATAACAATAAGTTGAAAGCACTTGTCTAGTAATGAGTCTCGAAAGAAAAATAATAATCATAAAAAAAAAAAACCCACAAAAGAAATTTAATAATAATTTAATACAGTAATAAGGCGTTTCATTATTCAATTGAACAATACTTTCGTGCATAAATATCCACTTGAGGATTGCATTTATCACGTTTACGTTAAAGTTGCAATAGTGCTGTACTACTGACATGATTACAACTAAACTGTCTACGTGCAGGATTCAAATCGCGGAAGACTCGCGTGTTTCCACAGTGAAATTATTATTTTTTTTGAGCTTTCATCCTCATCCTCATTACCATCATCTTCTTCTCAAATATCCACACATGATATTATGTTAATATTCTTAACAACAATAATGATAACAATAATTGTATATATTTATGCATCACACGTGTAGCGGACGCATTCCTAACTACTCCTTTTACTTTGATATCAACCCGAAAGGCCTACAAGTGTAATCGTACCGCGTTCCGTTTAAATAAGAGTACAAAGTTCCACACCCAATATATATATCTATATATATAGATATATTTAAGTTAAGTGAAATAACTTTCTCTTCGTCATTGTGATAGATGCACGATTATTTGTATCGCCAAGTGAATATAATTATCGATTGAATAAACATAACGAAGCATGCGTGCAAACCAGGTCAATTATTTTTCTCTATTTCTTTTTTTTAATTTTCTTTTTTAAGCTGCCCAATTTAAAAACACATTGACAAATTTTTAAAAATCAATTTTATAGGATTTTTAGATCCAGTGGTTTTGTAAAAAAATTTTTCAGTTACCGCAGAGAAATTCTGTGGTGTCACAGTAAAGCCGGACCATGTTAGCCACTTTATGAAAATTTAAGTAAATGGAAAATTACAGGGTTACAGTAATTTGTGGAAGGTGGGTAATATGGTCCGGCTTACTGTGATACCATAGAATTTTGAACAAGAATAATTTCTCTGTGTTTTGAAATTGGGCGGGAAGTTTGAATTTTCAAAGTCATGAGAGATGGGATTTTACTTTGAGAAGCAAAGAGAGAGGGGAGGAGGAAGGAAACAGGTGATGAGAAATAAAGGAATATATAATAAGTATGTTGAGATGGTAGAGAACTTTCTTTAGTCACCTTCGCTCTCTCGAGCTCTCATTTTCGTGGACCCGCTAAGCTCGACACCAAAAGATCGTTATGTTGCTTCCGATTGTCCGACTTTTAAGTTTAAGAACAAGGTGACAGATTAAATGTCGTATTGTTTATTTAATTAAAAGACAATTTTATTTTTTATTTTAATGGAGATAAAGAATTTGCTGTGGGAGTTTGGAAATTGAGATGGACAAAATTATTCTTAGTAAGATATGGCGGAAATGTGGGCAGTAAAATATTTTTTAGTTTCAGAAAAAAAAAAGTAATTTTTATTAAATTTTTAAATTTTCTTAAAAAAAAAAATCATTAAATAATTCAATGAATTTTTTAATTAAAAAAAAATTACGCTCATGATCTTAATGTTCATAATTACAAAATAATTATTAACGAACTCAATAAAATTAAAATTTAATTTAAAAAAAAAAATAACATATATGAACTTGATATTTCTAATTAAAAAAATAATTATTAATGAACAATAAAGTTTCTAATTAAAAAAAAAGTCTATTAAACAAAAGTACCGAGTAAACTATCGAGCATTAAAATAAAAAATATTTTTTGCCTTAATGTCTTCCATATAAAGCCGTACTTCCTGAAGTACTAGTTTTATTAGTTCCGTATGAAAAGTCTCAAAAACCAGTAGGTAAAAAACCGGCGGCTTCTTTAAATCACCAAAACTTCCGTGTTCCCTTAATTAGCTCGGATTTTATATAAATCCATCGCACAAACAAGTTCAATGTACGTTAAATAAAAAAAAAAATAATAAAAACCGCGGAAGACTTGCTTCGGCTCTTGGGAAATTTTCTAAATCCACTAAAAAGCCGCAACAAATAACCAGTCAATCATAAAAAAATTACAGCGATCTAGTAATAAAAGGATTTTATTTACACGGGTCGGTAACCTTTTGGGAAATTATACGAACAAAGTCACACACTGACCTCAATTTCAAAAATTTTCTCATTTTTATCCAACCAATGGACAAAATTATTTAATTAAATAATGAATTAGTTAACCAATAATTAACCAATTGATACCTTACCATTTTGAATTTTAGTTATTTTTGGTCCTTATTTTAAAATATTAACTACACAACACTGCACCACTCATCCTCTCCGAATCTTTTGAGTGAAAATAAAAATAGGCAACAAGAAAACCAAAAATAAAATAAATAAATAAATAAATAAATTAGCACTTGCACGTAAAAATGTAAATCCTAAAATATATGTACTCGAGTATTGAGTCGTGAATTGTCTGAAACAAGTTCTCGGTAAGCGTAAGACCTATATAAGAATCCCCACCATTTAATAACCATTCTTGAATAGAAGGTATCAGTATGGTCTTGGTCTCCAAGTATCCAATCTAAATGGCCCGTTCATGGATGCTAACAAGCTCTAAGAGAAAGCAGACAATGTCATTGGCTTAAAAAATCATTTTTTTTAGGTGATTTTTCGAAAATAGTTGAGGTTGAGATTTTTGGCGCGAAGCTCAGTTTTGGACACTTGGAAAATTTTAGAAAATAATTTGCAAGAGACGCAATGTCATGACTCATTTTTAAAATGTACAGAGAGGTACTTTTATAAAATGGAACTGATAAAATGGAAATTTTGTGTTATCACTTTTTAATTGATCAAAATAAAATTTTGAATGGCCAAAAATGTATCAGAGGCTGAAAATGGTACTCCTAGTCTGTATTGCATTTTTTCAGTGCCTTTTTGCAAAATTTTGACACGCATCTTTATTTGAAGAATAGGTTCCAAAAATACCGGTTCAAAAATTTACATAGCTGACGCGTGATTAAAATGATGGTCAATAGAATTTTTCGTGGGACCGTGATGAAATTGAAATTTTGTCGACTTTTTCTTTGGACGATTAGAGCGATCGAGTTTGAAGATAAGCGAAATTGGTCAGTTAGAAAATAAACCAAAAATTCTTTCGTAGTTTCATTTTTTATGACTTCGTTATATTATGGCTTAAGCTTCTTTTCGTGAAAGGGAACGTAAGCTAATTTGATTTTTACTTTTCATTTTATGGTAATTTTTACCAACTTCAAAATGGGAGCAATTTATTATTTTTTGGAATTTTGATGAAAGGCAGGATTTCAAATTTTGAAATGTATCAAAAATTCTACTTTCGCTGCTTTTCTTTTTTTAATTAACGAAGTTCCTTCTTTAATTTATGGAGGGTTCAAAATTAAAAAAATTATTTTTGAAAAATGGACAAACAGTAGATTGATGGAGTAATGGGCAAAAATTTTGGAAAAATTGTAATCAATTGGAGAATAATGAAAATAAGAATACCAGCTGGTTCTGTAAATGACAAACTGTATTGTAGTAGTTTTGGAATAATAAATAATAGGTAATGGATAATGGGCAATGACAAGTAGCAAGAATAAGTAACTAAATCCATAGATAATGTAATGCCATGGGAAATAATGTCGATGTTGTCCCCAAGACGGTAATTTTATCCGTTTACGATACGAAGAGTTAGTGAGAAAATACATATATACAAGTTTAAATATAAATAGTAATAATAATAAATAAAAAGATCTTGAAGGAGAGTGTGGATATCTAGGTCTCGCGGTACTGGACACTGGGTGGATAACTTTTGTACTTCCCTTTCACTGAGTGACTGAAAAATTTGCACCAACACGTTCTAGGTGCACTTTAAGAGGACGTGGCTCACCTAGGCCTACACTACATTTATACATATATATTTATATCATATGGGTTGTTGTATATTGTATTACTTGGGTCTGACTTGCTGTTTTATAATCGCCGATTTGTTTCATTTATGGAGATTGATGGAGATGATTTATTTTTTTAATTATTATTATTAATTTTTTTTTGTTGCTTAAGTATTTTTGTGGGTCGATGTAAGATATTACAGATGTTGGATAAGTTTTATTCTGCCAGTTTACCGTTAATGATTAATTTTGCTCATTTATAATTATAATTATGGAGACTAGGAATTTTGAGATCGCTCGCTGGGCTTGAATCGATATTCTGGCTAAACTATCGAAGATACCATAAAAATGATAATAAATGATTTTGTAGGGAATTAAATTCTCTACAAAAAAGATGTTATCAATTTTGACGTACATGCAGTAATTAAGACAGTATTTTAATTTGGAAAGAAGTTCAAAAATTTTCAGTACTTTCATTATGAATATTTTTTGAATTTCAAATTTGAATACTGGCCAAATTATCAAAGATACGGTAAAAATGTATGGGAACAATTTTGTAGGGAATTTAATCCTCTACAAAAGTGATCCTTATAAATTTTTATGTAAGTTCAATACTTTAGACGTAATGAGAGTTTGTATTCAAAATTATATATTTTTTTTATTTTTGTTAATTAATTTAATGAAAGTATTTTATAAAATAAATATACTGACCATTTGAACTCATAGATTACAAAACTGCATTAATAATATGTTGCATATGTATACATTTAATATGTCTAAAATATATATATTGTATACATTAACCCCTCTCTCGCCTTTCACGAAATAATCCAGTAATAACAGTAATAGACTTATGTAAGCATCGAGGATACGAGGACTTGTTCCTTTTTTAGATTTTAAAATAAATAAAAAAAAAGTATGAAATAAACCGCAAAAGGGAGATATACTTGCAATCTTCAAGGCCCGTGTATCCGGTCATTCAATTTGCGATCGATCTCAGTCTTCCCTACATAACATTTTAGCACATTGTTCCTCGTACAATAATGACTGAGGTACATACATAACACGTACATTATGTACCGCGAGATAAATACACGGTGTACGGAGTATAAAGAAATAAATAAATAAGTAAATAGAAGGAATGATGAATGAAGAGGGCGTTGGAGATTGGAGATGAAGAGAAACTCTAGAATTTAATGATTAAATAAAAAGATTTTCATCTCCTTCAACACCAAGTTCCAGAACTTCCGTTTCTTTATCTTTATAATTTTCTTACATAAAAATCTTTATTGTTTCATACATCCTTATACTTCAACAAAGATTACAATTTTCCCTTTTATAAGCCGATAATACTTTTGTTTTTATTTTTGAATTTAAATTGCGGCTCAAATATCAAAGATATCGAAAAAATATCTCTATACTTTTTTGTAGCTCTTTTGATCCTCTACAAAAAAGGTCTGATAAATTTTTTACTCAAAATTAATATTTTCAGCTCCACAATTTTTCAAAAATTTAAAAATTAAAATTTGTTATCTTAAAATTTTGACGGTAACTTTTGAAATTAATATAACAGAGCAAATTTTGAGAATATCAAAAAAAGTAAAAGGACTTTTTTGTAGGAAATTTAAAGAGCTACAAAAATGGTATGAGTGATTTTTATCATAGAATCGATATTTTGGCAGTTATTTAAAAAAAATAAAGAAATTCTTCTTTTCTTTGTCCAGCAGTTTGATGAATTAGAAGAATTCTATTGATTATTAATTATTGTTATTAGATAATCGTAATAGAATGACAAAATGTGAGTCATAGGTCACCGTGAGAAACATACTCTCTATTCAATAGCAATCATACAAGCGAATTAAAATTGCCATTCACTTTTACTCCTTCGGACAATCGGTTTCTATATCCAATAAATATTTTCTCAGCATTCAGCGGCAATTTAAAAAATAAAATAAAACAAAATAAATAAAAAAATGTTAACACAAAGGCCAAAAAAGTGGGATTACATGATAAACCCACGTTAAACTAAATCCTGTATTAAACTGTACTCTATTGTATCTCTTACTGTACGTAGTATACAGTAAAAAGATATTTATCGTTCGACTTAGAAAAATTCAAAAACCGTGTCACGATTTCTTGCGTCGTGCCGGTTGACTCGCGCCGATTCACTTTGTAATCAATTCCGTCTACTAAAAGTAATAATAACAATAACAATAACAACAAGAAACGTCAAAAAAACGCTTAATCATGATGTGATAAATTTCCGTATGATTAGAAAATTAATAATAAGGAAAAATTAATATTATATCAACAATAAAATTAAAACGAGCTTAACATAATAAGTCACTGTACCGTTTTTTCATGCTAGTCTTACATTATTATTTTTTTTTTTACTCAGAGAAAGCGGCCCGCCTTCTAAATGCATTCCATATCATATTAAATGAAGAATGCCTATTTTTTATTTTAATTATCTAATTTATTTTTAAAGATACTTTAAATTCATATTTTTATTATCATTTTTTATTGTCCGCTAAATTTATATTTTATGCATCCGGTGCAAATATAATTATTTACGGCGTAATTGGACTGAAAAGTCATTTATAGATCAATTTTATTTTATAATGATATTATTTGAAAATTTTCTAAATTACTAAATATCTAGAACTCAAATTTTAACAAAAAATTTTAAGAATTCTGTCTCATGTATTGATGGAATTATAATAGCTTCCGTTAATTTTTCCACTAGCGAGAGAATATTTGGCGATGCGACACCTAGCGGCGGCCGTACAAACTAAAAATTTTATAGGTCTCAAAAATTCCATTTTTTACAGCGTAATTGGACTGAAAAGTCATTTATAAATCAATTTTATTTTATAATGATATTATTTGAAAATTTTCTAAATTACTACATATCTAGAACTCAAATTTTAACAAAAAATTTTAAGAATTCTATCTCATATATTGATGGAATTATAATAGCTTCAGTTAATTTTTCCACTAGCGAGAGAATATTTGGCGATGCGACACCTAGCGGCGGCCGTACAAACTAAAAAATTTATAGGTCTCAAAAATTCTATTTTTTGAAACCTTGAAAAGTTATTAGAGAAATTATCGATTGTTTTATAAGTTTCTTAGCCAGCTTTGCTTCATGGAAAAAATTGTGGTTACTACAGCAGCTGTAGTTGAGGTTACAAAATTTGGAAAAACCTCAACCGCACGTGTAGTAACGACGACTACAGTCAATGTTTACTACAAATTCAAGTCAACAAATGGGTAGTGACATCAAAAATTGTTGACTTGATATAGATGTCAGTACTTTGTTTGTAGTACGCTTTACTACATATTGGAGTACTTGCTACTACAATATTGTGGTTAGAAAGCCAAAATTTTTTTCGCGTCGGCAATTAACTGGAGATGTTAAATTACTAAGTACTTTACAGATAGTACTCTGTAGTTTGTTAACCGACAAGTATACAGTAGACTGGAATAAAATAGAAACGGAGATTTAATTTATACCCCGTATTAAACAGTAGGATTATAGGAATATTTAAACGTGACTTAAGTAACCGCAAAATGTTAATCCTTTAAGTTGGAGGTTTGTACGGATACCAAGTTGCCGGGCAGAGGTTAAATGACGAGCTTGTAAAACCGCAGATGAGCAATGAACTTGACCGGAAGTGGGTCATGATTCTTTATCATTATTTTTTATTGCTTGCGTGCTTTGCCATGCGAAACTATTTTCTCTATTATTTTTTTTTTTCTATAAGTTATTGTTATTATTTGGTTATTTGGTTGTGTTGATATGAGACCGAATAGTCATGAATATTTTTGTTGTTTAAGATGATAGATTGTAACTGAGAAATGATTGGGCCGGGCAGTTAAAATTTTATCAACTTAATGGATGATAGATTGAGATCGTAATTGAAAAGTGTGGTCGGGAATTGTAAATAGCTATAGATTTAATTTTATTTATAGGCGCAGTGAGTTTAAGTTGTTATTGGTGAGAGGTAAGAGTATGATCTTACTTTCACTTCGAGGGTATGTGGACCCAGACGAAAAAAAAATATTAAATATTTGTGTCAAATATGTATATAGATATACATATACATGCTATTCAAATTTTATTTCCATATAAATTATTTATTCAATCAGTGATAAATTATTCTATTGGATTAATGATTATTATTAATGAGATTATGAAGAAAATTAATATTTATTTATTCGGTGATTATTAAAGTCGGTTAATTAATTTATCATGGTAATGATTCATTTTAGAAAAATTATATTAAAATTTTCTCTAAGAATTTTAGTTTTTTTAAAATAATAACTTAAATTTTCATTTTAGGGCAAAAGTCAATCAAATGTTTTTTGTAGCCCTTTAAATTCTCTACAAAAAGTATCTCATTAATTTTTTTGATATTTTAATTATTTAAGGCATAAAATTAATTTTACCCATTGTAACAATTTAAAAAATTGTATTTAAAACTTTTAGAAGTCCTAGCGCCTGAAATATGAAGTTTAGAAAAAAAGTCATTCAATTATTTTTTATAGAAAATTTTCCAAGCTACAAAAAAGTTTCTATCAACTTTCTTCATACATCTGACCCTTAGCCCGCAATCTAAATTCAAAGGCAACAAAGCCCAAGTAAATTCCTGGCCTAAAAAAAAATATCACAAAGCCAATAAATTTTCTAAAGCATCCTTGCATAAGAAATGGTCATCAACATCTTGAATGGCGATGTTATTATTATGAAAAAAATAAGAGGAAGAAGAGAAAGAAGACCGGACTGGTCTGACAACCGAACGGATGTCCGAAGCCGCAAACTTGACCCACATACCTCGCGCGGTGTGGCTGACCTACTATTGCAACTACACCTTACGTCCACACTTAACTACACCGGCATACACACCTTACATCGGATTGGTTACTCGCTTACATACTTGCTTACTTGCTTACTTGCGTACTTGATTACCACCCACTAAATTAATTCCCAACACGAACGCGGAACAGGTCACACGCAACTTACGTTTTTACAATCGCTTTAGAAATTTTAATACATCACCATTTTTTATTTTATCCAACTCTCATATAATACTTTACCTCAATATATCACATTCATACTTTTATATTTTTTTAAACCAACATGAACGTCGCTTTCATCTTTCATCTCAACATTAAAGATGCAAAGTACCTTGACATTGAGTAGCAATGGCTGCATCAAAGGAAATAAAATGAAAACTGGATCAACCGGATCTTTTAACAAAACTTTCGACGATAAACATGAAACATTTTTTTCTTTTTTTTTTTATAATATTTCTATTATAATGAATATGAGGAAATAAATCCCTCAATGACTGCACGTAATGCAATGATTAGTTGTCAGCAAGTGACGTTAAAAGTCATGGCCATTAAGCAAAAATTGTCAATGTGAGATGTTTATGTCCGGTATTTAAAGTTTAAGACCAAGACTGGGGACAAAAAATAATAATGATGATAATGATAATAAAATATTGACACGGCCTTTACTTTCACCGTCGAACAAGGTCTAGGACGTTGGTCTGTATATATTTTTTCTTTATTTGTCTATTTATTTGTTACTTTGATTTTTTTTTTTTTTTTTTTTTTTTTTTTTTTTTTTTAGGATAATCTGATTTTTTTTGAGAATACTTTTGATGGCGCGGTAAAAAAAAATAATAGTCATAATGATAATGATAGTGAGTAGAGTTAAGAATAAAAATGAGAATGAAAACAAGTTCTCACGTTGACGTACGTAACGACAGAATAAAATAAAAATGTATGAGAAATTTATTTATACATTTACGACAATTATCTCATGCGAAAAATAATAAAAAAAAACTACCTCTTCACTTTCTCCATTTGCCGTTACAACAATTTCAGGAAACTATATTCGGTAAAATTTATGTGTTTATGCTAATAATTATGATGATTGTATATTTTTTTTGTTTGAGACTTCCTTAGTATAAAGAATTTTATTTTTAACGAAATTTAGTTAAATATTTAGCGAACTTGTTAACTCTTTAGCTTGAGCGGCGCATGAAATTTTGGATAATTTTAGAAGCCCCCAGTGATTAAATTTGTGGAAAAATTTTGAAAAATTAGTGAGCTGACCTTCTTACCCCGAAAACAATATACGAAATTCCTATCACAGGATATTAGGAGACATCGCGACTCTCCCTGGGTCTTGAGATCGGAAATAATAATTTTCGCGCCAAATTTTTAAAAATTGCAACCTAAACATTATCTTCCATATTTGAGGAATAAAATAAAATGCACAAAAAGTGATAAAAAAATAAATGAATTTTTATTATACTAATGCAAATAAGGAACTCAAAAGCATGGCAGTGAAATCGTGATTCATAGGTGCTCAGCAATAATGAGTATTGTCATGCTCAGATTGGCTCATAGTTTCCGGTAAACTATCATCTTAAAATTATAACAATTAATCGCTTTTGCTTAATCGATAGACCTCGAAAATGAACTTTCTTATATCAGTTAACAAGATGTCCGACCATACGCGTTCATATTACCGCCATTTTGCCAGCCGCCCAGCCAACGCCATCTACCACCTAATTTTGATACTTCCCGACCATCCCAATGGTAAGATTTTGAATCGGGATTTAATTGGTCTTCAGATAATAAGCTCGGATTTCAAAATTATGAATTTTTATTTTTCTACTGGCGGGAATATAGATTTTTAATTATAAATTATCAATTATAAGTCATTCATACTTTTTGATTTCTTGGAAGTAAATGTCAATGACATCTAGAAGTAGTGACCAAAAATTTATCAATAGAAAAAGTCAGTTGTTGTTTAGTAGATTCAGTAGTCAATTAAAAAATGTGGCATGAAACTGATTCATCAATTTAGATAATTGTTATATATTACATATTTATATACATTATTATGTAGTTTTTTAAATATTTATCCTATTATTTATTGCAAGCGTTGTTTATGTTGATTTAAAAATTTATATTACATTAGAATAGTAATTATTTAAATAAATATGTGCTTCCATTAATTTTTTACCTCTTGCTATTTATATTTTTATCTCTACTCAGTGATCTAGTCATCTTAACTTTTTTTTTACCCGTAAGTATTTTTCTAAAATAATTTTAAATAAATATTTAGTATCACGTGTATTTTATTGTAAGTAGGTTAAAGTTTGAACTCAAATTTATTTTTAATGAATTTTCTCATTAAGAAATAATCATCCTGATAAAGATTGTTATTTTTTTTTTTTTTATCAACAAATCACTTGTTTAAGTGTTTCATTGTTACGATTTATTTCATATAAAATAATAATTATTGTTCGAGTATTGTACTCGATATATATTTTTCTGGTAGGATAACATATATATGTCAAGAGCGAAAAATCATCGATATTTTTAGATCATGTGTCAAAATGACAAATATATATTTTAAAATTACCTAGTATTGAGTTTTTTAGAATTATAATTTTTTTGAAAATATTTTTATTTGAATTTATTACGATTCGATACATTCAAAAAAGTATTGCGAGGTACTGCGATAAATGGAGTTACAAAATTGAATTATTGTTAAAATTTGATGGTGAAAATCGGAAAAATAATTGACAGCACTGGCATCTAGTGAGTAATCAAATTTTTGCAACATGAGATGTAATGATGATTAATTTTACTGGGAAATTAAAATTTAGCTGGAGAATGGAGAAAAATTTTGGATTTGTTGAGACGATTTGAAAAGTGATAGGCAATTTTAAATAATTTTTCATTTTTTTTCTAGTTTTTAAAAGTAGACCTGGACAAATTTCAAATTTTTTTTCCCGGGTTTGGAAAATTTAACACTAAAAATAAAATTGATCTATAGTTCAAATTTTGGATTCCGAAAAAAAAAATAATCTAGATCTATGGAGATTCAAATTTTTGTTGAAGGATCTATGAAGATCTATGGAGATCTTTTGATAAAATAAAATAAATTATCAACCAAAAGATTCAAAATTTTCTGAGCCTTAAAAAAAAATCACCCAAATTTTAGATCTACTGAGATCTATGTAAATTTAAAATTCAAAAAATTTGATCTTAGTTGATCTTGTGATATTAAAATTATTTTTCCGGAAGTAAATATAAAAAGAGGAAATTTTAAAAAATCAATGAAAGTGATCACGATTTTTTGAAATTAAATTTCTGCAGCTAATTGAATTTTTTAAATTTATGTTCAAAGGTTGTAATTTTTCAAAACAATGGAGTTGACAAACAGCGAAAATTTCAATCGAAATAAATCAAATAATTCCATTGGCCTTTGGGACCTGACTGAAAAAATGATAACCCTGGAAAAAGAACACGATTTTCCGCCAACGTCTTCGTCAATAGAATTAGGAAACTCAAGTGAAGATGAAATCAATAGAAGTAAAAAAATAGATTTCGTATTGGCTTACATGGACGATGGTAATTTTATTCACGCTCAAAAACGCGAAGTGTTTCAAGCGGCTTTGCGTGATCAGGGATTAGAATTGTACCATGAACAAAATGGAGCACTTTGTTTCGTCAAAGTCCACGCACCTCAGGTAATTCGAAAAAAGTTTTTAAATTTCCATTTCAAAATTTTATTAATAAATAAATTAATTGCAGGAAATTTTATGCAGATATTGTGAGATAATGAAACTCAAAATGCCAATTAAATTACTAACGACAGATGATTTCGAGGATAAGCAAACAGATTTACTAGACGATGCGCGCTCGTGGTTTATTAATTTATTCAGTTTCGTGCAGTTGGATCCGGAAAAGTTTCCGAAAAGAGAACGGACACTTTTGACAGAATTCTCACGAGACAAAGATTATTTGTAAGTTATTTATTTATTATTGAATAACAATATCAACTTTTTCAATGCATCTTACCCATAATTTATTTAATATTAGTGTGGATTTTAAATTAGAAATAGTGCCTGTGTTAAATAAACAAATTTTCCGTAGATTTGATGTAGAGAATGAAAATTTTTTCCCCACGAATGTCAGAATTATGATAGTGGAATTTATTTTGGAACGACAGTGTGAGGGCGTACATCGACTTGTAGACAGTGGTTGCTATTCAGCTGCTTACCCACTTCATGATGTCAGTAAATTTTTTTTTTATTCTTATATCTTTGTTGTCAATAACAAATACCCATTCGCTTATTAACAAATTTCTCTAATGTATAGCTGCATAATTATTTTTATTATTTAAATACTCCGCGAAATCAGATAAATAAATTTTTTTCCAACCACTTATACGTGCTAGGGTTCATCCAGAAGACTTATCTGAAAATACTAATATTACAGAAAATTTCACTGCAGTCTGTGTCATTTTCGTAAATTCAAATATAAATTTCATGCATCCTCCATTTTGGCTGTTCATTGTTTCCCTATCAAAAAAATTCACGTGGTAATCCAGCTTAGATTTCCATTGGGTGTTTTTAAATGGATCCCTAACACCGTAACCGAGATATCCAAGTTTCTATAATTTTTTTTTGTATGGGAATCCCGGTATCTAGTTTCTCGCATAGACTTATATAAACCCGTAGCTTCTAAGACCCCCATGCTCCTTATGTAAATCCATAGTTTCCTACACGGATTCCTATGGATTCCCATATAATCTTCCATGGATTTTCTTGATCAGGTATTAATTTATAATTCAAATAACTAGGGGACATATAAACAAAAAGGCACAACCCGAGCTCTATTGTATGAAGAATGGGGAGCAGCAAAAAAATGGCTAAAAATCCAGCCTTTGGATACTATACAAGAGTACTTTGGCGTAACATACGCGATATATTTCGCATGGCTGGGATTTTATACTTACATGTTAATACCAGCAAGTATTGTCGGCTTGCTGTGTTTTTTTTACGGTAAAAATATCAATAATAGTCATTAACAAAAAAGCGACAATTACTTGATTAAATAAATATTTTACAGGCTTGATAACATTGAACTCAAACCAAGTGGCAATAGACGCATGTTCGCCATGGGCAGGCGACGTAATTATGTGTCCGCAGTGCGATAGATATTGCGACTACTGGCGTTTAAATACAACCTGTCTTCTAACAAAAGTTACTCTACTTTTTGACAATTCGTCGACGATAATATTCGCGGCGTTTATGTCATTTTGGGCGGCGTTGTACCTCGAGTTGTGGAAGCGCAGATCTGAAGAACTGATCCACAGATGGGGTCTTGTTGGTTGGGACCAAGGGGCCGAGCATCCACGGCCGCAGTATTTGAAAATGTTGAGCAAAATAAAAATATTCAAGGCGAAAGAAAAATTGAATGCGGTGACGATGGAGAAGGAGCCGCATTTAAGTTTTTGGAAAGTCCGCGTCCCGGCGACGATGCTCAGTTTTACTGTGGTTATTATTTTGGTTTTAACTGCGGTCGCTGCGGTATTTGCAGTAGTTTTGTATCGCATGTTTTTGACAACGACAAATGAAATTTTCAAGGGACTGGAGCTTGATAATACGCAGTACCAAAATTTTGCGATACCTAGCATCGCCGCAGCACTGAATCTTGTATGTAATTAATTATAAATTTTTTTCGATTGATTGACTAATTTGGGGATTTGATTTTTTTCAGGTTTGTGTTTTGATATTAAATTACTTTTACGACTGGGTCGCAGTATATTTAACAGAAATGGAGATGCCGAGAACACAAGCCGAATTCGATGATAGTTTGACCTTAAAAATTTATATATTTCAATTTGTCAATTATTATGCGTCGATATTTTACGTAGCGTTTTTAAAAGGAAAATTAGTTGGGTATCCTAGAAAATACAATCGTATATTTGGCTACAGGTAATTTTTTTTTTAATTATATAAATTTATATGGAATGTATATTTACGGAGTTGAAGTAAATTGTAAAATGAGTCGTGATTTTGAATTCTCTACGAAATTTCCTGTAATTTGAGTACCCACATCGATATATTTAAAAAACAAAAAAAATTGGTTTCAAAAATTTTTGAATGAACCTTTTTTCAAAATATATCGATGTTGATACTCATTCAACGCGAAATGACGTCAGCTATTCAAATACCCTATTCATTTTTACATAAAAAATTTTTCGCTCGATAAAAAAAGGCCTTTTCATCTGATTGATATTTTTTAATTTTTCAGACAAGAAGAATGCGCACCAGGAGGCTGCTTAATGGAACTCTGTATACAGTTGGCAATAATAATGGTTGGTAAACAAGCCGTCTACACCATTATAGAAATGTTATTACCCGTGCTGCTGAAATGGTGGGCTTTGATTCGCATTCACACCGGCCTCAAACGTAAAGACCCGAATATTCCACGCACACGTTGGAGTCAAGATTTCCGTCTAGTCGACTGGGGTCCTCGCGGTCTCTACGACGAGTACTTGGAGATGATAATACAGTTCGGGTTTATTACCCTCTTCGTCGTCGCGTTTCCGCTGGCTCCACTATTCGCTCTCGGTAACAACGTCCTGGAGATGCGTCTCGACGCGACTAAATTTCTACGGCACTACCGACGGCCAGTTCCACGTCGCGCCCGAGATATCGGTATCTGGAAACAAATTCTTGATGCTCTTGCGCGCATTTCCATCACCACAAACGTACGTATTTAAATTTAATCATTTTTATGCTCAATAAATTTATTTATTCTAATTGAATTTATTAATTACAGGCATTCATTATCGCATTCTCATCAAATTTAATTCCACGTCTCGTTTACATGCATTCAGTGAGTCCCGACAAAACAGACGTCGGTTTTTTGAACCACAGTCTCGCTTATTTCAACACCAAAGATTTTCCCGCGCAATTCGCTCCACTTAATTCAACATTTGAAAATGTGACCATTTGCCGCTACACCGAGTACCGGAACCCTCCAGATCATCCCCAGCTGCCGTACAAACGCCCGACTATGTATTGGAAAATTTTGGCCTGGAGGTTTATATTTATTGTAATTTTTCAAAGCATCGTTGGGATCTTTACGATGATCGTCCAGTGGTGTCTCTCCGGGGTGCCGAGAAAATTGCGAGACCGCACAAAACGCGAGGCATATCTCACTGAGCAGATAATAATAGCGCGAGAAGCTGAGAGGGCTAAGATGAAAGCCCGTGCGAGCAGTAGATTCGTCAGCACTGGGAACCATTTGCGTAAACGCTCGATAAATGTTCCAGAGTCAATTGATATTTGAGTTACCAGGTTGTTTTACTCGAAATTTTGATAATTATTTATTTATAAAGTACTTTGTTGATATTTTGTATAAGACTTTTTATGAAAAATATATGATTAATTTTAATATGGATTCGATTGTTTGATTAGGAGGAGTAGAGGTCAATTATTTGCATTATTGTTTACTTGTCTTGGGTGATAGGTCATCTAAGAATATTTGAAAATTATTAGACGTCCGCCAACTTTAATATCATTAACCAGGGTCATGACAGTTTACTGTCATAAGGAGGCAATTCACTTGGGTTCAATCATTCGAGATCTTGGAAATTCATAATAAATATGTATAATTTTGTTTTTTGGACCTATTCGATTCCCAGGAATCAGAATCAACAATACAAGAATATTATTTAGTAATTAATCAATTACTTATTAGAATAATTTTTTAAAAAGTTTTAAAATTCAAATTTTTTAATTTTTTTTTTAATTTTGAGGGTTTAAATGTCAAACTAAATAAAAATACATTCACTGAAGGACAATTCTCACTTAATCCTCAAAATTAGCATGCTAATAATTTTGAAAAAACTTACAGTATCTCAGCTTGTAATGGCGGCAACAAGAAAAATCTTGTTTTTACACTTATTATTGACAGCACAGAATTAAATAAATACACCCAGTTAATTATTCATTTTCTTTTCACTTACCAAATCATAATTAATAACAATTAAATATTTGGTTACTAAGTAATAAAAATCGTAAAAAAAAAAATTAATTATAATTTTTAAATCGATCATTTTTCCCGCACTTTTTTTAACCCCACCACGAAACAAAAAAAATTTATCACTTATACTTGGCACTGATAATTCCAATTTACTTATCAATTTTACATGAAAGAATTTAATTATTTTTGTTCCCTACACTCCGAGTTTAAATAAAATTATTATCACTAGACGTTCATTGGACAGTACCGAGTGTTTATTGGCACAATTTTAAATTAATTACTCCGTGATACTCCGAGAAATAATTAATTATCTAATTAAATTGCGTACTGGGTCTGTCTTCAACTGTCATGGTGGAGGAAATTCAAATTCGAGGCGACGCAGACGCCACAGTGGCGTCGGTTGGAACGGACCTGCGCAGTATAGATCGAGAGTCTTCGTCATGCGCAGTTGCTTAGCACTCAGTCTCTCTCTCGCCTGACTGTGGTCGTCTCGCCACCAAATCTCAGTAAAAATAATTAGTTTTAGTTTATTAATTATACACAACTCGTGTCTCATAGCGTCGAGATAATTTTCAAGTCAATAAGACATGTTCTAAAATAATTGTTCGAGTGTTTCAACAAACGCAAACTTAAATAAATTAAGTTCAGTGTCGGTTTGGTTTCCATTGGCGTCATTGTGTACCGCGTCTGTGTCGTAATTTTAGTACGGGAATAAAAGTAATTAAATGTCGGAATTTATTCAAAATTAATGTCAAAATAATTATTAGAGTTCGATAATTAGTGAGTGATATTGATTTTATTTAAATAGTAAGTGTTTAATTTTAAAGATTAATAATTTGTGAGTGCTCATAAGTCGCGGACTCTGATGATCCTGCAGTTAACAGACAATTAAAAATTTTTGAATTTTTTTTTATCAATAAATTAATTAGAAAAAAAAATGCACATATAGAAAATTTAAAAAACTACAAGTGCAATTTTCTAAATTTTTTTTTTTTTAATTCATTGGTTTTAAAAAATTCAAAAAATTATTAGACATCGGCTAATTTCAGTATCATGTACTTTGTCTGCCTTCAATTGTCATGGCGATAGATATTTGAATTCGAGGCGACGCAAGCGCCACAGTAGCGTCGGTTGGAATGGAACTGCGCAGTACAGAGAGAGTTTTTTGTCTTGCGCAGTTACTTAGTACTCAGTCTCTCCCGCCTGACTGTGGTCGTCTCCTCGCCACCAAATCTCAATAAAAATAATCGGTCTTAGTTAATTAATTAATTACACAATTCATGTCTTATTACTTTGAAAAATAATTAATCGAGTGTTTATATTAACGTGAACTTTTAAATAAATTAAATTCAGTGTCGGTTTGGTTTCTATTGGCGTCATTGTGTACCGCGTCTGTGTCGTGATTTTAATAAGTGAATAAAAGTGATTGAATGTCGGGATTTATTTAAAATTAATGTCAAAATAATTATTAGAGTTCGATAATTAGTGAGTGATAGTGATTTTATTTAGTAGTGAGTGTTTATTTTTAAAGGTTATTAGTTTGTGAGTGCTCGTACCAGTATGGGAAGCAGTTGAAGTGGCGGCAAACGTGAGTTAATTCAAAATTCTTCAGTTTTTTTTTGATAAATTTATTTAATTTTTTTTCAAACAATAATTAATATGATTATGAAAATTATTTATAATTGGAAAATTTTTTAAATTATTGATTAATTGGCAATTTCATGATCTAATTATTATCCTGTCTGCGAAAAACAAATTTAATTACTATGTAGGTTTTAATTGAATAGAAAATTTAATTTTATGCGACTTTTTATTTTCCAAAAATTAACGTAGGATTTATTATTTAAACTTTACAATTATTTGAAGAGGCAGGTAATTTTTTTATGACTATAAATGAATTCGTGAGATTCAAACTGCCCACGCTTTTATTAGAAACTGCGCGCGCAGTTACAGCAGTCGATATGTACGTTCTTTAGCGATTTGAGACATAATCTATGCATTTTTATAAATAGTAATCGTAACTTTTTTCTATTCACAATAACTTCCCACAAAATAAATGTTTTCTGTATGTTATGCTGTCCTCTTGTAAGAAAATTACGAAAATTCTTCAAAATTTTTTTTTTTTTGCTTAAGGGAAGAATGTCTCATTTTTATAAAAAATTGTCTGTAACTTTTAGTCTGTTCGAAATAATTTAACACAATATAAATATTTTTTGTTTATTATGGTGTCCTCTGGTAGGAAAAACCGGAAAAAGTCCCGGGAAAAATTTATTTTATGAGTTTTGACCCATATGAGGATGGCTGAAGATGGGTGAGGATGAGGCTGTCCATGTCTTTCTATAAAGAGTGGCTCGTAACTTTGCTCCTGTTGGGAATAACCCATCACAATATTAGCGTTTTTTGTTCATTGTGATGTCTTCTAGTAGGAAAAGCCATAAAAAGTTTTGGGAATAATTTATTTTTTGAATTTAGACCCATATGAGCGTTGGTGGACATGGGTATAGGTGATTCTCTATAAAGAGTAGCCCGTAACTTTGCTCCTGTTGGGAATAACCCATGACAACATTAACGTTTTTTGTTCATTGTGATGTCTTCCAGTAGAAGGAACCCAAAAAAGTCCTAAAAAAAATTAATTGTGTATTTTCTGGCGCTAGGTCGAGAAACGACATCTTTGGGAAATTTATTCATATTATGCACTTCTATGGCTATCTCTACTTTGTTACGTTGTATTTCCAGTTTGTTTTTGCTAACTATTAGGCATTTAAGTGAATTTCATTACTTCTAGTTATCAATTCGTGGCTTTGGTTTATAACTGTCCAGCGAATTTCTACGAGTACCGCTAAGGCTCGTTGGTCTAGGGGTATGATTCTCGCTTCGGGTGCGAGAGGTCCCGGGTTCAAATCCCGGACGAGCCCTCGTGAAAATTATTTTTTTTCCCGCAATAAAAAAGAAAATACAATTTTTTTTTTCATGACTATCGATTCTCAACTATTTTAGAATGTTTTCTATCATAAAAAACAAAAAATCACATCTTAAGCAAAACACATCACTAAATAATACGTTTCTGCTAACAAATAAATGGTCCTAATATATGGACAAATAATTTTTAACTAAATATTCACAAAAATTATGAAAATAAAATTACAATTTTTTTGTTTTCAATTCATTTCATATTTTTACATAAATATTACGTATTTTAAGCAAAACATCAATAGTTTTCCATTATAGTATCATTTAGTAAAGCTAGCTTTTATTCCTTTTCTACCGATTCTTACTATCGAAAAAGTGCGCATGCGCCAGTGAGGATCTTCGTATGAAACTCGAAAATACCCGAAATTCTGATCAGAATAAAAATACTGATCTTGTTATTTTTCTCTACAAAATCACGAAGAAAATAAACCGATTGACTAATTTAATAATTAAAATATCCATAAATAAATCAATAACTCTATTGATTTATT
This sequence comes from Microplitis demolitor, assembly GCF_026212275.2. Taxonomy (NCBI): domain Eukaryota; kingdom Metazoa; phylum Arthropoda; class Insecta; order Hymenoptera; family Braconidae; genus Microplitis; species Microplitis demolitor. The sequence goes on along the minus strand of NC_068549.1, from coordinate 22,621,366 downwards.
CTTAACGCATTCATTAGTTTTCTGTTTAAAAAAAAAAAAAAAATAAAAAAACAATATTTTGACAGACGTGATGGCTGTTGCTTTTAGTGAATCGAAAAATCACAGTGATCGTGAAAGGTAATTATTTATAATTAAATTACTTAATTATTTTAGAAAATATTTTTTATTATTTACTAATAATTTAATTTTTTATTATTATTTATAATTATTTTCATTCTTTTCATTCTTCCATATGGTTTCCTATCCAACAATGATTCATAACCTAAAATAATACATTATTTATTTTACTGTTCAATTTATTAATTCATATATTTAAATAGTTGTAGTGAAAATAGTAATAATAATAATAATAATTTTTATATTTTTAGGTTGGAGATGAATTAATTTAATGATATTATTATTCAAATTAACGATCACAATTTAAGGTCTGTCATCAATATCAAATAATAATATAAACTACACGAAAAATTTTCAAAAATTCATTATGCTGTACTGAGAAAAAAAATTTGACTAAACTTAAAAGCTTATATGCATATGATAATTCGTTAATTACACTATTTACATATATATACGATTATGACACTTGATCCTATATCTTTTCCCTGGTTAAAAATATTGATTGAAAAGAATTAAGAAGCGGTCACTCCATGCAAACCGTACATCTATATATACAAACAAAAGAATTGAAATCTTTGAAAAGAATTCGAATTTCATCATTTTTAATTTTGATTAATCAATATTTTTAAACAGGATTGATACAAAAATAATTTTATGGCTGCATAAAAAGAATATTACAATTGTCAATTAAAACTCTAACTTGATTTAAATTATTTTGATTAGAAAAAACCTATTCAACTAAATAAATATTTTATAAGCAATAGAGTTTATTTCTAGCACCTGTAATATATGTATTTAAATTTTTACTCAATATATCCATAAATTGTGATCGTTAGAGGTTTGGATGATACTATTATTGAATTAAATTTAAATATTCATTTAATTATTTAATTAATTATTTATTTTAGATGGGTATGCATTTATCCACTTTACATAAACAGTAAAAAGTCTCGAGCAGAAGGCCGTAAATTAACTAAATCGAAGTGCGTTGAGAATCCAACTCACCAGGAGATTCGTGACGTATTGTTGGCAGCCGGTTTGAAAGTTGGTGTGGAAAACAAATTACATCCCAAGGAACGTAGCAAAGAATTGTTGTATCGTGGACGTATACGAGTGCAATTGAAAAATGATGATGGGACTCCAGTTAATTCAGATTATCCTACTCGTGATTCTCTGCTGAATTATATAGGATCAAGTATTCCGAATTTAAAAACACGTCAAGGTAAACAGAGCTCTAGTGAACCTCAGCAGTCTTCTGCGACAGCTAAAAAAGGCAAAGGAAAAGGACGTAGATAAACTTAGATGACTTATTAGATTTTATAAAATAAATATGTCTGTTAAATTAATTATTTAAATGACAAGTTATGATTTCTGATTTTTTACTGTAATTTTTTTTTCATTCATGCAATTTGTACGAGAGTTAATTATAAATTTATATTTATATATATCATATAATTAAATGAATAAAAATATTAATTATAATATATTACTTTTGATTTTAATATTTTTTACTAATGAATTCAATATTTCAGAAATATGAGTCATAAACTCGCTTGCAAGATCTACTAATGCTCACATAAAATTTGATCTGAGTAGATTTTAATTTTTCTCTCGGATATTGATATATATTTAACCCTGCGTATATATATATACTGGCTATGGAGAAACAGTCAGTTTTTTAAAAATTCTACTTTTTCGATTATTTTTCAATTTTTGTTACCATCAATTTTAAACTTTTGACTGGCAACTTCTAATCCATGAAATAGACACTTCAGGAAGTAATTCAGATTTTTTGAAAGCCTAGAAACTTTGAAAACTTGAATTTTTCCTAAAAGACCCAGTCCAGTACGAAAAATCTCTCCTTTCATTCCAATTTCTTAAAAAAAAAAATCCCATAAGTTTTTTTTTAATTTCTTTAATCTATAAATTAATGTAGATCTTAGATCTAAATTTTTTTTATTTCATGATACTTGGATCTACATAGATCTCTATAGATTACAGATCTAAATAAAAAAAAATTCTGCATACAAGAATCTCATGTTTTACAAATCGCTATGAAATCATCAATATTTTTCAAGCGATTTAATAAAATTACATTCTTGACTGATAAAATACTCCAATAGCCATTTCTTTTTATTCGTCTTTATTAACTTTTATATTATTACAATTGCTTCTATACCTACTAACAATAATACATAGCTATAAATTTTTCTTTAATTGCAATGATCCCATTAAACTTTATAATAATAATAATAATAATAATAATAATAATAATAATAATAATAATAATAATAATAATAATAAATAATTATAATTTAAATAAATAATATATTTTTAAATGTGCGAATATTCCGAACTTACGAATTATTCATAAATCACTGAAATAAAAATCAAATAATCGAAATTTAAACTGAATTCATTCAAATTCTAATGATGAAAAAATTCACGAATAATTCGAAAACCAACAAACAGTTCAAATGATAAGATCCATGTAAACTGATCCCAATTACATCTGATCCAACCTATCGATGTCCCAATTACGGGACTGGTGATTAGATTTAATCTTTTTACTTTCAGAATCTATTAAATTGTCGTAGGATCAGTTGTCTTAGACCATTTGTCATTACGAAAACTATAAGTAATAAAAAAAATATATATTTAAAAAAAATTCACCTACAGTTTTTTAAATTTTCAAAAAAATCAAGAAATTTTTAATTGTCTGTTAACTTCTGGATCATCGAATAATTCGATTCAATTGAAACATTATTCACACATACCCAATATTAATATTAATAATGACTTTACAATGATTTAAACTCTCGCTTCATGATCCTACGATTAAAAGTAGGCCGCACAACTCTTCTTGACCTTTCAGTACTGTCATTTGAATTATCATCTCCACCTTGCATCGTTTGAGACTCGTCTATTACTATCACTGTATTATCATTTCTCTCAGCGGATGATACTACAGTTTCATCATTAGACGACCCAAGTGTCGTTAATACCTGGGGAGTGGTATTTTCTTGATTCATAGTATTGTCTGTTGAAGAGGGATTTGCTGCGCCCACCATCATATTAAGCGGCATGTAATTATTGTCAACTTGTGCGCTGCTTTGAAGTCTTTGCAGCAAGGGCTGCAGCATTGAGTTCTGATTTGTTAAAAACTTTTGCAGCTGGAATAAATCGTTGTATGACAATGATTGCAAGTAACTATCGATTTGATAATTGTTATTGGCGTTTCCGTTTGCATATAATGATTGCATGTAATTATAATTATTTGGATACAGGGAATTCATGTAACCGTTTGTTGAAAATGTGTTGTAATTATATGAATTCATTTTATTGTTTTTATACGCTTGGCTTTCCATCAACGAGTTGTAGTAATTACGTTCCATCATTGCTTTGTGCATATTTTCCATCTGTTAATGAGCAAATAAATAATTATTTATTGGTTTACATTGAGAAAGAAATTCAATTGTCATTAAAATTTTTTTTGACTGAAAAAAAAAAGTAATAGCGAATTTTTTTTCAATAATTTTGAACGTCTGTTGACGGAAAACTTCTCCAGTTAAATTTGATTAGCTTTGATATCAATTTTGACAAAAGAATTCACTAATTTTTTTTTTTTAATTTTATTTTATAGTAAATAATTTATTATTTTAAAAATTACTTTAAAAAAAAATTGTAATTTATTTTAAAAAATTTCTTGGGTTAAAAATTTTCTTTTACAAAATGAAGTCAAAATTTTCTTGGGTCGAGCACAAATTTTTCGCGCCAAAAAAATCCTTTTTTTTTCTCTCCATGTAAAGATGATTTATAAAAAATTACATTCTTGTTTTATATACTTACATATTTATTTTTATTTAAATCATAAGGTGACAGAGTTTGCCGAGTAGGAAAAGCGGGAAATTGAACAGGATAATTTTGATTACCACCTTGATATAAATAATTACTTAATAAATTACCAGAGGGTAGGACTGAGGCCTGTAATAGACGATGGGTGTTCCGATGTTCTGGGTTATGGATGAGGAACGTGGGTTTAGGATAATCGTAATGTGGTTCTAGGTAGGTAGAAGGCCGAGGAGTTGGTTTGTACTCCTCACAAGGGTCTTCTATTGGTCGCTCTGTCGTAGGATTACATTCGTCTGGAATTTCTTCGCAGTTGTCTATAATTGTTTTTATTATCGTCGGTTCCGTTGATGTTGTTGTAGTTGTTGTTGTTGGATTGCAATCGCATTTAGATTTTACAATCGGGATCCTTTTTGCCGGACCTCCGCTCAAAAAGTACTGAGCTATACGACATATGTCATCTTTGAAAAAATAATGTAATTATTATTATTATTTTGGAAATTTAGATTTTCAAATTGAATTTTTATTCTTACATGAACCAATACGTCGAGAATTTTGATAGTTGCAACGCGATGGACGACCAGCTAATCCGCGTTTACAATTTATTAAATCCAAGTTCCATTGCCGGGCTTTTCTTTTCATTCGATCAAAACATTCTCCATCTAAAATTACAATAAATTGAATTTAATGAGGGATAGTAAGAGAATAGAAGAACAACTGAAATTTCAAAAAATATTTCCTTGCATTCGCAAAAAAGCTTAGAAAATTTTAGTCCAATTTTGTTGTCTGTTTTTACCGAAAATTATTGAGGAAAAGTTGGAAAAATTTTTCGATTTAGAGTTCTGATGGTAATCCGAGTATTCTATTTTTCAATAAATAAATCTTGGGTTTAATTACTAATGTAATTTACCTTCGTCACTTTCGCCGACGTAACATTCGCAAGATTGATCGACGTAAGATCCAGTTCCTCCACAATTATTGCAAAGCTCCATACACTTCTGGGCATTTATAGCTTCCACATGATCGTAAGCACCGTGACCTGTAGATAATTTATATTTATTTACAAATTATTTTTTGTATTCCGATAAAAAAAAAAAATCTTAGTTTTTAAATGTGCTCCGAAAAAACTTTTTTTAAATTCAAATTTTCAACTAAAAATCGACTCGAAATCAGAAAAAACGGATTGTAATCAATAGAAAAAATCACTGCAACTATTTACTAGCTTATATACTTTGTTCTACTATTTATTAAAATTCACATTTTTCTCTGTAAAAAATTTTTCACTAACCTGTGGAAATAAAAATTGATAACGTGATCGCGAATAACAATCTCATGATTAAAAAAAAAATAATAGCACTGATCAATTAAATATCTATATATTTAATTTATAGACTAAAAGACAAGTAAGACTGATTAATTTTTCACTGACCCGTGGATTTATATCAATTTAATGAGACAATAAAAAATAATGTTAATAAACTTGCTGATGTTTCAGTTTGTAAATATTAATAATAATAATAATTATTATTATTATTTTTATTATAACTATTTTGCAACTACCGAAGCAATTGTCTTTACCTCGCGAAGTAATTAATTTAAACTAGTGTAGGAAGTATTAATAAGCATTAATTGAGTGATTATTACTTGTAATAAGTATTTTATTACATATTTTGTTTCGAAGAAAAATAAATAATGTCGTCATCAAATCTATTGTCAGTAATTGTCAAGAGTAATCAATAAAAGTGTTACAAATAAATTAAGGCTAATAATAAATAATTATTATTTATTAATTTTTTTTTAATCAGTAATTAATTTTATTTATTTAATATTTTTTTTTTGTCAATAATTAGAGTGATCTCATCATTAAGTTGCCAGATCGTAGAATTAAATTTAAATATTTGAATTTATGAAAATTAAATGTCAATAAAATTTCAAAAAGTTTCTATTTAATTGCGTAAATTAATTAGGTCATATTTTATATTGCGATCTTGAAGTTAGCAGACGATTAATAATTTAAAAATTTTTTTTCGACAGTTAATTTAAAAAAAAAAATATACACATGTAGAAAATTTAAAAAACTATAGGTGCAATTTTTAAAAATATATTTTTTTTGTAAATTTATGGGTTTTAGAAAAATCCAAAAATTATTAGATCGGATAATTTTAATATCATTTTTTATTTTATTACTCTTTTATATATATATTAAGTTGATACATAAACGCTTCATATATATAATGAAAGTTGTTGACTTTGATGCGTTCCTGATAGATGGAAGCCGCTAGCGAGCACCGTTCTTATCAATATGTTATATGTTATATCCTTTTATATATTTATTTTGTTATTCAACTCGCGTAGGATAAAATTGGTTCGTATTACCTGGTAATTACGTGACCCCGATACCTAAATCACGTGAAATGATTCACAATATCCACGTTTAATTTTATATATACATTTGTAAACACAAACAATTAAATTACTAATTTAGTTATTTGTCAATTTCAATTAAAAAGTTTAAATAACTAACTTTTAGATCCAATTACTTTTTTTTTTCTATTATAAAATTTTTTTAAAAAAAAAATAAAAAAAAATTTCTGCTAATTTTAGAAATCGTATAAATAACAAAAGAAATATATATATATATATATATATATATATATATATATATATATATATATATATATATATATATATTCTACATTTTCATTAAATAGTCAAAAATATTAAAAAAAATAAAAATTCAAAATTTTTATAAAAATAGCGTTAAAAAAATATTTTTTAAACCGTGATCTTGGAAAATTTTTTACCTAAACTGGGAAAATAATTCAATAAGTAAACAAATTTTTTTTACTAAAAAAATTTATCAGTCGCGTTTATTAATTTTTTTATTAATCAGTGAATTAATTCATACATTTAGAGACTGTAATTTAAATTTAAATTTCAACATTTTTTTTATTAATATTCATTAATAAATTAGGAAATTATTAATTTTAAAAAAAAATATATTTTTTATTTTTTTACATTGAAATTAATAAATAATTAATTTAAAATATGAAAAATAATAATAAATTAAAATACAGTTATCTCGATACTACAGTCAGTTCTGTGATCCTGATACTTGAGTCTCGTAAAAAGTCTCGAGCCTACCTCAACGAGACCAACTAGACCTACGAGATTGGTAACGAGAGAGACATGATCAAAGACTCGTATCGAGAAACTATCGATGTGTGATACGAGACCAACGATAGATAGAGTAGAGTATAATATACCTGATAAACCATACTCTACTACGTATTGAAAGAGACCATCAGCAGGAGGCATAATCTCACATGAATGAGATTTCAGTTTATGATCCATACAATTATAATAATAATATGTTGCAACCTGATAGTTTAGAAGCTACAAGACCAATAAGCGATATGATACCGCGTACAAGAAATAATTAAACCAATTGGCTATACTTAAATATAACATTATAAGTTAGCTAAACATCTAAACTAAACTAAACTTAGCTTAATTTGTATAAATATATATATATATATATATATTTATATTACAAACGTATGAGATCGATGGCTTAGCTGTAAACTGAGCAAGTTTTAGATATCTTATATGGTTTCCATATCACATGTAATTTCTCAAGTCAGTATCACATCAAGTGCCCATAGAAATATATTTAATTATTTATTATTATTAAGGCTCGTATTAACTGAATTTTTGAATTTTACGTTTACTTTCATTTTTTAATCAACTGCTATTAAGCAATTTTTAAAGCTTCTGAAAAATGTGTAATTAAAATTTTTTTGGAAGATTTTGGTCATTAGTGACATAATTATCCGAGACGTAATTAGTCCTGCGTGTGTATGATATTTTTTGAGACACGGTATGCGCACTGGGACTTTTAGGGAAAATTCAAATTTTCAAAGTTTCTGAGCTTTCAAAAAATCGGAAATTATGGATTACTTCTTGAAGTGTCTCATACCCGGTTAAGAAGTTGCCAAATTAAAAAAGTTTAAAATTGTTAAAAAAAAAAAAATGAAAAAATTAAATCGAAATTATAAAAATAAAAAAAATAAGTGACTTTAAAAATGATTTATTTTCGATCATTTAAACTTTCAGCAAAGTAATTATTGATATATTTGTCAGTTCAATGACTGCAGTGTTATTGAATTATAAATTTTTAATCTTCATTAATTAACGGATTAGCGTCAAATTGAGTTCACTTGAATAATTATTAATGTTCAATTTGTTCAAGTGTACTAATTTTATCATTATGGCATAATTATTTAATTTCAAAAATAATACGGGCGTACGTCGAACTGTGAAAAAAATTGTGCTTGATTAAGACTGAAAAATGGAAAATTTATTTTAAATTTTAGGTAATTTTATAAAAGAGAAACTCCGCGACATAAACAAAATTTTTTTTAATTTTTCGATTCGATGCTTCTTTATTGATGTTTCCTCTTCTTATTTCTGGGCTTGGGAAGACATTGAAGGTTCTGTAAGATGATTTCTCACAAAGTTATCATCTATCAAAGCCATTTTTTATTTTGATAATCGATATCTTATAAAACCCAACACTCTAATAGACATTTTACAAGACTACTTGAAAATTATCAGCATGTCCCGCATGAAAATACCATATATGATAAATATATGATCAATATGGGACCATATAAGTGGCCAAAAACGATATATATTTTCTTATATATAATATAGTAAGTTTTGATATAATTAATTATATACGTGAGTTTATAAGCTAATACATGTATTATATATATTTATGATCATATATGTAAACTTTTAAGTTAGCACATATATGTATTACATATATTGATAATTATATATGTAAATTTGTAAGCTAGCACACATATATATTCTGAACACATGTTTGAATCTTATAACAGAGAGAGAAAGACAGAAAAGAATAGATTTTATTTATTCTTATATATATGGGGAGACTTATATGGTTCTATATATCGAAAAATATATAAAAATTTATAAAGAATACATGGTACATATATCGTGCCATATAATGATGAGTTATATATGTATTCTTATTTGTTTCCATATACAAATAACATTTATTTTTAAATATATTAAAATTATAAGTTTTCAAATATATAAATAATATATTGAAGTTATACGAAAATATATGAAATCATATAAGAGAAAACATATATAGAAATATAATAAAATCGGCGAAAATCTATATATAGTTCTATATAAGATTTCAGGTATTGTCACATATATATTCATATTTGTAACATATATTTTTTAATATATGTTTACCATATATGATATTTTCATGCGGGTTGTCTTGAATGCAAAAAAATATAAAAAAATCGAAATCATTTTTTTAAAAAAAAAGTTGACATCGAAAGTGTGAATAAAATATTCGACAGCACAAAATATTATATTGTATTTCACGTTTATCAAGAGTTTTAATACATATAAATATGCATGCATTTATATTTGTATATTATATGTAGATACATATATGTGATGAGACAAGTAGAGCGGAAATCCGTCGTACTAACATATTTATGCACACATCAACACTTTATTTTCTCTCTTTCTTTAAATCACAATTCATATCTATCTCTTTCTATTTCTCATACCATTTGGTAGGTGTCAATTGAATAGTACGTAATCGCTTGTCACGAGTAATCAGTTTATTGATTTCGATTTGACAGAATCTCAATGAAGTGGATATTCATGTTTAAAACAGAGTATTCAAGTATTTTCAATTCACAACACGTGTTTTAAATCAAATTTCAACCATCGAATCCAACTGCAAGCGTTAAATATTTCTGTCATGATTTTTTACTCTCCTCCAATTTATTTATTTTTTTTTCTTTTTAAAATCAATTGAAAATTATTTTTATTGATGAATAATTAATGACTACACAGAAAAAAAAATTTTTTTAGCTCAAAACATTTTTACTCACCCCAAGAAAAATTTTTGTCTTCAATTTGAAATGCAAAATATTTTTTGCGCCAATAAATTTTTTTTTTTGTGTAGAGATTAGAGAAAAAAAAAATTTTACATTAATTATTAATCAACGTGGACGTAAACGACGTGATATATAGGATAATAGATTACGTCTAAAAGGGAATTCGAACCATGGGCGATAGGAATCTCGTTTGGTTATTGTTCATACGTGTAATGCTTCATTGAATACAGTTTGACCTTCATTATGGTTTTGTTGAGAGTATATGCATGCCTCTGACCCTCCATCTATCCATCTATCCACACATATCAGCATATATCTATATATATTCGCTATATTGTGTGTCCGCACATTGAAGGATCTAAACACGTACGAAGGATGTCATGCAATGATGAGACACGCGGTTACACGGGTATCATTAACCGGAGATCGGATTTCCCTGTCGAATAGGCAATCAGCCACGTCGAATCGCGTTAATATCATTTTCATATATACATAGTCATTTAATTATCATACTTTAGCTTCCTTATAATCTTTGTAATTACATATTTATAATCACGCTCATCTATTGATAATTTTAATTAATATCTTCACTTAATTTCACACCTCGATTGCAAAACATGTCCATATTCAAAATCCGCTTAGATATTTTTTAATATTCTGTACACTTTATAATCTTGTATCGGGTATCTGATGTACGTTTATGAATAGAATAGCTCAGGTAAAAAAATTTCAAGCAAAAAAATTAATATAGATTTTTTGCGTCTGAAAACGTGACAAAGTTTCCGGGTAATCAACACATGACCAAAAACTATCACTAGGCCGATAACTAGACCTAAAAATGGTCGAAAATTAAACAATTTTCTGTTCTATATTAAGTTGCTTGGAATTTTTTCAAGTTTTATAATTTAATTCAGAAAAATAAAAAAAAAAAAATATTGCGGTCGGAAATCGGCCGATCCAATTTATCGGTCTGTTTATTAAGAGTAATAAAATTTCGGCGTGTTTTCAGTCAACTTTCAGCCTTTTTCAATAATATTTCACAGTTTTTTCGTAATTTCAGCCAAATTTAGGCCTTTTTAAATAGAATTCTATGATTTCGGTGTGATTTCAACTAAATTTCGACCTTTTCAAATGAAATTATACGATTTTCATGTGATTTTAGCCAAATTTAAGTCTTTTCGAATAGAATTTTATAATTTCGGCGTGTTTTCAGCTAACTTTCGGCCTTTTCAGATAGAATTCTAAGATTTTAGTGTGTTCTCAACCAATTTTAGGCCTTTTCGAATAAAATTCTACGGTTTTCATGTGATTTTAGCCAAATTTAAGCCTTTTCGAACAGAATTCTATAATTTCGACGTGTTTTCAGCTAACTTTCGGCCTTTTCGAATAAAATTCTATGATTTCAGCCAGATTAAGTCTTTTCGGCCAAATAATTTAACCCGGGAGATTTCAATAAACGTAAATTTCAACTACATTGCAAAAATGGCAATTGAGGGTCTTATCCTAAAATAATTAAAAACAATTATAAGTTAAGTTATTAAATATTTAAAACAAAGGAAAAGTTGAATAGTTTGCCTAGCAAGCTTTAATTTTATCTCTACTCTTCTGACAAACGATAATTTTTCTTTGGTTGACGATGACGGAGATGGAAGTGGAAGCGGTGGTGGTATGTAGCTTTATGGTTTTATTCGAGCGACAAATTAAACTAAAAATAATCCTTTGGCTCTGGTAGAGACGAGTATTCATGCGTGCAAAGGTGCCTCTCGCTTCATGGGGACCCTGTTAGTTATGTTGTTATAAGCCTGTGTGTGAGGGTGTATTTTTATGTGTGCAAGTGTTGGATGTCTGAAGGGTCTCTATGTATGTAACCTAAGTACGGATATATGTTGGGCGTGTTGTAAGTGGATGAGTACGTTGGATGATGTGTGTATAGCAAAAGTAGGTGTAGAGTGTGTACATGCTGATATGAGTTTAAGCAAGGCGCGAGAAACAAGAGGAGGGAATTCGTGCACTACTGGGTGCTTGTACACATATTCAACCGCGCTTTGAAGTGTCAAAGTCGCGGTACAAAATATCCATGAATGTATAAGTTAACATGCTGCGACCTCCAATATATATAGGGGAGGGAGGGAAAAAATGGGGTAGGGGTCACAATCCGGTACTCCCCGAATTCTATAAAGTAAAAAATTTAACAATTGAATTTTAGTATTTTTTGTTTTTTTTTCGTTGGTTAATATACTGAGAAACTTTATTAATTTTCTTTGAATGACCTGAGAGATTTTTCCGACTGTTGAGAAATTAAATTGTAGATTTATTAAGTACGGTCACTTGCCCAAAAGACTAGAACCCCAAATGAGATTGTAATCATCAGAGAAGAAAAGCAGAGAAATTTCAAAACTAAGTGGCATATTTCTGTGTAGCGAAATATAAAGAGTGAATTACGATTGTGAATAACAACTGGGTCTTTGACATTTACGCGTTTCAGCTCTGGTCTCTTATCTACACTTGTTAGACGCACAGAGCATAAATGAGGATTGCAAACATACGTTTGCTTTACAAGCTGAAATAAATTGTTATGACGAGTCGTTAATTTAAACCAGGAATAGAGCTCTCTGAAATTTTCATCCAGATATCGATTTGCATAAAACTAAGATATAAATTTTTCTATGTTTTCTCTAGGATTTGTCTAGGATATCTCTAGGATTCTCAAAGATATAAATTTTTCTACGTTTTCTCTAGGATTTGTCTAGGATTTGTCTAGGATTCTCAGCGAAATGAATTTTTCTAAGTTTTCTCTGGGATCTCCCTAGGATTTGTCTAGGATATCTCTAGGATTCTCAAAGATATAAATTTTTCTAAGTTTTCTCTAGGATTTGTCTAGGATATCTCTAGGATTCTCAAAGATATAAATTTTTCTACGTTTTCTCTAGGATTTGTCTAGGATTTGTCTAGGATTCTCAGCGAAATGAATTTTTCTAAGTTTTCTCTGGGATTTCTCTAGGATTTGTCTAGGATATCTCTAGGATTCTCAAAGATATAAATTTTTCTACGTTTTCTCTAGGATTTCTCTAGGATTTGTCTAGGATTCTCAGCGAAATGAATTTTTCTAAGTTTTCTCTAGGATTTCTCTAGGATATCTCTAGGATTCTCAAAGATATAAATTTTTCTAAGTTTTCTCTAGGATTTGTCTAGGATATCTCTAGGATTCTCAAAGATATAAATTTTTCTACGTTTTCTCTAGGATTTCTCTAGGATTTGTCTAGGATTCTCAGCGAAATGAATTTTTCTAAGTTTTCTCTAGGATTTCTCTAGGATATCTCTAGGATTCTCAAAGATATAAATTTTTCTAAGTTTTCTCTAGGATTTGTCTAGGATATCTCTAGGATTCTCAAAGATATAAATTTTTCTAAGTTTTCTCTAGGATTTGTCTAAGATTTGTCTAGGATTCTCAGCGAAATGAATTTTTCTAAGTTTTCTCTGGGATTTCTCTAGGATTTGTCTAGGATATCTCTAGGATTCTCAAAGATATAAATTTTTCTAAGTTTTCTCTAGGATTTGTCTAGGATATCTCTAGGATTCTCAAAGATATAAATTTTTCTAAGTTTTCTCTAGGATTTGTCTAGGATATGTCTAGGATTCTCAAAGATATAAATTTTTCTATGTTTTCTCTAGGATTTCTCTAGGATTTGTCTAGGATTCTCAGCGAAATGAATTTTTCTAAGTTTTCTCTAAGATTTCTCTAGGATTTCTCTAGGATTCTCAAAGATATAAATTTTTCTAAGTTTTCTCTAGGATTTGTCTAGGATTTGTCTAGGATTCTCAGCGAAATGAATTTTTCTAAGTTTTCTCTAAGATTTCTCTAGGATTTCTCTAGGATTCTCAAAGATATAAATTTTTCTAAGTTTTCTCTAGGATTTGTCTAGGATTTGTCTAGGATTCTCAGCGAAATGAATTTTTCTAAGTTTTCTCTAAGATTTCTCTAGGATTTCTCTAGGATTCTCAAAGATATAAATTTTTCTAAGTTTTCTCTAAGATTTCTCTAGGATTTCTCTAGGATTCTCAAAGATATAAATTTTTCTAAGTTTTCTCTAGGATTTGTCTAGGATTTGTCTAGGATTCTCAGCGAAATGAATTTTTCTAAGTTTTCTCTAAGATTTCTCTAGGATTTCTCTAGGATTCTCAAAGATATAAATTTTTCTATGTTTTCTCTAGGATTTCTCTAGGATTTGTCTAGGATTCTCAGCGAAATGAATTTTTCTAAGTTTTCTCTAAGATTTCTCTAGGATTTCTCTAGGATTCTCAAAGATATAAATTTTTCTAAGTTTTCTCTAGGATTTGTCTAGGATTTGTCTAGGATTCTCAGCGAAATGAATTTTTCTAAGTTTTCTCTGGGATTTCCCTAGGATTTGTCTAGGATATCTCTAGGATTCTCAAAGATATAAATTTTTCTAAGTTTTCTCTAGGATTTGTCTAGGATATCTCTAGGATTCTCAGCGAAATGAATTTTTCTAAGTTTTCTCTAGGATATCTCTAGGATTCTCAAAGATATAAATTTTTCTACGTTTTCTCTAGGATTTGTCTAGGATTTGTCTAGGATTCTCAGCGAAATGAATTTTTCTAAGTTTTCTCTGGGATTTCCCTAGGATTTGTCTAGGATATCTCTAGGATTCTCAAAGATATAAATTTTTCTAAGTTTTCTCTAGGATTTGTCTAGGATATCTCTAGGATTCTCAAAGATATAAATTTTTCTACGTTTTCTCTAGGATTTGTCTAGGATTTGTCTAGGATTCTCAGCGAAATGAATTTTTCTAAGTTTTCTCTGGGATTTCTCTAGGATTTGTCTAGGATATCTCTAGGATTCTCAAAGATATAAATTTTTCTACGTTTTCTCTAGGATTTCTCTAGGATTTGTCTAGGATTCTCAGCGAAATGAATTTTTCTAAGTTTTCTCTAGGATTTCTCTAGGATATCTCTAGGATTCTCAAAGATATAAATTTTTCTAAGTTTTCTCTAGGATTTGTCTAGGATATCTCTAGGATTCTCAAAGATATAAATTTTTCTACGTTTTCTCTAGGATTTCTCTAGGATTTGTCTAGGATTCTCAGCGAAATGAATTTTTCTAAGTTTTCTCTAGGATTTCTCTAGGATATCTCTAGGATTCTCAAAGATATAAATTTTTCTAAGTTTTCTCTAGGATTTGTCTAGGATATCTCTAGGATTCTCAAAGATATAAATTTTTCTAAGTTTTCTCTGGGATTTCCCTAGGATTTGTCTAGGATATCTCTAGGATTCTCAAAGATATAAATTTTTCTAAGTTTTCTCTAGGATTTGTCTAGGATATCTCTAGGATTCTCAAGATATAAATTTTTCTACGTTTTCTCTAGGATTTGTCTAGGATTTGTCTAGGATTCTCAGCGAAATGAATTTTTCTAAGTTTTCTCTGGGATTTCTCTAGGATTTGTCTAGGATATCTCTAGGATTCTCAAAGATATAAATTTTTCTAAGTTTTCTCTAGGATTTGTCTAGGATATCTCTAGGATTCTCAAAGATATAAATTTTTCTAAGTTTTCTCTAGGATTTGTCTAGGATATGTCTAGGATTCTCAAAGATATAAATTTTTCTATGTTTTCTCTAGGATTTCTCTAGGATTTGTCTAGGATTCTCAGCGAAATGAATTTTTCTAAGTTTTCTCTAAGATTTCTCTAGGATTTCTCTAGGATTCTCAAAGATATAAATTTTTCTAAGTTTTCTCTAGGATTTGTCTAGGATTTGTCTAGGATTCTCAGCGAAATGAATTTTTCTAAGTTTTCTCTGGGATTTCCCTAGGATTTGTCTAGGATATCTCTAGGATTCTCAAAGATATAAATTTTTCTAAGTTTTCTCTAGGATTTGTCTAGGATATCTCTAGGATTCTCAGCGAAATGAATTTTTCTAAGTTTTCTCTAGGATATCTCTAGGATTCTCAAAGATATAAATTTTTCTAAGTTTTCTCTAGGATTTGTCTAGGATTTGTCTAGGATTCTCAGCGAAATGAATTTTTCTAAGTTTTCTCTGGGATTTCCCTAGGATTTGTCTAGGATATCTCTAGGATTCTCAAAGATATAAATTTTTCTAAGTTTTCTCTAGGATTTGTCTAGGATATCTCTAGGATTCTCAAAGATATAAATTTTTCTACGTTTTCTCTAGGATTTGTCTAGGATTTGTCTAGGATTCTCAGCGAAATGAATTTTTCTAAGTTTTCTCTGGGATTTCCCTAGGATTTGTCTAGGATATCTCTAGGATTCTCAAAGATATAAATTTTTCTAAGTTTTCTCTAGGATTTGTCTAGGATATCTCTAGGATTCTCAGCGAAATGAATTTTTCTAAGTTTTCTCTAGGATATCTCTAGGATTCTCAAAGATATAAATTTTTCTAAGTTTTCTCTAGGATTTGTCTAGGATTTGTCTAGGATTCTCAGCGAAATGAATTTTTCTAAGTTTTCTCTGGGATTTCCCTAGGATTTGTCTAGGATATCTCTAGGATTCTCAAAGATATAAATTTTTCTAAGTTTTCTCTAGGATTTGTCTAGGATATCTCTAGGATTCTCAAAGATATAAATTTTTCTACGTTTTCTCTAGGATTTGTCTAGGATTTGTCTAGGATTCTCAGCGAAATGAATTTTTCTAAGTTTTCTCTGGGATTTCCCTAGGATTTGTCTAGGATATCTCTAGGATTCTCAAAGATATAAATTTTTCTAAGTTTTCTCTAGGATTTGTCTAGGATATCTCTAGGATTCTCAAGATATAAATTTTTCTAAGTTTTCTCTAGGATTTGTCTAGGATATCTCTAGGATTCTCAAGATATAAATTTTTCTACGTTTTCTCTAGGATTTGTCTAGGATTTGTCTAGGATATCTCTAGGATTCTCAAAGATATAAATTTTTCTATGTTTTCTCTAGGATTTCTCTAGGATTTGTCTAGGATTCTCAGCGAAATGAATTTTTCTAAGTTTTCTCTAAGATTTCTCTAGGATTTCTCTAGGATTCTCAAAGATATAAATTTTTCTAAGTTTTCTCTAGGATTTGTCTAGGATTTGTCTAGGATTCTCAGCGAAATGAATTTTTCTAAGTTTTCTCTGGGATTTCCCTAGGATTTGTCTAGGATATCTCTAGGATTCTCAAAGATATAAATTTTTCTAAGTTTTCTCTAGGATTTGTCTAGGATATCTCTAGGATTCTCAGCGAAATGAATTTTTCTAAGTTTTCTCTAGGATTTCTCTAGGATATCTCTAGGATTCTCAAAGATATAAATTTTTCTAAGTTTTCTCTAGGATTTGTCTAGGATTTGTCTAGGATTCTCAGCGAAATGAATTTTTCTAAGTTTTCTCTGGGATTTCCCTAGGATTTGTCTAGGATATCTCTAGGATTCTCAAAGATATAAATTTTTCTAAGTTTTCTCTAGGATTTGTCTAGGATATCTCTAGGATTCTCAAAGATATAAATTTTTCTACGTTTTCTCTAGGATTTGTCTAGGATTTGTCTAGGATTCTCAGCGAAATGAATTTTTCTAAGTTTTCTCTGGGATTTCTCTAGGATTTGTCTAGAATATCTCTAGGATTCTCAAAGATATAAATTTTTCTACGTTTTCTCTAGGATTTCTCTAGGATTTGTCTAGGATTCTCAGCGAAATGAATTTTTCTAAGTTTTCTCTAGGATTTCTCTAGGATATCTCTAGGATTCTCAAAGATATAAATTTTTCTAAGTTTTCTCTAGGATTTGTCTAGGATTTGTCTAGGATTCTCAGCGAAAAGAATTTTTCTAAGTTTTCTCTGGGATTTCCCTAGGATTTGTCTAGGATATCTCTAGGATTCTCAAAGATATAAATTTTTCTAAGTTTTCCCTAGGATTTGTCTAGGATATCTCTAGGATTCTCAAAGATATAAATTTTTCTAAGTTTTCTCTAGGATTTGTCTAGGATATCTCTAGGATTCTCAAAGATATAAATTTTTCTAAGTTTTCTCTAGGATTTCTCTAGGATATCTCTAGGATTCTCAAAGATATAAATTTTTTTAAGTTTTCTCTAGGATTTGTGTAGGATATCTCTAGGATTCTCAAAGATATAAATTTTTCTAAGTTTTCTCTAGGATTTGTCTAGGATATCTCTAGGATTCTCAAAGATATAAATTTTTCTACGTTTTCTCTAGGATTTCTCTAGGATTTGTCTAGGATTCTCAGCGAAATGAATTTTTCTAAGTTTTCTCTAGGATTTCTCTAGGATATCTCTAGGATTGTCAAAGATATAAATTTTTCTAAGTTTTCTCTAGGATTTGTCTAGGATATCTCTAGGATTCTCAAAGATATAAATTTTTCTAAGTTTTCTCTAGGATTTGTCTAGGATTTGTCTAGGATTCTCAGCGAAATGAATTTTTCTAAGTTTTCTCTGGGATTTCTCTAGGATTTGTCTAGGATATCTCTAGGATTCTCAAAGATATAAATTTTTCTACGTTTTCTCTAGGATTTGTCTAGGATATCTCTAGGATTCTCAAAGATATAAATTTTTCTAAGTTTTCTCTAGGATTTGTCTAGGATATGTCTAGGATTCTCAAAGATATAAATTTTTCTATGTTTTCTCTAGGATTTCTCTAGGATTTGTCTAGGATTCTCAGCGAAATGAATTTTTCTAAGTTTTCTCTAAGATTTCTCTAGGATTTCTCTAGGATTCTCAAAGATATAAATTTTTCTAAGTTTTCTCTAGGATTTGTCTAGGATTTGTCTAGGATTCTCAGCGAAATGAATTTTTCTAAGTTTTCTCTGGGATTTCCCTAGGATTTGTCTAGGATATCTCTAGGATTCTCAAAGATATAAATTTTTCTAAGTTTTCTCTAGGATTTGTCTAGGATATCTCTAGGATTCTCAGCGAAATGAATTTTTCTAAGTTTTCTCTAGGATATCTCTAGGATTCTCAAAGATATAAATTTTTCTAAGTTTTCTCTAGGATTTGTCTAGGATTTGTCTAGGATTCTCAGCGAAATGAATTTTTCTAAGTTTTCTCTGGGATTTCCCTAGGATTTGTCTAGGATATCTCTAGGATTCTCAAAGATATAAATTTTTCTAAGTTTTCTCTAGGATTTGTCTAGGATATCTCTAGGATTCTCAAAGATATAAATTTTTCTAAGTTTTCTCTAGGATTTCTCTAGGATATCTCTAGGATTCTCAAAGATATAAATTTTTTTAAGTTTTCTCTAGGATTTGTGTAGGATATCTCTAGGATTCTCAAAAATATAAATTTTTCTAAGTTTTCTCTAGGATTTGTCTAGGATATCTCTAGGATTCTCAAAGATATAAATTTTTCTAAGTTTTCTCTAGGATTTGTCTAGGATATCTCTAGGATTCTCAAAGATATAAATTTTTCTACGTTTTCTCTAGGATTTCTCTAGGATTTGTCTAGGATTCTCAGCGAAATGAATTTTTCTAAGTTTTCTCTAGGATTTCTCTAGGATATCTCTAGGATTCTCAAAGATATAAATTTTTCTAAGTTTTCTCTAGGATTTGTCTAGGATATCTCTAGGATTCTCAAAGATATAAATTTTTCTAAGTTTTCTCTAGGATTTGTCTAGGATTTGTCTAGGATTCTCAGCGAAATGAATTTTTCTAAGTTTTCTCTGGGATTTCTCTAGGATTTGTCTAGGATATCTCTAGGATTCTCAAAGATATAAATTTTTCTAAGTTTTCTCTAGGATTTGTCTAGGATATCTCTAGGATTCTCAGCGAAATGAATTTTTCTAAGTTTTCTCTAGGATTTCTCTAGGATATCTCTAGGATTCTCAAAGATATAAATTTTTCTAAGTTTTCTCTAGGATTTCTCTAGGATATCTCTAGGATTCTCAAAGATATAAATTTTTCTAAGTTTTCTCTAGGATTTGTCTAGGATATCTCTAGGATTCTCAAAGATATAAATTTTTCTACGTTTTCTCTAGGATTTCTCTAGGATTTGTCTAGGATTCTCAGCGAAATGAATTTTTCTAAGTTTTCTCTAGGATTTCTCTAGGATATCTCTAGGATTCTCAAAGATATAAATTTTTCTAAGTTTTCTCTAGGATTTGTCTAGGATATCTCTAGGATTCTCAAAGATATAAATTTTTCTAAGTTTTCTCTAGGATTTGTCTAGGATTTGTCTAGGATTCTCAGCGAAATGAATTTTTCTAAGTTTTCTCTGGGATTTCCCTAGGATTTGTCTAGGATATCTCTAGGATTCTCAAAGATATAAATTTTTCTAAGTTTTCTCTAGGATTTGTCTAGGATATCTCTAGGATTCTCAAGATATAAATTTTTCTACGTTTTCTCTAGGATTTGTCTAGGATTTGTCTAGGATTCTCAGCGAAATGAATTTTTCTAAGTTTTCTCTGGGATTTCTCTAGGATTTGTCTAGGATATGTCTAGGATTCTCAGCGAAATGAATTTTTCTAAGTTTTCTCTAAGATTTCTCTAGGATTTCTCTAGGATTCTCAAAGATATAAATTTTTCTATGTTTTCTCTAGGATTTGTCTAGGATTTGTCTAGGATTCTCAGCGAAATGAATTTTTCTAAGTTTTCTCTAAGATTTCTCTAGGATTTCTCTAGGATTCTCAAAGATATAAATTTTTCTAAGTTTTCTCTAGGATTTGTCTAGGATTTGTCTAGGATTCTCAGCGAAATGAATTTTTCTAAGTTTTCTCTGGGATTTCCCTAGGATTTGTCTAGGATATCTCTAGGATTCTCAAAGATATAAATTTTTCTAAGTTTTCTCTAGGATTTGTCTAGGATATCTCTAGGATTCTCAGCGAAATGAATTTTTCTAAGTTTTCTCTAGGATATCTCTAGGATTCTCAAAGATATAAATTTTTCTAAGTTTTCTCTAGGATTTGTCTAGGATTTGTCTAGGATTCTCAGCGAAATGAATTTTTCTAAGTTTTCTCTGGGATTTCCCTAGGATTTGTCTAGGATATCTCTAGGATTCTCAAAGATATAAATTTTTCTAAGTTTTCTCTAGGATTTGTCTAGGATATCTCTAGGATTCTCAAAGATATAAATTTTTCTACGTTTTCTCTAGGATTTGTCTAGGATTCTCAGCGAAATGAATTTTTCTAAGTTTTCTCTGGGATTTCCCTAGGATTTGTCTAGGATATCTCTAGGATTCTCAAAGATATAAATTTTTCTAAGTTTTCTCTAGGATTTGTCTAGGATATCTCTAGGATTCTCAAGATATAAATTTTTCTAAGTTTTCTCTAGGATTTGTCTAGGATATCTCTAGGATTCTCAAGATATACATTTTTCTACGTTTTCTCTAGGATTTGTCTAGGATTTGTCTAGGACATCTCTAGGATTCTCAAAGATATAAATTTTTCTATGTTTTCTCTAGGATTTCTCTAGGATTTGTCTAGGATTCTCAGCGAAATGAATTTTTCTAAGTTTTCTCTAAGATTTCTCTAGGATTTCTCTAGGATTCTCAAAGATATAAATTTTTCTAAGTTTTCTCTAGGATTTGTCTAGGATTTGTCTAGGATTCTCAGCGAAATGAATTTTTCTAAGTTTTCTCTGGGATTTCCCTAGGATTTGTCTAGGATATCTCTAGGATTCTCAAAGATATAAATTTTTCTAAGTTTTCTCTAGGATTTGTCTAGGATATCTCTAGGATTCTCAGCGAAATGAATTTTTCTAAGTTTTCTCTAGGATTTATCTAGGATATCTCTAGGATTCTCAAAGATATAAATTTTTCTAAGTTTTCTCTAGGATTTGTCTAGGATTTGTCTAGGATTCTCAGCGAAATGAATTTTTCTAAGTTTTCTCTGGGATTTCCCTAGGATTTGTCTAGGATATCTCTAGGATTCTCAAAGATATAAATTTTTCTAAGTTTTCTCTAGGATTTGTCTAGGATATCTCTAGGATTCTCAAAGATATAAATTTTTCTACGTTTTCTCTAGGATTTGTCTAGGATTTGTCTAGGATTCTCAGCGAAATGAATTTTTCTAAGTTTTCTCTGGGATTTCTCTAGGATTTGTCTAGAATATCTCTAGGATTCTCAAAGATATAAATTTTTCTACGTTTTCTCTAGGATTTCTCTAGGATTTGTCTAGGATTCTCAGCGAAATGAATTTTTCTAAGTTTTCTCTAGGATTTCTCTAGGATATCTCTAGGATTCTCAAAGATATAAATTTTTCTAAGTTTTCTCTAGGATTTGTCTAGGATTTGTCTAGGATTCTCAGCGAAAAGAATTTTTCTAAGTTTTCTCTGGGATTTCCCTAGGATTTGTCTAGGATATCTCTAGGATTCTCAAAGATATAAATTTTTCTAAGTTTTCCCTAGGATTTGTCTAGGATATCTCTAGGATTCTCAAAGATATAAATTTTTCTAAGTTTTCTCTAGGATTTGTCTAGGATATCTCTAGGATTCTCAAAGATATAAATTTTTCTAAGTTTTCTCTAGGATTTCTCTAGGATATCTCTAGGATTCTCAAAGATATAAATTTTTTTAAGTTTTCTCTAGGATTTGTGTAGGATATCTCTAGGATTCTCAAAGATATAAATTTTTCTAAGTTTTCCCTAGGATTTGTCTAGGATATCTCTAGGATTCTCAAAGATATAAATTTTTCTAAGTTTTCTCTAGGATTTCTCTAGGATATCTCTAGGATTCTCAAAGATATAAATTTTTCTAAGTTTTCTCTAGGATTTCTCTAGGATTTCTCTAGGATTCTCAAAGATATAAATTTTACTATGTTATCTCTAGGATTTCTCTAGGATTTGTCTAGGATATCTCTAGGATTCTCAAAGATATAAATTTTTCTAAGTTTTCTCTAGGATTTGTCTAGGATATCTCTAGGATTCTCAAAGATATAAATTTTTCTAAGTTTTCTCTAGGATTTGTCTAGGATATCTCTAGGATTCTCAAAGATATAAATTTTTCTACGTTTTCTCTAGGATTTGTCTAGGATATGTCTAGGATTCTCAAAGATATAAATTTTTCTATGTTTTCTCTAGGATTTCTCTAGGATTTGTCTAGGATTCTCAGCGAAATGAATTTTTCTAAAATTTCTCTAAGATTTCTCTAGGATTTCTCTAGGATTCTCAAAGATATAAATTTTTCTAAGTTTTCTCTAGGATTTGTCTAGGATTTGTCTAGGATTCTCAGCGAAATGAATTTTTCTAAGTTTTCTCTGGGATTTCCCTAGGATTTCCCTAGGATATCTCTAGGATTCTCAAAGATATAAATTTTTCTAAGTTTTCTCTAGGATTTGTCTAGGATATCTCTAGGATTCTCAAAGATATAAATTTTTCTACGTTTTCTCTAGGATTTGTCTAGGATCTGTCTAGGATTCTCAGCGAAATGAATTTTTCTAAGTTTTCTCTGGGATTTGTCTAGGATATCTCTAGGATTCTCAAAGATATAAATTTTTCTAAGTTTTCTCTAGGATTTGTCTAGGATATCTCTAGGATTCTCAAAGATATAAATTTTTCTACGTTTTCTCTAGGATTTGTCTAGGATTTGTCTAGGATTCTCAGCGAAATGAATTTTTCTAAGTTTTCTCTGGGATTTCTCTAGGATTTGTCTAGGATATCTCTAGGATTCTCAAAGATATAAATTTTTCTACGTTTTCTCTAGGATTTCTCTAGGATTTGTCTAGGATTCTCAGCGAAATGAATTTTTCTAAGTTTTCTCTGGGATTTGTCTAGGATATCTCTAGGATTCTGAAAGGTCTAAATTTTTCTAAGTTTTCTCTAGGATTTGTCTAGGATATCTCTAGGATTCTCAAAGATATAAATTTTTCTATGTTTTCCCTAGGATTTGTCTAGGATATCTCTAGGATTCTCAAAGATATAAATTTTTCTATGTTTTCCCTAGGATTTGTCTAGGATATCTCTAGGATTCTCAAAGATATAAATTTTCCTAAGTTTTCCCTAGGATTTGTCTAGGATATCTCTAGGATTCTCAAAGATATAAATTTTTCTAAGTTTTCTCTGGGATTTGTCTGGGATATCTCTAGGATTCTCAAAGATATCAATTTTTCTATGTTTTCCCTAGGATTTGTCTAGGATATCTCTAGGATTCTCAAAGATATAAATTTTTCTATGTTTTCCCTAGGATTTGTCTAGGATATCTCTAGGATTCTCAAAGATATAAATTTTCCTAAGTTTTCCCTAGGATTTGTCTAGGATATCTCTAGGATTCTCACAGATATAAATTTTTCTAAGTTTTCTCTGGGATTTGTCTAGGATATCTCTAGGATTCTCAAAGATATAAATTGTTTTATGTTTTCCCTAGGATTTGTCTAGGATATCTCTAGGATTCTCAAAGATATAAATTTTTCTAAGTTTTCTCTGGGATTTGTCTAGGATATCTCTAGGATTCTCAAAGATATAAATTGTTTTATGTTTTCCCTAGGATTTGTCTAGGATATCTCTAGGATTCTCAAAGATATAAATTTTTCTATGTTTTCCCTAGGATTTGTCTAGGATATCTCTAGGATTCTCAAAGATATAAATTTTTCTATGTTTTCTCTAGGATTTCTCTAGGATTTGTCTAGGATTCTCAAAGATATAAATTTTCCTAAGTTTTCCCTAGGATTTGTCTAGGATATCTCTAGGATTCTCAAAGATATAAATTTTTCTAAGTTTTCTCTAGGATTTGTCTAGGATATCTCTAGGATTCTCAGCGAAATGAATTTTTCTAAGTTTTCTCTAGGATTTCTCTAGGATATCTCTAGGATTCTCAAAGATATAAATTTTTCTAAGTTTTCTCTAGGATTTGTCTAGGATTTGTCTAGGATTCTCAGCGAAATGAATTTTTCTAAGTTTTCTCTGGGATTTCCCTAGGATTTGTCTAGGATATCTCTAGGATTCTCAAAGATATAAATTTTTCTAAGTTTTCTCTAGGATTTGTCTAGGATATCTCTAGGATTCTCAAAGATATAAATTTTTCTACGTTTTCTCTAGGATTTGTCTAGGATTTGTCTAGGATTCTCAGCGAAATGAATTTTTCTAAAATTTCTCTAAGATTTCTCTAGGATTTCTCTAGGATTCTCAAAGATATAAATTTTTCTAAGTTTTCTCTAGGATTTGTCTAGGATTTGTCTAGGATTCTCAGCGAAATGAATTTTTCTAAGTTTTCTCTGGGATTTCCCTAGGATTTCCCTAGGATATCTCTAGGATTCTCAAAGATTTAAATTTTTCTAAGTTTTCTCTAGGATTTGTCTAGGATATCTCTAGGATTCTCAAAGATATAAATTTTTCTACGTTTTCTCTAGGATTTGTCTAGGATCTGTCTAGGATTCTCAGCGAAATGAATTTTTCTAAGTTTTCTCTGGGATTTGTCTAGGATATCTCTAGGATTCTCAAAGATATAAATTTTTCTAAGTTTTCTCTAGGATTTGTCTAGGATATCTCTAGGATTCTCAAAGATATAAATTTTTCTACGTTTTCTCTAGGATTTGTCTAGGATTTGTCTAGGATTCTCAGCGAAATGAATTTTTCTAAGTTTTCTCTGGGATTTCTCTAGGATTTGTCTAGGATATCTCTAGGATTCTCAAAGATATAAATTTTTCTACGTTTTCTCTAGGATTTCTCTAGGATTTGTCTAGGATTCTCAGCGAAATGAATTTTTCTAAGTTTTCTCTGGGATTTGTCTAGGATATCTCTAGGATTCTGAAAGGTCTAAATTTTTCTAAGTTTTCTCTAGGATTTGTCTAGGATATCTCTAGGATTCTCAAAGATATAAATTTTTCTATGTTTTCCCTAGGATTTGTCTAGGATATCTCTAGGATTCTCAAAGATATAAATTTTTCTATGTTTTCCCTAGGATTTGTCTAGGATATCTCTAGGATTCTCAAAGATATAAATTTTCCTAAGTTTTCCCTAGGATTTGTCTAGGATATCTCTAGGATTCTCAAAGATATAAATTTTTCTAAGTTTTCTCTGGGATTTGTCTAGGATATCTCTAGGATTCTCAAAGATATAAATTTTTCTATGTTTTCCCTAGGATTTGTCTAGGATATCTCTAGGATTCTCAAAGATATAAATTTTTCTATGTTTTCCCTAGGATTTGTCTAGGATATCTCTAGGATTCTCAAAGATATAAATTTTCCTAAGTTTTCCCTAGGATTTGTCTAGGATATCTCTAGGATTCTCAAAGATATAAATTTTTCTAAGTTTTCTCTGGGATTTGTCTAGGATATCTCTAGGATTCTCAAAGATATATATTGTTTTATGTTTTCCCTAGGATTTGTCTAGGATATCTCTAGGATTCTCAAAGATATAAATTTTTCTATGTTTTCCCTAGGATTTGTCTAGGATATCTCTAGGATTCTCAACGATATAAATTTTTCTAAGTTTTCTCTGGGATTTGTCTAGGATATTTCTAGGATTCTCAAAGATATAAATTGTTTTATGTTTTCCCTAGGATTTGTCTAGGATATCTCTAGGATTCTCAAAGATATAAATTTTTCTATGTTTTCTCTAGGATTTGTCTAGGATATCTCTAGGATTCTCAAAGATATAAATTTTTCTAAGTTTTCTCTGGGATTTGTCTTGGATATTTCTAGGATTCTCAAAGATATAAATTGTTTTATGTTTTCCCTAGGATTTGTCTAGGATATCTCTAGGATTCTCAAAGATATAAATTTTTCTATGTTTTCCCTAGGATTTGTCTAGGATATCTCTAGGATTCTCAAAGATATAAATTTTTCTATGTTTTCTCTAGGATTTGTCTAGGATATCTCTAGGATTCTCAGCGAAATGAATTTTTCTAAGTTTTCTCTAGGATTTGTCTAGGATTTGTCTAGGATTCTCAGCGAAATGAATTTTTCTAAGTTTTCTCTGGGATTTCCCTAGGATTTGTCTAGGATATCTCTAGGATTCTCAAAGATATAAATTTTTCTAAGTTTTCTCTAGGATTTGTCTAGGATATCTCTAGGATTCTCAAAGATATAAATTTTTCTACGTTTTCTCTAGGATTTGTCTAGGATTTGTCTAGGATTCTCAGCGAAATGAATTTTTCTAAGTTTTCTCTGGGATTTCTGTAGGATTTGTCTAGAATATCTCTAGGATTCTCAAAGATATAAATTTTTCTACGTTTTCTCTAGGATTTCTCTAGGATTTGTCTAGGATTCTCAGCGAAATGAATTTTTCTAAGTTTTCTCTAGGATTTCTCTAGGATATCTCTAGGATTCTCAAAGATATAATTTTTTCTAAGTTTTCTCTAGGATTTGTCTAGGATTTGTCTAGGATTCTCAGCGAAAAGAATTTTTCTAAGTTTTCTCTGGGATTTCCCTAGGATTTGTCTAGGATATCTCTAGGATTCTCAAAGATATAAATTTTTCTAAGTTTTCCCTAGGATTTGTCTAGGATATCTCTAGGATTCTCAAAGATATAAATTTTTCTAAGTTTTCTCTAGGATTTGTCTAGGATATCTCTAGGATTCTCAAAGATATAAATTTTTCTAAGTTTTCTCTAGGATTTCTCTAGGATATCTCTAGGATTCTCAAAGATATAAATTTTTTTAAGTTTTCTCTAGGATTTGTGTAGGATATCTCTAGGATTCTCAAAGATATAAATTTTTCTAAGTTTTCCCTAGGATTTGTCTAGGATATCTCTAGGATTCTCAAAGATATAAATTTTTCTAAGTTTTCTCTAGGATTTCTCTAGGATATCTCTAGGATTCTCAAAGATATAAATTTTTCTAAGTTTTCTCTAGGATTTCTCTAGGATTTCTCTAGGATTCTCAAAGATATAAATTTTACTATGTTATCTCTAGGATTTCTCTAGGATTTGTCTAGGATATCTCTAGGATTCTCAAAGATATAAATTTTTCTAAGTTTTCTCTAGGATTTGTCTAGGATATCTCTAGGATTCTCGAAGATATAAATTTTTCTAAGTTTTCTCTAGGATTTGTCTAGGATATCTCTAGGATTCTCAAAGATATAAATTTTTCTACGTTTTCTCTAGGATTTGTCTAGGATATCTCTAGGATTCTGAAAGGTCTAAATTTTTCTAAGTTTTCTCTAGGATTTGTCTAGGATATCTCTAGGATTCTCAAAGATATAAATTTTTCTATGTTTTCCCTAGGATTTGTCTAGGATATCTCTAGGATTCTCAAAGATATAAATTTTTCTATGTTTTCCCTAGGATTTGTCTAGGATATCTCTAGGATTCTCAAAGATATAAATTTTTCTAAGTTTTCTCTAGGATTTGTCTAGGATATCTCTAGGATTCTCAAAGATATAAATTTTTCTACGTTTTCTCTAGGATTTGTCTAGGATTTGTCTAGGATTCTCAGCGAAATGAATTTTTCTAAGTTTTCTCTGGGATTTCTCTAGGATTTGTCTAGGATATCTCTAGGATTCTCAAAGATATAAATTTTTCTATGTTTTCCCTAGGATTTGTCTAGGATATCTCTAGGATTCTCGAAGATATAAATTTTTCTATGTTTTCCCTAGGATTTGTCTAGGATATCTCTAGGATTCTCAAAGATATAAATTTTCCTAAGTTTTCCCTAGGATTTGTCTAGGATATCTCTAGGATTCTCAAAGATATAAATTTTTCTAAGTTTTCTCTGGGATTTGTCTAGGATATCTCTAGGATTCTCAAAGATATAAATTTTTCTATGTTTTCCCTAGGATTTGTCTAGGATATCTCTAGGATTCTCAAAGATATAAATTTTTCTATGTTTTCCCTAGGATTTGTCTAGGATATCTCTAGGATTCTCAAAGATATAAATTTTCCTAAGTTTTCCCTAGGATTTGTCTAGGATATCTCTAGGATTCTCAAAGATATAAATTTTTCTAAGTTTTCTCTGGGATTTGTCTAGGATATCTCTAGGATTCTCAAAGATATAAATTGTTTTATGTTTTCCCTAGGATTTGTCTAGGATATCTCTAGGATTCTCAAAGATATGAATTTTTCTATGTTTTCCCTAGGATTTGTCTAGGATATCTCTAGGATTCTCAACGATATAAATTTTTCTAAGTTTTCTCTGGGATTTGTCTAGGATATTTCTAGGATTCTCAAAGATATAAATTGTTTTATGTTTTCCCTAGGATTTGTCTAGGATATCTCTAGGATTCTCAAAGATATAAATTTTTCTATGTTTTCTCTAGGATTTGTCTAGGATATCTCTAGGATTCTCAAAGATATAAATTTTTCTAAGTTTTCTCTGGGATTTGTCTTGGATATTTCTAGGATTCTCAAAGATATAAATTGTTTTATGTTTTCCCTAGGATTTGTCTAGGATATCTCTAGGATTCTCAAAGATATAAATTTTTCTATGTTTTCCCTAGGATTTGTCTAGGATATCTCTAGGATTCTCAGCGAAATGAATTTTTCTAAGTTTTCTCTAGGATATCTCTAGGATTCTCAAAGATATAAATTTTTCTAAGTTTTCTCTAGGATTTGTCTAGGATTTGTCTAGGATTCTCAGCGAAATGAATTTTTCTAAGTTTTCTCTGGGATTTCCCTAGGATTTGTCTAGGATATCTCTAGGATTCTCAAAGATATAAATTTTTCTAAGTTTTCTCTAGGATTTGTCTAGGATATCTCTAGGATTCTCAAAGATATAAATTTTTCTAAGTTTTCTCTAGGATTTCTCTAGGATATCTCTAGGATTCTCAAAGATATAAATTTTTTTAAGTTTTCTCTAGGATTTGTGTAGGATATCTCTAGGATTCTCAAAAATATAAATTTTTCTAAGTTTTCTCTAGGATTTGTCTAGGATATCTCTAGGATTCTCAAAGATATAAATTTTTCTAAGTTTTCTCTAGGATTTGTCTAGGATATCTCTAGGATTCTCAAAGATATAAATTTTTCTACGTTTTCTCTAGGATTTCTCTAGGATTTGTCTAGGATTCTCAGCGAAATGAATTTTTCTAAGTTTTCTCTAGGATTTCTCTAGGATATCTCTAGGATTCTCAAAGATATAAATTTTTCTAAGTTTTCTCTAGGATTTGTCTAGGATATCTCTAGGATTCTCAAAGATATAAATTTTTCTAAGTTTTCTCTAGGATTTGTCTAGGATTTGTCTAGGATTCTCAGCGAAATGAATTTTTCTAAGTTTTCTCTGGGATTTCTCTAGGATTTGTCTAGGATATCTCTAGGATTCTCAAAGATATAAATTTTTCTAAGTTTTCTCTAGGATTTGTCTAGGATATCTCTAGGATTCTCAGCGAAATGAATTTTTCTAAGTTTTCTCTAGGATTTCTCTAGGATATCTCTAGGATTCTCAAAGATATAAATTTTTCTAAGTTTTCTCTAGGATTTCTCTAGGATATCTCTAGGATTCTCAAAGATATAAATTTTTCTAAGTTTTCTCTAGGATTTGTCTAGGATATCTCTAGGATTCTCAAAGATATAAATTTTTCTACGTTTTCTCTAGGATTTCTCTAGGATTTGTCTAGGATTCTCAGCGAAATGAATTTTTCTAAGTTTTCTCTAGGATTTCTCTAGGATATCTCTAGGATTCTCAAAGATATAAATTTTTCTAAGTTTTCTCTAGGATTTGTCTAGGATATCTCTAGGATTCTCAAAGATATAAATTTTTCTAAGTTTTCTCTAGGATTTGTCTAGGATTTGTCTAGGATTCTCAGCGAAATGAATTTTTCTAAGTTTTCTCTGGGATTTCCCTAGGATTTGTCTAGGATATCTCTAGGATTCTCAAAGATATAAATTTTTCTAAGTTTTCTCTAGGATTTGTCTAGGATATCTCTAGGATTCTCAAGATATAAATTTTTCTACGTTTTCTCTAGGATTTGTCTAGGATTTGTCTAGGATTCTCAGCGAAATGAATTTTTCTAAGTTTTCTCTGGGATTTCTCTAGGATTTGTCTAGGATATCTCTAGGATTCTCGAAGATATAAATTTTTCTAAGTTTTCTCTAGGATTTGTCTAGGATATCTCTAGGATTCTCAAAGATATAAATTTTTCTAAGTTTTCTCTAGGATTTGTCTAGGATATGTCTAGGATTCTCAGCGAAATGAATTTTTCTAAGTTTTCTCTAAGATTTCTCTAGGATTTCTCTAGGATTCTCAAAGATATAAATTTTTCTATGTTTTCTCTAGGATTTGTCTAGGATTTGTCTAGGATTCTCAGCGAAATGAATTTTTCTAAGTTTTCTCTAAGATTTCTCTAGGATTTCTCTAGGATTCTCAAAGATATAAATTTTTCTAAGTTTTCTCTAGGATTTGTCTAGGATTTGTCTAGGATTCTCAGCGAAATGAATTTTTCTAAGTTTTCTCTGGGATTTCCCTAGGATTTGTCTAGGATATCTCTAGGATTCTCAAAGATATAAATTTTTCTAAGTTTTCTCTAGGATTTGTCTAGGATATCTCTAGGATTCTCAGCGAAATGAATTTTTCTAAGTTTTCTCTAGGATATCTCTAGGATTCTCAAAGATATAAATTTTTCTAAGTTTTCTCTAGGATTTGTCTAGGATTTGTCTAGGATTCTCAGCGAAATGAATTTTTCTAAGTTTTCTCTGGGATTTCCCTAGGATTTGTCTAGGATATCTCTAGGATTCTCAAAGATATAAATTTTTCTAAGTTTTCTCTAGGATTTGTCTAGGATATCTCTAGGATTCTCAAAGATATAAATTTTTCTACGTTTTCTCTAGGATTTGTCTAGGATTCTCAGCGAAATGAATTTTTCTAAGTTTTCTCTGGGATTTCCCTAGGATTTGTCTAGGATATCTCTAGGATTCTCAAAGATATAAATTTTTCTAAGTTTTCTCTAGGATTTGTCTAGGATATCTCTAGGATTCTCAAGATATAAATTTTTCTAAGTTTTCTCTAGGATTTGTCTAGGATATCTCTAGGATTCTCAAGATATACATTTTTCTACGTTTTCTCTAGGATTTGTCTAGGATTTGTCTAGGATATCTCTAGGATTCTCAAAGATATAAATTTTTCTATGTTTTCTCTAGGATTTCTCTAGGATTTGTCTAGGATTCTCAGCGAAATGAATTTTTCTAAGTTTTCTCTAAGATTTCTCTAGGATTTCTCTAGGATTCTCAAAGATATAAATTTTTCTAAGTTTTCTCTAGGATTTGTCTAGGATTTGTCTAGGATTCTCAGCGAAATGAATTTTTCTAAGTTTTCTCTGGGATTTCCCTAGGATTTGTCTAGGATATCTCTAGGATTCTCAAAGATATAAATTTTTCTAAGTTTTCTCTAGGATTTGTCTAGGATATCTCTAGGATTCTCAGCGAAATGAATTTTTCTAAGTTTTCTCTAGGATTTCTCTAGGATATCTCTAGGATTCTCAAAGATATAAATTTTTCTAAGTTTTCTCTAGGATTTGTCTAGGATTTGTCTAGGATTCTCAGCGAAATGAATTTTTCTAAGTTTTCTCTGGGATTTCCCTAGGATTTGTCTAGGATATCTCTAGGATTCTCAAAGATATAAATTTTTCTAAGTTTTCTCTAGGATTTGTCTAGGATATCTCTAGGATTCTCAAAGATATAAATTTTTCTACGTTTTCTCTAGGATTTGTCTAGGATTTGTCTAGGATTCTCAGCGAAATGAATTTTTCTAAGTTTTCTCTGGGATTTCTCTAGGATTTGTCTAGAATATCTCTAGGATTCTCAAAGATATAAATTTTTCTACGTTTTCTCTAGGATTTCTCTAGGATTTGTCTAGGATTCTCAGCGAAATGAATTTTTCTAAGTTTTCTCTAGGATTTCTCTAGGATATCTCTAGGATTCTCAAAGATATAAATTTTTCTAAGTTTTCTCTAGGATTTGTCTAGGATTTGTCTAGGATTCTCAGCGAAAAGAATTTTTCTAAGTTTTCTCTGGGATTTCCCTAGGATTTGTCTAGGATATCTCTAGGATTCTCAAAGATATAAATTTTTCTAAGTTTTCCCTAGGATTTGTCTAGGATATCTCTAGGATTCTCAAAGATATAAATTTTTCTAAGTTTTCTCTAGGATTTGTCTAGGATATCTCTAGGATTCTCAAAGATATAAATTTTTCTAAGTTTTCTCTAGGATTTCTCTAGGATATCTCTAGGATTCTCAAAGATATAAATTTTTTTAAGTTTTCTCTAGGATTTGTGTAGGATATCTCTAGGATTCTCAAAGATATAAATTTTTCTAAGTTTTCCCTAGGATTTGTCTAGGATATCTCTAGGATTCTCAAAGATATAAATTTTTCTAAGTTTTCTCTAGGATTTCTCTAGGATATCTCTAGGATTCTCAAAGATATAAATTTTTCTAAGTTTTCTCTAGGATTTCTCTAGGATTTCTCTAGGATTCTCAAAGATATAAATTTTACTATGTTATCTCTAGGATTTCTCTAGGATTTGTCTAGGATATCTCTAGGATTCTCAAAGATATAAATTTTTCTAAGTTTTCTCTAGGATTTGTCTAGGATATCTCTAGGATTCTCAAAGATATAAATTTTTCTAAGTTTTCTCTAGGATTTGTCTAGGATATCTCTAGGATTCTCAAAGATATAAATTTTTCTACGTTTTCTCTAGGATTTGTCTAGGATATGTCTAGGATTCTCAAAGATATAAATTTTTCTATGATTTCTCTAGGATTTCTCTAGGATTTGTCTAGGATTCTCAGCGAAATGAATTTTTCTAAAATTTCTCTAAGATTTCTCTAGGATTTCTCTAGGATTCTCAAAGATATAAATTTTTCTAAGTTTTCTCTAGGATTTGTCTAGGATTTGTCTAGGATTCTCAGCGAAATGAATTTTTCTAAGTTTTCTCTGGGATTTCCCTAGGATTTCCCTAGGATATCTCTAGGATTCTCAAAGATATAAATTTTTCTAAGTTTTCTCTAGGATTTGTCTAGGATATCTCTAGGATTCTCAAAGATATAAATTTTTCTACGTTTTCTCTAGGATTTGTCTAGGATCTGTCTAGGATTCTCAGCGAAATGAATTTTTCTAAGTTTTCTCTGGGATTTCCCTAGGATTTGTCTAGGATATCTCTAGGATTCTCAAAGATATAAATTTTTCTAAGTTTTCTCTAGGATTTGTCTAGGATATCTCTAGGATTCTCAAAGATATAAATTTTTCTACGTTTTCTCTAGGATTTGTCTAGGATTTGTCTAGGATTCTCAGCGAAATGAATTTTTCTAAGTTTTCTCTGGGATTTCTCTAGGATTTGTCTAGAATATCTCTAGGATTCTCAAAGATATAAATTTTTCTACGTTTTCTCTAGGATTTCTCTAGGATTTGTCTAGGATTCTCAGCGAAATGAATTTTTCTAAGTTTTCTCTAGGATTTCTCTAGGATATCTCTAGGATTCTCAAAGATATAAATTTTTCTAAGTTTTCTCTAGGATTTGTCTAGGATTTGTCTAGGATTCTCAGCGAAAAGAATTTTTCTAAGTTTTCTCTGGGATTTCCCTAGGATTTGTCTAGGATATCTCTAGGATTCTCAAAGATATAAATTTTTCTAAGTTTTCCCTAGGATTTGTCTAGGATATCTCTAGGATTCTCAAAGATATAAATTTTTCTAAGTTTTCTCTAGGATTTGTCTAGGATATCTCTAGGATTCTCAAAGATATAAATTTTTCTAAGTTTTCTCTAGGATTTCTCTAGGATATCTCTAGGATTCTCAAAGATATAAATTTTTTTAAGTTTTCTCTAGGATTTGTGTAGGATATCTCTAGGATTCTCAAAGATATAAATTTTTCTAAGTTTTCTCTAGGATTTGTCTAGGATATCTCTAGGATTCTCAAAGATATAAATTTTTCTACGTTTTCTCTAGGATTTCTCTAGGATTTGTCTAGGATTCTCAGCGAAATGAATTTTTCTAAGTTTTCTCTAGGATTTCTCTAGGATATCTCTAGGATTGTCAAAGATATAAATTTTTCTAAGTTTTCTCTAGGATTTGTCTAGGATATCTCTAGGATTCTCAAAGATATAAATTTTTCTAAGTTTTCTCTAGGATTTGTCTAGGATTTGTCTAGGATTCTCAGCGAAATGAATTTTTCTAAGTTTTCTCTGGGATTTCTCTAGGATTTGTCTAGGATATCTCTAGGATTCTCAAAGATATAAATTTTTCTAAGTTTTCTCTAGGATTTGTCTAGGATATCTCTAGGATTCTCAAAGATATAAATTTTTCTAAGTTTTCTCTAGGATTTGTCTAGGATATGTCTAGGATTCTCAAAGATATAAATTTTTCTATGTTTTCTCTAGGATTTCTCTAGGATTTGTCTAGGATTCTCAGCGAAATGAATTTTTCTAAGTTTTCTCTAAGATTTCTCTAGGATTTCTCTAGGATTCTCAAAGATATAAATTTTTCTAAGTTTTCTCTAGGATTTGTCTAGGATTTGTCTAGGATTCTCAGCGAAATGAATTTTTCTAAGTTTTCTCTGGGATTTCCCTAGGATTTGTCTAGGATATCTCTAGGATTCTCAAAGATATAAATTTTTCTAAGTTTTCTCTAGGATTTGTCTAGGATATCTCTAGGATTCTCAGCGAAATGAATTTTTCTAAGTTTTCTCTAGGATATCTCTAGGATTCTCAAAGATATAAATTTTTCTAAGTTTTCTCTAGGATTTGTCTAGGATTTGTCTAGGATTCTCAGCGAAATGAATTTTTCTAAGTTTTCTCTGGGATTTCCCTAGGATTTGTCTAGGATATCTCTAGGATTCTCAAAGATATAAATTTTTCTAAGTTTTCTCTAGGATTTGTCTAGGATATCTCTAGGATTCTCAAAGATATAAATTTTTCTAAGTTTTCTCTAGGATTTCTCTAGGATATCTCTAGGATTCTCAAAGATATAAATTTTTTTAAGTTTTCTCTAGGATTTGTGTAGGATATCTCTAGGATTCTCAAAAATATAAATTTTTCTAAGTTTTCTCTAGGATTTGTCTAGGATATCTCTAGGATTCTCAAAGATATAAATTTTTCTAAGTTTTCTCTAGGATTTGTCTAGGATATCTCTAGGATTCTCAAAGATATAAATTTTTCTACGTTTTCTCTAGGATTTCTCTAGGATTTGTCTAGGATTCTCAGCGAAATGAATTTTTCTAAGTTTTCTCTAGGATTTCTCTAGGATATCTCTAGGATTCTCAAAGATATAAATTTTTCTAAGTTTTCTCTAGGATTTGTCTAGGATATCTCTAGGATTCTCAAAGATATAAATTTTTCTAAGTTTTCTCTAGGATTTGTCTAGGATTTGTCTAGGATTCTCAGCGAAATGAATTTTTCTAAGTTTTCTCTGGGATTTCTCTAGGATTTGTCTAGGATATCTCTAGGATTCTCAAAGATATAAATTTTTCTAAGTTTTCTCTAGGATTTGTCTAGGATATCTCTAGGATTCTCAGCGAAATGAATTTTTCTAAGTTTTCTCTAGGATTTCTCTAGGATATCTCTAGGATTCTCAAAGATATAAATTTTTCTAAGTTTTCTCTAGGATTTCTCTAGGATATCTCTAGGATTCTCAAAGATATAAATTTTTCTAAGTTTTCTCTAGGATTTGTCTAGGATATCTCTAGGATTCTCAAAGATATAAATTTTTCTACGTTTTCTCTAGGATTTCTCTAGGATTTGTCTAGGATTCTCAGCGAAATGAATTTTTCTAAGTTTTCTCTAGGATTTCTCTAGGATATCTCTAGGATTCTCAAAGATATAAATTTTTCTAAGTTTTCTCTAGGATTTGTCTAGGATATCTCTAGGATTCTCAAAGATATAAATTTTTCTAAGTTTTCTCAAGGATTTGTCTAGGATTTGTCTAGGATTCTCAGCGAAATGAATTTTTCTAAGTTTTCTCTGGGATTTCCCTAGGATTTGTCTAGGATATCTCTAGGATTCTCAAAGATATAAATTTTTCTAAGTTTTCTCTAGGATTTGTCTAGGATATCTCTAGGATTCTCAAGATATAAATTTTTCTACGTTTTCTCTAGGATTTGTCTAGGATTTGTCTAGGATTCTCAGCGAAATGAATTTTTCTAAGTTTTCTCTGGGATTTCTCTAGGATTTGTCTAGGATATGTCTAGGATTCTCAGCGAAATGAATTTTTCTAAGTTTTCTCTAAGATTTCTCTAGGATTTCTCTAGGATTCTCAAAGATATAAATTTTTCTATGTTTTCTCTAGGATTTGTCTAGGATTTGTCTAGGATTCTCAGCGAAATGAATTTTTCTAAGTTTTCTCTAAGATTTCTCTAGGATTTCTCTAGGATTCTCAAAGATATAAATTTTTCTAAGTTTTCTCTAGGATTTGTCTAGGATTTGTCTAGGATTCTCAGCGAAATGAATTTTTCTAAGTTTTCTCTGGGATTTCCCTAGGATTTGTCTAGGATATCTCTAGGATTCTCAAAGATATAAATTTTTCTAAGTTTTCTCTAGGATTTGTCTAGGATATCTCTAGGATTCTCAGCGAAATGAATTTTTCTAAGTTTTCTCTAGGATATCTCTAGGATTCTCAAAGATATAAATTTTTCTAAGTTTTCTCTAGGATTTGTCTAGGATTTGTCTAGGATTCTCAGCGAAATGAATTTTTCTAAGTTTTCTCTGGGATTTCCCTAGGATTTGTCTAGGATATCTCTAGGATTCTCAAAGATATAAATTTTTCTAAGTTTTCTCTAGGATTTGTCTAGGATATCTCTAGGATTCTCAAAGATATAAATTTTTCTACGTTTTCTCTAGGATTTGTCTAGGATTCTCAGCGAAATGAATTTTTCTAAGTTTTCTCTGGGATTTCCCTAGGATTTGTCTAGGATATCTCTAGGATTCTCAAAGATATAAATTTTTCTAAGTTTTCTCTAGGATTTGTCTAGGATATCTCTAGGATTCTCAAGATATAAATTTTTCTAAGTTTTCTCTAGGATTTGTCTAGGATATCTCTAGGATTCTCAAGATATACATTTTTCTACGTTTTCTCTAGGATTTGTCTAGGATTTGTCTAGGACATCTCTAGGATTCTCAAAGATATAAATTTTTCTATGTTTTCTCTAGGATTTCTCTAGGATTTGTCTAGGATTCTCAGCGAAATGAATTTTTCTAAGTTTTCTCTAAGATTTCTCTAGGATTTCTCTAGGATTCTCAAAGATATAAATTTTTCTAAGTTTTCTCTAGGATTTGTCTAGGATTTGTCTAGGATTCTCAGCGAAATGAATTTTTCTAAGTTTTCTCTGGGATTTCCCTAGGATTTGTCTAGGATATCTCTAGGATTCTCAAAGATATAAATTTTTCTAAGTTTTCTCTAGGATTTGTCTAGGATATCTCTAGGATTCTCAGCGAAATGAATTTTTCTAAGTTTTCTCTAGGATTTATCTAGGATATCTCTAGGATTCTCAAAGATATAAATTTTTCTAAGTTTTCTCTAGGATTTGTCTAGGATTTGTCTAGGATTCTCAGCGAAATGAATTTTTCTAAGTTTTCTCTGGGATTTCCCTAGGATTTGTCTAGGATATCTCTAGGATTCTCAAAGATATAAATTTTTCTAAGTTTTCTCTAGGATTTGTCTAGGATATCTCTAGGATTCTCAAAGATATAAATTTTTCTACGTTTTCTCTAGGATTTGTCTAGGATTTGTCTAGGATTCTCAGCGAAATGAATTTTTCTAAGTTTTCTCTGGGATTTCTCTAGGATTTGTCTAGAATATCTCTAGGATTCTCAAAGATATAAATTTTTCTACGTTTTCTCTAGGATTTCTCTAGGATTTGTCTAGGATTCTCAGCGAAATGAATTTTTCTAAGTTTTCTCTAGGATTTCTCTAGGATATCTCTAGGATTCTCAAAGATATAAATTTTTCTAAGTTTTCTCTAGGATTTGTCTAGGATTTGTCTAGGATTCTCAGCGAAAAGAATTTTTCTAAGTTTTCTCTGGGATTTCCCTAGGATTTGTCTAGGATATCTCTAGGATTCTCAAAGATATAAATTTTTCTAAGTTTTCCCTAGGATTTGTCTAGGATATCTCTAGGATTCTCAAAGATATAAATTTTTCTAAGTTTTCTCTAGGATTTGTCTAGGATATCTCTAGGATTCTCAAAGATATAAATTTTTCTAAGTTTTCTCTAGGATTTCTCTAGGATATCTCTAGGATTCTCAAAGATATAAATTTTTTTAAGTTTTCTCTAGGATTTGTGTAGGATATCTCTAGGATTCTCAAAGATATAAATTTTTCTAAGTTTTCCCTAGGATTTGTCTAGGATATCTCTAGGATTCTCAAAGATATAAATTTTTCTAAGTTTTCTCTAGGATTTCTCTAGGATATCTCTAGGATTCTCAAAGATATAAATTTTTCTAAGTTTTCTCTAGGATTTCTCTAGGATTTCTCTAGGATTCTCAAAGATATAAATTTTACTATGTTATCTCTAGGATTTCTCTAGGATTTGTCTAGGATATCTCTAGGATTCTCAAAGATATAAATTTTTCTAAGTTTTCTCTAGGATTTGTCTAGGATATCTCTAGGATTCTCAAAGATATAAATTTTTCTAAGTTTTCTCTAGGATTTGTCTAGGATATCTCTAGGATTCTCAAAGATATAAATTTTTCTACGTTTTCTCTAGGATTTGTCTAGGATATGTCTAGGATTCTCAAAGATATAAATTTTTCTATGTTTTCTCTAGGATTTCTCTAGGATTTGTCTAGGATTCTCAGCGAAATGAATTTTTCTAAAATTTCTCTAAGATTTCTCTAGGATTTCTCTAGGATTCTCAAAGATATAAATTTTTCTAAGTTTTCTCTAGGATTTGTCTAGGATTTGTCTAGGATTCTCAGCGAAATGAATTTTTCTAAGTTTTCTCTGGGATTTCCCTAGGATTTCCCTAGGATATCTCTAGGATTCTCAAAGATATAAATTTTTCTAAGTTTTCTCTAGGATTTGTCTAGGATATCTCTAGGATTCTCAAAGATATAAATTTTTCTACGTTTTCTCTAGGATTTGTCTAGGATCTGTCTAGGATTCTCAGCGAAATGAATTTTTCTAAGTTTTCTCTGGGATTTGTCTAGGATATCTCTAGGATTCTCAAAGATATAAATTTTTCTAAGTTTTCTCTAGGATTTGTCTAGGATATCTCTAGGATTCTCAAAGATATAAATTTTTCTACGTTTTCTCTAGGATTTGTCTAGGATTTGTCTAGGATTCTCAGCGAAATGAATTTTTCTAAGTTTTCTCTGGGATTTCTCTAGGATTTGTCTAGGATATCTCTAGGATTCTCAAAGATATAAATTTTTCTACGTTTTCTCTAGGATTTCTCTAGGATTTGTCTAGGATTCTCAGCGAAATGAATTTTTCTAAGTTTTCTCTGGGATTTGTCTAGGATATCTCTAGGATTCTGAAAGGTCTAAATTTTTCTAAGTTTTCTCTAGGATTTGTCTAGGATATCTCTAGGATTCTCAAAGATATAAATTTTTCTATGTTTTCCCTAGGATTTGTCTAGGATATCTCTAGGATTCTCAAAGATATAAATTTTTCTATGTTTTCCCTAGGATTTGTCTAGGATATCTCTAGGATTCTCAAAGATATAAATTTTCCTAAGTTTTCCCTAGGATTTGTCTAGGATATCTCTAGGATTCTCAAAGATATAAATTTTTCTAAGTTTTCTCTGGGATTTGTCTGGGATATCTCTAGGATTCTCAAAGATATCAATTTTTCTATGTTTTCCCTAGGATTTGTCTAGGATATCTCTAGGATTCTCAAAGATATAAATTTTTCTATGTTTTCCCTAGGATTTGTCTAGGATATCTCTAGGATTCTCAAAGATATAAATTTTCCTAAGTTTTCCCTAGGATTTGTCTAGGATATCTCTAGGATTCTCACAGATATAAATTTTTCTAAGTTTTCTCTGGGATTTGTCTAGGATATCTCTAGGATTCTCAAAGATATAAATTGTTTTATGTTTTCCCTAGGATTTGTCTAGGATATCTCTAGGATTCTCAAAGATATAAATTTTTCTAAGTTTTCTCTGGGATTTGTCTAGGATATCTCTAGGATTCTCAAAGATATAAATTGTTTTATGTTTTCCCTAGGATTTGTCTAGGATATCTCTAGGATTCTCAAAGATATAAATTTTTCTATGTTTTCCCTAGGATTTGTCTAGGATATCTCTAGGATTCTCAAAGATATAAATTTTTCTATGTTTTCTCTAGGATTTCTCTAGGATTTGTCTAGGATTCTCAAAGATATAAATTTTCCTAAGTTTTCCCTAGGATTTGTCTAGGATATCTCTAGGATTCTCAAAGATATAAATTTTTCTAAGTTTTCTCTAGGATTTGTCTAGGATATCTCTAGGATTCTCAGCGAAATGAATTTTTCTAAGTTTTCTCTAGGATTTCTCTAGGATATCTCTAGGATTCTCAAAGATATAAATTTTTCTAAGTTTTCTCTAGGATTTGTCTAGGATTTGTCTAGGATTCTCAGCGAAATGAATTTTTCTAAGTTTTCTCTGGGATTTCCCTAGGATTTGTCTAGGATATCTCTAGGATTCTCAAAGATATAAATTTTTCTAAGTTTTCTCTAGGATTTGTCTAGGATATCTCTAGGATTCTCAAAGATATAAATTTTTCTACGTTTTCTCTAGGATTTGTCTAGGATTTGTCTAGGATTCTCAGCGAAATGAATTTTTCTAAAATTTCTCTAAGATTTCTCTAGGATTTCTCTAGGATTCTCAAAGATATAAATTTTTCTAAGTTTTCTCTAGGATTTGTCTAGGATTTGTCTAGGATTCTCAGCGAAATGAATTTTTCTAAGTTTTCTCTGGGATTTCCCTAGGATTTCCCTAGGATATCTCTAGGATTCTCAAAGATATAAATTTTTCTGAGTTTTCTCTAGGATTTGTCTAGGATATCTCTAGGATTCTCAAAGATATAAATTTTTCTACGTTTTCTCTAGGATTTGTCTAGGATCTG
Organism: Microplitis demolitor; assembly: GCF_026212275.2. NCBI lineage: Eukaryota > Metazoa > Arthropoda > Insecta > Hymenoptera > Braconidae > Microplitis > Microplitis demolitor. The sequence goes on along the minus strand of NC_068549.1, from coordinate 22,579,645 downwards.
TCTAGGATTCTCAGCGAAATGAATTTTTCTAAGTTTTCTCTGGGATTTGTCTAGGATATCTCTAGGATTCTCAAAGATATAAATTTTTCTAAGTTTTCTCTAGGATTTGTCTAGGATATCTCTAGGATTCTCAAAGATATAAATTTTTCTACGTTTTCTCTAGGATTTGTCTAGGATTTGTCTAGGATTCTCAGCGAAATGAATTTTTCTAAGTTTTCTCTGGGATTTCTCTAGGATTTGTCTAGGATATCTCTAGGATTCTCAAAGATATAAATTTTTCTACGTTTTCTCTAGGATTTCTCTAGGATTTGTCTAGGATTCTCAGCGAAATGAATTTTTCTAAGTTTTCTCTGGGATTTGTCTAGGATATCTCTAGGATTCTGAAAGGTCTAAATTTTTCTAAGTTTTCTCTAGGATTTGTCTAGGATATCTCTAGGATTCTCAAAGATATAAATTTTTCTATGTTTTCCCTAGGATTTGTCTAGGATATCTCTAGGATTCTCAAAGATATAAATTTTTCTATGTTTTCCCTAGGATTTGTCTAGGATATCTCTAGGATTCTCAAAGATATAAATTTTCCTAAGTTTTCCCTAGGATTTGTCTAGGATATCTCTAGGATTCTCAAAGATATAAATTTTTCTAAGTTTTCTCTGGGATTTGTCTAGGATATCTCTAGGATTCTCAAAGATATAAATTTTTCTATGTTTTCCCTAGGATTTGTCTAGGATATCTCTAGGATTCTCAAAGATATAAATTTTTCTATGTTTTCCCTAGGATTTGTCTAGGATATCTCTAGGATTCTCAAAGATATAAATTTTCCTAAGTTTTCCCTAGGATTTGTCTAGGATATCTCTAGGATTCTCAAAGATATAAATTTTTCTAAGTTTTCTCTGGGATTTGTCTAGGATATCTCTAGGATTCTCAAAGATATATATTGTTTTATGTTTTCCCTAGGATTTGTCTAGGATATCTCTAGGATTCTCAAAGATATAAATTTTTCTATGTTTTCCCTAGGATTTGTCTAGGATATCTCTAGGATTCTCAACGATATAAATTTTTCTAAGTTTTCTCTGGGATTTGTCTAGGATATTTCTAGGATTCTCAAAGATATAAATTGTTTTATGTTTTCCCTAGGATTTGTCTAGGATATCTCTAGGATTCTCAAAGATATAAATTTTTCTATGTTTTCTCTAGGATTTGTCTAGGATATCTCTAGGATTCTCAAAGATATAAATTTTTCTAAGTTTTCTCTGGGATTTGTCTTGGATATTTCTAGGATTCTCAAAGATATAAATTGTTTTATGTTTTCCCTAGGATTTGTCTAGGATATCTCTAGGATTCTCAAAGATATAAATTTTTCTATGTTTTCCCTAGGATTTGTCTAGGATATCTCTAGGATTCTCAAAGATATAAATTTTTCTATGTTTTCTCTAGGATTTGTCTAGGATATCTCTAGGATTCTCAGCGAAATGAATTTTTCTAAGTTTTCTCTAGGATTTGTCTAGGATTTGTCTAGGATTCTCAGCGAAATGAATTTTTCTAAGTTTTCTCTGGGATTTCCCTAGGATTTGTCTAGGATATCTCTAGGATTCTCAAAGATATAAATTTTTCTAAGTTTTCTCTAGGATTTGTCTAGGATATCTCTAGGATTCTCAAAGATATAAATTTTTCTACGTTTTCTCTAGGATTTGTCTAGGATTTGTCTAGGATTCTCAGCGAAATGAATTTTTCTAAGTTTTCTCTGGGATTTCTGTAGGATTTGTCTAGAATATCTCTAGGATTCTCAAAGATATAAATTTTTCTACGTTTTCTCTAGGATTTCTCTAGGATTTGTCTAGGATTCTCAGCGAAATGAATTTTTCTAAGTTTTCTCTAGGATTTCTCTAGGATATCTCTAGGATTCTCAAAGATATAATTTTTTCTAAGTTTTCTCTAGGATTTGTCTAGGATTTGTCTAGGATTCTCAGCGAAAAGAATTTTTCTAAGTTTTCTCTGGGATTTCCCTAGGATTTGTCTAGGATATCTCTAGGATTCTCAAAGATATAAATTTTTCTAAGTTTTCCCTAGGATTTGTCTAGGATATCTCTAGGATTCTCAAAGATATAAATTTTTCTAAGTTTTCTCTAGGATTTCTCTAGGATATCTCTAGGATTCTCAAAGATATAAATTTTTCTAAGTTTTCTCTAGGATTTCTCTAGGATTTCTCTAGGATTCTCAAAGATATAAATTTTACTATGTTATCTCTAGGATTTCTCTAGGATTTGTCTAGGATATCTCTAGGATTCTCAAAGATATAAATTTTTCTAAGTTTTCTCTAGGATTTGTCTAGGATATCTCTAGGATTCTCGAAGATATAAATTTTTCTAAGTTTTCTCTAGGATTTGTCTAGGATATCTCTAGGATTCTCAAAGATATAAATTTTTCTACGTTTTCTCTAGGATTTGTCTAGGATATCTCTAGGATTCTGAAAGGTCTAAATTTTTCTAAGTTTTCTCTAGGATTTGTCTAGGATATCTCTAGGATTCTCAAAGATATAAATTTTTCTATGTTTTCCCTAGGATTTGTCTAGGATATCTCTAGGATTCTCAAAGATATAAATTTTTCTATGTTTTCCCTAGGATTTGTCTAGGATATCTCTAGGATTCTCAAAGATATAAATTTTCCTAAGTTTTCCCTAGGATTTGTCTAGGATATCTCTAGGATTCTCAAAGATATAAATTTTTCTAAGTTTTCTCTGGGATTTGTCTAGGATATCTCTAGGATTCTCAAAGATATAAATTTTTCTATGTTTTCCCTAGGATTTGTCTAGGATATCTCTAGGATTCTCAAAGATATAAATTTTTCTAAGTTTTCTCTAGGATTTGTCTAGGATATCTCTAGGATTCTCAAAGATATAAATTTTTCTACGTTTTCTCTAGGATTTGTCTAGGATTTGTCTAGGATTCTCAGCGAAATGAATTTTTCTAAGTTTTCTCTGGGATTTCTCTAGGATTTGTCTAGGATATCTCTAGGATTCTCAAAGATATAAATTTTTCTATGTTTTCCCTAGGATTTGTCTAGGATATCTCTAGGATTCTCGAAGATATAAATTTTTCTATGTTTTCCCTAGGATTTGTCTAGGATATCTCTAGGATTCTCAAAGATATAAATTTTCCTAAGTTTTCCCTAGGATTTGTCTAGGATATCTCTAGGATTCTCAAAGATATAAATTTTTCTAAGTTTTCTCTGGGATTTGTCTAGGATATCTCTAGGATTCTCAAAGATATAAATTTTTCTATGTTTTCCCTAGGATTTGTCTAGGATATCTCTAGGATTCTCAAAGATATAAATTTTTCTATGTTTTCCCTAGGATTTGTCTAGGATATCTCTAGGATTCTCAAAGATATAAATTTTCCTAAGTTTTCCCTAGGATTTGTCTAGGATATCTCTAGGATTCTCAAAGATATAAATTTTTCTAAGTTTTCTCTGGGATTTGTCTAGGATATCTCTAGGATTCTCAAAGATATAAATTGTTTTATGTTTTCCCTAGGATTTGTCTAGGATATCTCTAGGATTCTCAAAGATATGAATTTTTCTATGTTTTCCCTAGGATTTGTCTAGGATATCTCTAGGATTCTCAACGATATAAATTTTTCTAAGTTTTCTCTGGGATTTGTCTAGGATATTTCTAGGATTCTCAAAGATATAAATTGTTTTATGTTTTCCCTAGGATTTGTCTAGGATATCTCTAGGATTCTCAAAGATATAAATTTTTCTATGTTTTCTCTAGGATTTGTCTAGGATATCTCTAGGATTCTCAAAGATATAAATTTTTCTAAGTTTTCTCTGGGATTTGTCTTGGATATTTCTAGGATTCTCAAAGATATAAATTGTTTTATGTTTTCCCTAGGATTTGTCTAGGATATCTCTAGGATTCTCAAAGATATAAATTTTTCTATGTTTTCCCTAGGATTTGTCTAGGATATCTCTAGGATTCTCAGCGAAATGAATTTTTCTAAGTTTTCTCTAGGATATCTCTAGGATTCTCAAAGATATAAATTTTTCTAAGTTTTCTCTAGGATTTGTCTAGGATTTGTCTAGGATTCTCAGCGAAATGAATTTTTCTAAGTTTTCTCTGGGATTTCCCTAGGATTTGTCTAGGATATCTCTAGGATTCTCAAAGATATAAATTTTTCTAAGTTTTCTCTAGGATTTGTCTAGGATATCTCTAGGATTCTCAAAGATATAAATTTTTCTAAGTTTTCTCTAGGATTTCTCTAGGATATCTCTAGGATTCTCAAAGATATAAATTTTTTTAAGTTTTCTCTAGGATTTGTGTAGGATATCTCTAGGATTCTCAAAAATATAAATTTTTCTAAGTTTTCTCTAGGATTTGTCTAGGATATCTCTAGGATTCTCAAAGATATAAATTTTTCTAAGTTTTCTCTAGGATTTGTCTAGGATATCTCTAGGATTCTCAAAGATATAAATTTTTCTACGTTTTCTCTAGGATTTCTCTAGGATTTGTCTAGGATTCTCAGCGAAATGAATTTTTCTAAGTTTTCTCTAGGATTTCTCTAGGATATCTCTAGGATTCTCAAAGATATAAATTTTTCTAAGTTTTCTCTAGGATTTGTCTAGGATATCTCTAGGATTCTCAAAGATATAAATTTTTCTAAGTTTTCTCTAGGATTTGTCTAGGATTTGTCTAGGATTCTCAGCGAAATGAATTTTTCTAAGTTTTCTCTGGGATTTCTCTAGGATTTGTCTAGGATATCTCTAGGATTCTCAAAGATATAAATTTTTCTAAGTTTTCTCTAGGATTTGTCTAGGATATCTCTAGGATTCTCAGCGAAATGAATTTTTCTAAGTTTTCTCTAGGATTTCTCTAGGATATCTCTAGGATTCTCAAAGATATAAATTTTTCTAAGTTTTCTCTAGGATTTCTCTAGGATATCTCTAGGATTCTCAAAGATATAAATTTTTCTAAGTTTTCTCTAGGATTTGTCTAGGATATCTCTAGGATTCTCAAAGATATAAATTTTTCTACGTTTTCTCTAGGATTTCTCTAGGATTTGTCTAGGATTCTCAGCGAAATGAATTTTTCTAAGTTTTCTCTAGGATTTCTCTAGGATATCTCTAGGATTCTCAAAGATATAAATTTTTCTAAGTTTTCTCTAGGATTTGTCTAGGATATCTCTAGGATTCTCAAAGATATAAATTTTTCTAAGTTTTCTCTAGGATTTGTCTAGGATTTGTCTAGGATTCTCAGCGAAATGAATTTTTCTAAGTTTTCTCTGGGATTTCCCTAGGATTTGTCTAGGATATCTCTAGGATTCTCAAAGATATAAATTTTTCTAAGTTTTCTCTAGGATTTGTCTAGGATATCTCTAGGATTCTCAAGATATAAATTTTTCTACGTTTTCTCTAGGATTTGTCTAGGATTTGTCTAGGATTCTCAGCGAAATGAATTTTTCTAAGTTTTCTCTGGGATTTCTCTAGGATTTGTCTAGGATATCTCTAGGATTCTCAAAGATATAAATTTTTCTAAGTTTTCTCTAGGATTTGTCTAGGATATCTCTAGGATTCTCAAAGATATAAATTTTTCTAAGTTTTCTCTAGGATTTGTCTAGGATATGTCTAGGATTCTCAGCGAAATGAATTTTTCTAAGTTTTCTCTAAGATTTCTCTAGGATTTCTCTAGGATTCTCAAAGATATAAATTTTTCTATGTTTTCTCTAGGATTTGTCTAGGATTTGTCTAGGATTCTCAAAGATATAAATTTTTCTAAGTTTTCTCTGGGATTTCTCTAGGATTTGTCTAGGATATCTCTAGGATTCTCAAAGATATAAATTTTTCTATGTTTTCCCTAGGATTTGTCTAGGATATCTCTAGGATTCTCGAAGATATAAATTTTTCTATGTTTTCCCTAGGATTTGTCTAGGATATCTCTAGGATTCTCAAAGATATAAATTTTCCTAAGTTTTCCCTAGGATTTGTCTAGGATATCTCTAGGATTCTCAAAGATATAAATTTTTCTAAGTTTTCTCTGGGATTTGTCTAGGATATCTCTAGGATTCTCAAAGATATAAATTTTTCTATGTTTTCCCTAGGATTTGTCTAGGATATCTCTAGGATTCTCAAAGATATAAATTTTTCTATGTTTTCCCTAGGATTTGTCTAGGATATCTCTAGGATTCTCAAAGATATAAATTTTCCTAAGTTTTCCCTAGGATTTGTCTAGGATATCTCTAGGATTCTCAAAGATATAAATTTTTCTAAGTTTTCTCTGGGATTTGTCTAGGATATCTCTAGGATTCTCAAAGATATAAATTGTTTTATGTTTTCCCTAGGATTTGTCTAGGATATCTCTAGGATTCTCAAAGATATGAATTTTTCTATGTTTTCCCTAGGATTTGTCTAGGATATCTCTAGGATTCTCAACGATATAAATTTTTCTAAGTTTTCTCTGGGATTTGTCTAGGATATTTCTAGGATTCTCAAAGATATAAATTGTTTTATGTTTTCCCTAGGATTTGTCTAGGATATCTCTAGGATTCTCAAAGATATAAATTTTTCTATGTTTTCTCTAGGATTTGTCTAGGATATCTCTAGGATTCTCAAAGATATAAATTTTTCTAAGTTTTCTCTGGGATTTGTCTTGGATATTTCTAGGATTCTCAAAGATATAAATTGTTTTATGTTTTCCCTAGGATTTGTCTAGGATATCTCTAGGATTCTCAAAGATATAAATTTTTCTATGTTTTCCCTAGGATTTGTCTAGGATATCTCTAGGATTCTCAGCGAAATGAATTTTTCTAAGTTTTCTCTAGGATATCTCTAGGATTCTCAAAGATATAAATTTTTCTAAGTTTTCTCTAGGATTTGTCTAGGATTTGTCTAGGATTCTCAGCGAAATGAATTTTTCTAAGTTTTCTCTGGGATTTCCCTAGGATTTGTCTAGGATATCTCTAGGATTCTCAAAGATATAAATTTTTCTAAGTTTTCTCTAGGATTTGTCTAGGATATCTCTAGGATTCTCAAAGATATAAATTTTTCTAAGTTTTCTCTAGGATTTCTCTAGGATATCTCTAGGATTCTCAAAGATATAAATTTTTTTAAGTTTTCTCTAGGATTTGTGTAGGATATCTCTAGGATTCTCAAAAATATAAATTTTTCTAAGTTTTCTCTAGGATTTGTCTAGGATATCTCTAGGATTCTCAAAGATATAAATTTTTCTAAGTTTTCTCTAGGATTTGTCTAGGATATCTCTAGGATTCTCAAAGATATAAATTTTTCTACGTTTTCTCTAGGATTTCTCTAGGATTTGTCTAGGATTCTCAGCGAAATGAATTTTTCTAAGTTTTCTCTAGGATTTCTCTAGGATATCTCTAGGATTCTCAAAGATATAAATTTTTCTAAGTTTTCTCTAGGATTTGTCTAGGATATCTCTAGGATTCTCAAAGATATAAATTTTTCTAAGTTTTCTCTAGGATTTGTCTAGGATTTGTCTAGGATTCTCAGCGAAATGAATTTTTCTAAGTTTTCTCTGGGATTTCTCTAGGATTTGTCTAGGATATCTCTAGGATTCTCAAAGATATAAATTTTTCTAAGTTTTCTCTAGGATTTGTCTAGGATATCTCTAGGATTCTCAGCGAAATGAATTTTTCTAAGTTTTCTCTAGGATTTCTCTAGGATATCTCTAGGATTCTCAAAGATATAAATTTTTCTAAGTTTTCTCTAGGATTTCTCTAGGATATCTCTAGGATTCTCAAAGATATAAATTTTTCTAAGTTTTCTCTAGGATTTGTCTAGGATATCTCTAGGATTCTCAAAGATATAAATTTTTCTACGTTTTCTCTAGGATTTCTCTAGGATTTGTCTAGGATTCTCAGCGAAATGAATTTTTCTAAGTTTTCTCTAGGATTTCTCTAGGATATCTCTAGGATTCTCAAAGATATAAATTTTTCTAAGTTTTCTCTAGGATTTGTCTAGGATATCTCTAGGATTCTCAAAGATATAAATTTTTCTAAGTTTTCTCTAGGATTTGTCTAGGATTTGTCTAGGATTCTCAGCGAAATGAATTTTTCTAAGTTTTCTCTGGGATTTCCCTAGGATTTGTCTAGGATATCTCTAGGATTCTCAAAGATATAAATTTTTCTAAGTTTTCTCTAGGATTTGTCTAGGATATCTCTAGGATTCTCAAGATATAAATTTTTCTACGTTTTCTCTAGGATTTGTCTAGGATTTGTCTAGGATTCTCAGCGAAATGAATTTTTCTAAGTTTTCTCTGGGATTTCTCTAGGATTTGTCTAGGATATCTCTAGGATTCTCAAAGATATAAATTTTTCTAAGTTTTCTCTAGGATTTGTCTAGGATATCTCTAGGATTCTCAAAGATATAAATTTTTCTAAGTTTTCTCTAGGATTTGTCTAGGATATGTCTAGGATTCTCAGCGAAATGAATTTTTCTAAGTTTTCTCTAAGATTTCTCTAGGATTTCTCTAGGATTCTCAAAGATATAAATTTTTCTATGTTTTCTCTAGGATTTGTCTAGGATTTGTCTAGGATTCTCAGCGAAATGAATTTTTCTAAGTTTTCTCTAAGATTTCTCTAGGATTTCTCTAGGATTCTCAAAGATATAAATTTTTCTAAGTTTTCTCTAGGATTTGTCTAGGATTTGTCTAGGATTCTCAGCGAAATGAATTTTTCTAAGTTTTCTCTGGGATTTCCCTAGGATTTGTCTAGGATATCTCTAGGATTCTCAAAGATATAAATTTTTCTAAGTTTTCTCTAGGATTTGTCTAGGATATCTCTAGGATTCTCAGCGAAATGAATTTTTCTAAGTTTTCTCTAGGATATCTCTAGGATTCTCAAAGATATAAATTTTTCTAAGTTTTCTCTAGGATTTGTCTAGGATTTGTCTAGGATTCTCAGCGAAATGAATTTTTCTAAGTTTTCTCTGGGATTTCCCTAGGATTTGTCTAGGATATCTCTAGGATTCTCAAAGATATAAATTTTTCTAAGTTTTCTCTAGGATTTGTCTAGGATATCTCTAGGATTCTCAAAGATATAAATTTTTCTACGTTTTCTCTAGGATTTGTCTAGGATTCTCAGCGAAATGAATTTTTCTAAGTTTTCTCTGGGATTTCCCTAGGATTTGTCTAGGATATCTCTAGGATTCTCAAAGATATAAATTTTTCTAAGTTTTCTCTAGGATTTGTCTAGGATATCTCTAGGATTCTCAAGATATAAATTTTTCTAAGTTTTCTCTAGGATTTGTCTAGGATATCTCTAGGATTCTCAAGATATACATTTTTCTACGTTTTCTCTAGGATTTGTCTAGGATTTGTCTAGGATATCTCTAGGATTCTCAAAGATATAAATTTTTCTATGTTTTCTCTAGGATTTCTCTAGGATTTGTCTAGGATTCTCAGCGAAATGAATTTTTCTAAGTTTTCTCTAAGATTTCTCTAGGATTTCTCTAGGATTCTCAAAGATATAAATTTTTCTAAGTTTTCTCTAGGATTTGTCTAGGATATCTCTAGGATTCTCAAAGATATAAATTTTTCTACGTTTTCTCTAGGATTTGTCTAGGATTTGTCTAGGATTCTCAGCGAAATGAATTTTTCTAAGTTTTCTCTGGGATTTCTCTAGGATTTGTCTAGAATATCTCTAGGATTCTCAAAGATATAAATTTTTCTACGTTTTCTCTAGGATTTCTCTAGGATTTGTCTAGGATTCTCAGCGAAATGAATTTTTCTAAGTTTTCTCTAGGATTTCTCTAGGATATCTCTAGGATTCTCAAAGATATAAATTTTTCTAAGTTTTCTCTAGGATTTGTCTAGGATTTGTCTAGGATTCTCAGCGAAAAGAATTTTTCTAAGTTTTCTCTGGGATTTCCCTAGGATTTGTCTAGGATATCTCTAGGATTCTCAAAGATATAAATTTTTCTAAGTTTTCCCTAGGATTTGTCTAGGATATCTCTAGGATTCTCAAAGATATAAATTTTTCTAAGTTTTCTCTAGGATTTGTCTAGGATATCTCTAGGATTCTCAAAGATATAAATTTTTCTAAGTTTTCTCTAGGATTTCTCTAGGATATCTCTAGGATTCTCAAAGATATAAATTTTTTTAAGTTTTCTCTAGGATTTGTGTAGGATATCTCTAGGATTCTCAAAGATATAAATTTTTCTAAGTTTTCCCTAGGATTTGTCTAGGATATCTCTAGGATTCTCAAAGATATAAATTTTTCTAAGTTTTCTCTAGGATTTCTCTAGGATATCTCTAGGATTCTCAAAGATATAAATTTTTCTAAGTTTTCTCTAGGATTTCTCTAGGATTTCTCTAGGATTCTCAAAGATATAAATTTTACTATGTTATCTCTAGGATTTCTCTAGGATTTGTCTAGGATATCTCTAGGATTCTCAAAGATATAAATTTTTCTAAGTTTTCTCTAGGATTTGTCTAGGATATCTCTAGGATTCTCAAAGATATAAATTTTTCTAAGTTTTCTCTAGGATTTGTCTAGGATATCTCTAGGATTCTCAAAGATATAAATTTTTCTACGTTTTCTCTAGGATTTGTCTAGGATATGTCTAGGATTCTCAAAGATATAAATTTTTCTATGATTTCTCTAGGATTTCTCTAGGATTTGTCTAGGATTCTCAGCGAAATGAATTTTTCTAAAATTTCTCTAAGATTTCTCTAGGATTTCTCTAGGATTCTCAAAGATATAAATTTTTCTAAGTTTTCTCTAGGATTTGTCTAGGATTTGTCTAGGATTCTCAGCGAAATGAATTTTTCTAAGTTTTCTCTGGGATTTCCCTAGGATTTCCCTAGGATATCTCTAGGATTCTCAAAGATATAAATTTTTCTAAGTTTTCTCTAGGATTTGTCTAGGATATCTCTAGGATTCTCAAAGATATAAATTTTTCTACGTTTTCTCTAGGATTTGTCTAGGATCTGTCTAGGATTCTCAGCGAAATGAATTTTTCTAAGTTTTCTCTGGGATTTGTCTAGGATATCTCTAGGATTCTCAAAGATATAAATTTTTCTAAGTTTTCTCTAGGATTTGTCTAGGATATCTCTAGGATTCTCAAAGATATAAATTTTTCTACGTTTTCTCTAGGATTTGTCTAGGATTTGTCTAGGATTCTCAGCGAAATGAATTTTTCTAAGTTTTCTCTGGGATTTCTCTAGGATTTGTCTAGGATATCTCTAGGATTCTCAAAGATATAAATTTTTCTACGTTTTCTCTAGGATTTCTCTAGGATTTGTCTAGGATTCTCAGCGAAATGAATTTTTCTAAGTTTTCTCTGGGATTTGTCTAGGATATCTCTAGGATTCTGAAAGGTCTAAATTTTTCTAAGTTTTCTCTAGGATTTGTCTAGGATATCTCTAGGATTCTCAAAGATATAAATTTTTCTATGTTTTCCCTAGGATTTGTCTAGGATATCTCTAGGATTCTCAAAGATATAAATTTTTCTATGTTTTCCCTAGGATTTGTCTAGGATATCTCTAGGATTCTCAAAGATATAAATTTTCCTAAGTTTTCCCTAGGATTTGTCTAGGATATCTCTAGGATTCTCAAAGATATAAATTTTTCTAAGTTTTCTCTGGGATTTGTCTAGGATATCTCTAGGATTCTCAAAGATATCAATTTTTCTATGTTTTCCCTAGGATTTGTCTAGGATATCTCTAGGATTCTCAAAGATATAAATTTTTCTATGTTTTCCCTAGGATTTGTCTAGGATATCTCTAGGATTCTCAAAGATATAAATTTTCCTAAGTTTTCCCTAGGATTTGTCTAGGATATCTCTAGGATTCTCACAGATATAAATTTTTCTAAGTTTTCTCTGGGATTTGTCTAGGATATCTCTAGGATTCTCAAAGATATAAATTGTTTTATGTTTTCCCTAGGATTTGTCTAGGATATCTCTAGGATTCTCAAAGATATAAATTTTTCTAAGTTTTCTCTGGGATTTGTCTAGGATATCTCTAGGATTCTCAAAGATATAAATTGTTTTATGTTTTCCCTAGGATTTGTCTAGGATATCTCTAGGATTCTCAAAGATATAAATTTTTCTATGTTTTCCCTAGGATTTGTCTAGGATATCTCTAGGATTCTCAAAGATATAAATTTTTCTATGTTTTCTCTAGGATTTCTCTAGGATTTGTCTAGGATTCTCAAAGATATAAATTTTCCTAAGTTTTCCCTAGGATTTGTCTAGGATATCTCTAGGATTCTCAAAGATATAAATTTTTCTAAGTTTTCTCTAGGATTTGTCTAGGATATCTCTAGGATTCTCAGCGAAATGAATTTTTCTAAGTTTTCTCTAGGATTTCTCTAGGATATCTCTAGGATTCTCAAAGATATAAATTTTTCTAAGTTTTCTCTAGGATTTGTCTAGGATTTGTCTAGGATTCTCAGCGAAATGAATTTTTCTAAGTTTTCTCTGGGATTTCCCTAGGATTTGTCTAGGATATCTCTAGGATTCTCAAAGATATAAATTTTTCTAAGTTTTCTCTAGGATTTGTCTAGGATATCTCTAGGATTCTCAAAGATATAAATTTTTCTACGTTTTCTCTAGGATTTGTCTAGGATTCTCAGCGAAATGAATTTTTCTAAGTTTTCTCTGGGATTTCCCTAGGATTTGTCTAGGATATCTCTAGGATTCTCAAAGATATAAATTTTTCTAAGTTTTCTCTAGGATTTGTCTAGGATATCTCTAGGATTCTCAAGATATAAATTTTTCTAAGTTTTCTCTAGGATTTGTCTAGGATATCTCTAGGATTCTCAAGATATACATTTTTCTACGTTTTCTCTAGGATTTGTCTAGGATTTGTCTAGGATATCTCTAGGATTCTCAAAGATATAAATTTTTCTATGTTTTCTCTAGGATTTCTCTAGGATTTGTCTAGGATTCTCAGCGAAATGAATTTTTCTAAGTTTTCTCTAAGATTTCTCTAGGATTTCTCTAGGATTCTCAAAGATATAAATTTTTCTAAGTTTTCTCTAGGATTTGTCTAGGATTTGTCTAGGATTCTCAGCGAAATGAATTTTTCTAAGTTTTCTCTGGGATTTCCCTAGGATTTGTCTAGGATATCTCTAGGATTCTCAAAGATATAAATTTTTCTAAGTTTTCTCTAGGATTTGTCTAGGATATCTCTAGGATTCTCAGCGAAATGAATTTTTCTAAGTTTTCTCTAGGATTTCTCTAGGATATCTCTAGGATTCTCAAAGATATAAATTTTTCTAAGTTTTCTCTAGGATTTGTCTAGGATTTGTCTAGGATTCTCAGCGAAATGAATTTTTCTAAGTTTTCTCTGGGATTTCCCTAGGATTTGTCTAGGATATCTCTAGGATTCTCAAAGATATAAATTTTTCTAAGTTTTCTCTAGGATTTGTCTAGGATATCTCTAGGATTCTCAAAGATATAAATTTTTCTACGTTTTCTCTAGGATTTGTCTAGGATTTGTCTAGGATTCTCAGCGAAATGAATTTTTCTAAGTTTTCTCTGGGATTTCTCTAGGATTTGTCTAGAATATCTCTAGGATTCTCAAAGATATAAATTTTTCTACGTTTTCTCTAGGATTTCTCTAGGATTTGTCTAGGATTCTCAGCGAAATGAATTTTTCTAAGTTTTCTCTAGGATTTCTCTAGGATATCTCTAGGATTCTCAAAGATATAAATTTTTCTAAGTTTTCTCTAGGATTTGTCTAGGATTTGTCTAGGATTCTCAGCGAAAAGAATTTTTCTAAGTTTTCTCTGGGATTTCCCTAGGATTTGTCTAGGATATCTCTAGGATTCTCAAAGATATAAATTTTTCTAAGTTTTCCCTAGGATTTGTCTAGGATATCTCTAGGATTCTCAAAGATATAAATTTTTCTAAGTTTTCTCTAGGATTTGTCTAGGATATCTCTAGGATTCTCAAAGATATAAATTTTTCTAAGTTTTCTCTAGGATTTCTCTAGGATATCTCTAGGATTCTCAAAGATATAAATTTTTTTAAGTTTTCTCTAGGATTTGTGTAGGATATCTCTAGGATTCTCAAAGATATAAATTTTTCTAAGTTTTCCCTAGGATTTGTCTAGGATATCTCTAGGATTCTCAAAGATATAAATTTTTCTAAGTTTTCTCTAGGATTTCTCTAGGATATCTCTAGGATTCTCAAAGATATAAATTTTTCTAAGTTTTCTCTAGGATTTCTCTAGGATTTCTCTAGGATTCTCAAAGATATAAATTTTACTATGTTATCTCTAGGATTTCTCTAGGATTTGTCTAGGATATCTCTAGGATTCTCAAAGATATAAATTTTTCTAAGTTTTCTCTAGGATTTGTCTAGGATATCTCTAGGATTCTCAAAGATATAAATTTTTCTAAGTTTTCTCTAGGATTTGTCTAGGATATCTCTAGGATTCTCAAAGATATAAATTTTTCTACGTTTTCTCTAGGATTTGTCTAGGATATGTCTAGGATTCTCAAAGATATAAATTTTTCTATGATTTCTCTAGGATTTCTCTAGGATTTGTCTAGGATTCTCAGCGAAATGAATTTTTCTAAAATTTCTCTAAGATTTCTCTAGGATTTCTCTAGGATTCTCAAAGATATAAATTTTTCTAAGTTTTCTCTAGGATTTGTCTAGGATTTGTCTAGGATTCTCAGCGAAATGAATTTTTCTAAGTTTTCTCTGGGATTTCCCTAGGATTTCCCTAGGATATCTCTAGGATTCTCAAAGATATAAATTTTTCTAAGTTTTCTCTAGGATTTGTCTAGGATATCTCTAGGATTCTCAAAGATATAAATTTTTCTACGTTTTCTCTAGGATTTGTCTAGGATCTGTCTAGGATTCTCAGCGAAATGAATTTTTCTAAGTTTTCTCTGGGATTTGTCTAGGATATCTCTAGGATTCTCAAAGATATAAATTTTTCTAAGTTTTCTCTAGGATTTGTCTAGGATATCTCTAGGATTCTCAAAGATATAAATTTTTCTACGTTTTCTCTAGGATTTGTCTAGGATTTGTCTAGGATTCTCAGCGAAATGAATTTTTCTAAGTTTTCTCTGGGATTTCTCTAGGATTTGTCTAGGATATCTCTAGGATTCTCAAAGATATAAATTTTTCTACGTTTTCTCTAGGATTTCTCTAGGATTTGTCTAGGATTCTCAGCGAAATGAATTTTTCTAAGTTTTCTCTGGGATTTGTCTAGGATATCTCTAGGATTCTGAAAGGTCTAAATTTTTCTAAGTTTTCTCTAGGATTTGTCTAGGATATCTCTAGGATTCTCAAAGATATAAATTTTTCTATGTTTTCCCTAGGATTTGTCTAGGATATCTCTAGGATTCTCAAAGATATAAATTTTTCTATGTTTTCCCTAGGATTTGTCTAGGATATCTCTAGGATTCTCAAAGATATAAATTTTCCTAAGTTTTCCCTAGGATTTGTCTAGGATATCTCTAGGATTCTCAAAGATATAAATTTTTCTAAGTTTTCTCTGGGATTTGTCTAGGATATCTCTAGGATTCTCAAAGATATCAATTTTTCTATGTTTTCCCTAGGATTTGTCTAGGATATCTCTAGGATTCTCAAAGATATAAATTTTTCTATGTTTTCCCTAGGATTTGTCTAGGATATCTCTAGGATTCTCAAAGATATAAATTTTCCTAAGTTTTCCCTAGGATTTGTCTAGGATATCTCTAGGATTCTCACAGATATAAATTTTTCTAAGTTTTCTCTGGGATTTGTCTAGGATATCTCTAGGATTCTCAAAGATATAAATTGTTTTATGTTTTCCCTAGGATTTGTCTAGGATATCTCTAGGATTCTCAAAGATATAAATTTTTCTAAGTTTTCTCTGGGATTTGTCTAGGATATCTCTAGGATTCTCAAAGATATAAATTGTTTTATGTTTTCCCTAGGATTTGTCTAGGATATCTCTAGGATTCTCAAAGATATAAATTTTTCTATGTTTTCCCTAGGATTTGTCTAGGATATCTCTAGGATTCTCAAAGATATAAATTTTTCTATGTTTTCTCTAGGATTTCTCTAGGATTTGTCTAGGATTCTCAAAGATATAAATTTTCCTAAGTTTTCCCTAGGATTTGTCTAGGATATCTCTAGGATTCTCAAAGATATAAATTTTTCTAAGTTTTCTCTAGGATTTGTCTAGGATATCTCTAGGATTCTCAGCGAAATGAATTTTTCTAAGTTTTCTCTAGGATTTCTCTAGGATATCTCTAGGATTCTCAAAGATATAAATTTTTCTAAGTTTTCTCTAGGATTTGTCTAGGATTTGTCTAGGATTCTCAGCGAAATGAATTTTTCTAAGTTTTCTCTGGGATTTCCCTAGGATTTGTCTAGGATATCTCTAGGATTCTCAAAGATATAAATTTTTCTAAGTTTTCTCTAGGATTTGTCTAGGATATCTCTAGGATTCTCAAAGATATAAATTTTTCTACGTTTTCTCTAGGATTTGTCTAGGATTTGTCTAGGATTCTCAGCGAAATGAATTTTTCTAAGTTTTCTCTGGGATTTCTCTAGGATTTGTCTAGAATATCTCTAGGATTCTCAAAGATATAAATTTTTCTACGTTTTCTCTAGGATTTCTCTAGGATTTGTCTAGGATTCTCAGCGAAATGAATTTTTCTAAGTTTTCTCTAGGATTTCTCTAGGATATCTCTAGGATTCTCAAAGATATAAATTTTTCTAAGTTTTCTCTAGGATTTGTCTAGGATTTGTCTAGGATTCTCAGCGAAAAGAATTTTTCTAAGTTTTCTCTGGGATTTCCCTAGGATTTGTCTAGGATATCTCTAGGATTCTCAAAGATATAAATTTTTCTAAGTTTTCCCTAGGATTTGTCTAGGATATCTCTAGGATTCTCAAAGATATAAATTTTTCTAAGTTTTCTCTAGGATTTGTCTAGGATATCTCTAGGATTCTCAAAGATATAAATTTTTCTAAGTTTTCTCTAGGATTTCTCTAGGATATCTCTAGGATTCTCAAAGATATAAATTTTTTTAAGTTTTCTCTAGGATTTGTGTAGGATATCTCTAGGATTCTCAAAGATATAAATTTTTCTAAGTTTTCCCTAGGATTTGTCTAGGATATCTCTAGGATTCTCAAAGATATAAATTTTTCTAAGTTTTCTCTAGGATTTCTCTAGGATATCTCTAGGATTCTCAAAGATATAAATTTTTCTAAGTTTTCTCTAGGATTTCTCTAGGATTTCTCTAGGATTCTCAAAGATATAAATTTTACTATGTTATCTCTAGGATTTCTCTAGGATTTGTCTAGGATATCTCTAGGATTCTCAAAGATATAAATTTTTCTAAGTTTTCTCTAGGATTTGTCTAGGATATCTCTAGGATTCTCAAAGATATAAATTTTTCTAAGTTTTCTCTAGGATTTGTCTAGGATATCTCTAGGATTCTCAAAGATATAAATTTTTCTACGTTTTCTCTAGAATTTGTCTAGGATATGTCTAGGATTCTCAAAGATATAAATTTTTCTATGTTTTCTCTAGGATTTCTCTAGGATTTGTCTAGGATTCTCAGCGAAATGAATTTTTCTAAAATTTCTCTAAGATTTCTCTAGGATTTCTCTAGGATTCTCAAAGATATAAATTTTTCTAAGTTTTCTCTAGGATTTGTCTAGGATTTGTCTAGGATTCTCAGCGAAATGAATTTTTCTAAGTTTTCTCTGGGATTTCCCTAGGATTTCCCTAGGATATCTCTAGGATTCTCAAAGATATAAATTTTTCTAAGTTTTCTCTAGGATTTGTCTAGGATATCTCTAGGATTCTCAAAGATATAAATTTTTCTACGTTTTCTCTAGGATTTGTCTAGGATCTGTCTAGGATTCTCAGCGAAATGAATTTTTCTAAGTTTTCTCTGGGATTTGTCTAGGATATCTCTAGGATTCTCAAAGATATAAATTTTTCTAAGTTTTCTCTAGGATTTGTCTAGGATATCTCTAGGATTCTCAAAGATATAAATTTTTCTACGTTTTCTCTAGGATTTCTCTAGGATTTGTCTAGGATTCTCAGCGAAATGAATTTTTCTAAGTTTTCTCTGGGATTTGTCTAGGATATCTCTAGGATTCTGAAAGGTCTAAATTTTTCTAAGTTTTCTCTAGGATTTGTCTAGGATATCTCTAGGATTCTCAAAGATATAAATTTTTCTATGTTTTCCCTAGGATTTGTCTAGGATATCTCTAGGATTCTCAAAGATATAAATTTTTCTATGTTTTCCCTAGGATTTGTCTAGGATATCTCTAGGATTCTCAAAGATATAAATTTTCCTAAGTTTTCCTTAGGATTTGTCTAGGATATCTCTAGGATTCTCAAAGATATAAATTTTTCTAAGTTTTCTCTGGGATTTGTCTAGGATATCTCTAGGATTCTCAAAGATATAAATTTTTCTATGTTTTCCCTAGGATTTGTCTAGGATATCTCTAGGATTCTCAAAGATATAAATTTTCCTAAGTTTTCCCTAGGATTTGTCTAGGATATCTCTAGGATTCTCACAGATATAAATTTTTCTAAGTTTTCTCTGGGATTTGTCTAGGATATCTCTAGGATTCTCAAAGATATAAATTGTTTTATGTTTTCCCTAGGATTTGTCTAGGATATCTCTAGGATTCTCAAAGATATAAATTTTTCTAAGTTTTCTCTGGGATTTGTCTAGGATATCTCTAGGATTCTCAAAGATATAAATTGTTTTATGTTTTCCCTAGGATTTGTCTAGGATATCTCTAGGATTCTCAAAGATATAAATTTTTCTATGTTTTCCCTAGGATTTGTCTAGGATATCTCTAGGATTCTCAAAGATATAAATTTTTCTATGTTTTCTCTAGGATTTCTCTAGGATTTGTCTAGGATTCTCAAAGATATAAATTTTCCTAAGTTTTCCCTAGGATTTGTCTAGGATATCTCTAGGATTCTCAAAGATATAAATTTTTCTAAGTTTTCTCTAGGATTTGTCTAGGATATCTCTAGGATTCTCAGCGAAATGAATTTTTCTAAGTTTTCTCTAGGATTTCTCTAGGATATCTCTAGGATTCTCAAAGATATAAATTTTTCTAAGTTTTCTCTAGGATTTGTCTAGGATTTGTCTAGGATTCTCAGCGAAATGAATTTTTCTAAGTTTTCTCTGGGATTTCCCTAGGATTTGTCTAGGATATCTCTAGGATTCTCAAAGATATAAATTTTTCTAAGTTTTCTCTAGGATTTGTCTAGGATATC
The DNA here is from genome assembly GCF_026212275.2 of Microplitis demolitor. Classification (NCBI taxonomy): domain Eukaryota; kingdom Metazoa; phylum Arthropoda; class Insecta; order Hymenoptera; family Braconidae; genus Microplitis; species Microplitis demolitor. The sequence continues at coordinate 22,560,426 of NC_068549.1, read as the reverse complement.
TCTAGGATTCTCAAAGATATAAATTTTTCTACGTTTTCTCTAGGATTTGTCTAGGATTTGTCTAGGATTCTCAGCGAAATGAATTTTTCTAAGTTTTCTCTGGGATTTCTCTAGGATTTGTCTAGAATATCTCTAGGATTCTCAAAGATATAAATTTTTCTACGTTTTCTCTAGGATTTCTCTAGGATTTGTCTAGGATTCTCAGCGAAATGAATTTTTCTAAGTTTTCTCTAGGATTTCTCTAGGATATCTCTAGGATTCTCAAAGATATAAATTTTTCTAAGTTTTCTCTAGGATTTGTCTAGGATTTGTCTAGGATTCTCAGCGAAAAGAATTTTTCTAAGTTTTCTCTGGGATTTCCCTAGGATTTGTCTAGGATATCTCTAGGATTCTCAAAGATATAAATTTTTCTAAGTTTTCCCTAGGATTTGTCTAGGATATCTCTAGGATTCTCAAAGATATAAATTTTTCTAAGTTTTCTCTAGGATTTGTCTAGGATATCTCTAGGATTCTCAAAGATATAAATTTTTCTAAGTTTTCTCTAGGATTTCTCTAGGATATCTCTAGGATTCTCAAAGATATAAATTTTTTTAAGTTTTCTCTAGGATTTGTGTAGGATATCTCTAGGATTCTCAAAGATATAAATTTTTCTAAGTTTTCCCTAGGATTTGTCTAGGATATCTCTAGGATTCTCAAAGATATAAATTTTTCTAAGTTTTCTCTAGGATTTCTCTAGGATATCTCTAGGATTCTCAAAGATATAAATTTTTCTAAGTTTTCTCTAGGATTTCTCTAGGATTTCTCTAGGATTCTCAAAGATATAAATTTTACTATGTTATCTCTAGGATTTCTCTAGGATTTGTCTAGGATATCTCTAGGATTCTCAAAGATATAAATTTTTCTAAGTTTTCTCTAGGATTTGTCTAGGATATCTCTAGGATTCTCAAAGATATAAATTTTTCTAAGTTTTCTCTAGGATTTGTCTAGGATATCTCTAGGATTCTCAAAGATATAAATTTTTCTACGTTTTCTCTAGGATTTGTCTAGGATATGTCTAGGATTCTCAAAGATATAAATTTTTCTATGTTTTCTCTAGGATTTCTCTAGGATTTGTCTAGGATTCTCAGCGAAATGAATTTTTCTAAAATTTCTCTAAGATTTCTCTAGGATTTCTCTAGGATTCTCAAAGATATAAATTTTTCTAAGTTTTCTCTAGGATTTGTCTAGGATTTGTCTAGGATTCTCAGCGAAATGAATTTTTCTAAGTTTTCTCTGGGATTTCCCTAGGATTTCCCTAGGATATCTCTAGGATTCTCAAAGATATAAATTTTTCTAAGTTTTCTCTAGGATTTGTCTAGGATATCTCTAGGATTCTCAAAGATATAAATTTTTCTACGTTTTCTCTAGGATTTGTCTAGGATCTGTCTAGGATTCTCAGCGAAATGAATTTTTCTAAGTTTTCTCTGGGATTTGTCTAGGATATCTCTAGGATTCTCAAAGATATAAATTTTTCTAAGTTTTCTCTAGGATTTGTCTAGGATATCTCTAGGATTCTCAAAGATATAAATTTTTCTACGTTTTCTCTAGGATTTGTCTAGGATTTGTCTAGGATTCTCAGCGAAATGAATTTTTCTAAGTTTTCTCTGGGATTTCTCTAGGATTTGTCTAGGATATCTCTAGGATTCTCAAAGATATAAATTTTTCTACGTTTTCTCTAGGATTTCTCTAGGATTTGTCTAGGATTCTCAGCGAAATGAATTTTTCTAAGTTTTCTCTGGGATTTGTCTAGGATATCTCTAGGATTCTGAAAGGTCTAAATTTTTCTAAGTTTTCTCTAGGATTTGTCTAGGATATCTCTAGGATTCTCAAAGATATAAATTTTTCTATGTTTTCCCTAGGATTTGTCTAGGATATCTCTAGGATTCTCAAAGATATAAATTTTTCTATGTTTTCCCTAGGATTTGTCTAGGATATCTCTAGGATTCTCAAAGATATAAATTTTCCTAAGTTTTCCCTAGGATTTGTCTAGGATATCTCTAGGATTCTCAAAGATATAAATTTTTCTAAGTTTTCTCTGGGATTTGTCTAGGATATCTCTAGGATTCTCAAAGATATAAATTTTTCTATGTTTTCCCTAGGATTTGTCTAGGATATCTCTAGGATTCTCAAAGATATAAATTTTTCTATGTTTTCCCTAGGATTTGTCTAGGATATCTCTAGGATTCTCAAAGATATAAATTTTCCTAAGTTTTCCCTAGGATTTGTCTAGGATATCTCTAGGATTCTCAAAGATATAAATTTTTCTAAGTTTTCTCTGGGATTTGTCTAGGATATCTCTAGGATTCTCAAAGATATATATTGTTTTATGTTTTCCCTAGGATTTGTCTAGGATATCTCTAGGATTCTCAAAGATATAAATTTTTCTATGTTTTCCCTAGGATTTGTCTAGGATATCTCTAGGATTCTCAACGATATAAATTTTTCTAAGTTTTCTCTGGGATTTGTCTAGGATATTTCTAGGATTCTCAAAGATATAAATTGTTTTATGTTTTCCCTAGGATTTGTCTAGGATATCTCTAGGATTCTCAAAGATATAAATTTTTCTATGTTTTCTCTAGGATTTGTCTAGGATATCTCTAGGATTCTCAAAGATATAAATTTTTCTAAGTTTTCTCTGGGATTTGTCTTGGATATTTCTAGGATTCTCAAAGATATAAATTGTTTTATGTTTTCCCTAGGATTTGTCTAGGATATCTCTAGGATTCTCAAAGATATAAATTTTTCTATGTTTTCCCTAGGATTTGTCTAGGATATCTCTAGGATTCTCAAAGATATAAATTTTTCTATGTTTTCTCTAGGATTTGTCTAGGATATCTCTAGGATTCTCAGCGAAATGAATTTTTCTAAGTTTTCTCTAGGATTTGTCTAGGATTTGTCTAGGATTCTCAGCGAAATGAATTTTTCTAAGTTTTCTCTGGGATTTCCCTAGGATTTGTCTAGGATATCTCTAGGATTCTCAAAGATATAAATTTTTCTAAGTTTTCTCTAGGATTTGTCTAGGATATCTCTAGGATTCTCAAAGATATAAATTTTTCTACGTTTTCTCTAGGATTTGTCTAGGATTTGTCTAGGATTCTCAGCGAAATGAATTTTTCTAAGTTTTCTCTGGGATTTCTGTAGGATTTGTCTAGAATATCTCTAGGATTCTCAAAGATATAAATTTTTCTACGTTTTCTCTAGGATTTCTCTAGGATTTGTCTAGGATTCTCAGCGAAATGAATTTTTCTAAGTTTTCTCTAGGATTTCTCTAGGATATCTCTAGGATTCTCAAAGATATAATTTTTTCTAAGTTTTCTCTAGGATTTGTCTAGGATTTGTCTAGGATTCTCAGCGAAAAGAATTTTTCTAAGTTTTCTCTGGGATTTCCCTAGGATTTGTCTAGGATATCTCTAGGATTCTCAAAGATATAAATTTTTCTAAGTTTTCCCTAGGATTTGTCTAGGATATCTCTAGGATTCTCAAAGATATAAATTTTTCTAAGTTTTCTCTAGGATTTGTCTAGGATATCTCTAGGATTCTCAAAGATATAAATTTTTCTAAGTTTTCTCTAGGATTTCTCTAGGATATCTCTAGGATTCTCAAAGATATAAATTTTTCTAAGTTTTCTCTAGGATTTGTCTAGGATATCTCTAGGATTCTCGAAGATATAAATTTTTCTAAGTTTTCTCTAGGATTTGTCTAGGATATCTCTAGGATTCTCAAAGATATAAATTTTTCTACGTTTTCTCTAGGATTTGTCTAGGATATCTCTAGGATTCTGAAAGGTCTAAATTTTTCTAAGTTTTCTCTAGGATTTGTCTAGGATATCTCTAGGATTCTCAAAGATATAAATTTTTCTATGTTTTCCCTAGGATTTGTCTAGGATATCTCTAGGATTCTCAAAGATATAAATTTTTCTATGTTTTCCCTAGGATTTGTCTAGGATATCTCTAGGATTCTCAAAGATATAAATTTTCCTAAGTTTTCCCTAGGATTTGTCTAGGATATCTCTAGGATTCTCAAAGATATAAATTTTTCTAAGTTTTCTCTGGGATTTGTCTAGGATATCTCTAGGATTCTCAAAGATATAAATTTTTCTATGTTTTCCCTAGGATTTGTCTAGGATATCTCTAGGATTCTCAAAGATATAAATTTTTCTACGTTTTCTCTAGGATTTGTCTAGGATTTGTCTAGGATTCTCAGCGAAATGAATTTTTCTAAGTTTTCTCTGGGATTTCTCTAGGATTTGTCTAGGATATCTCTAGGATTCTCAAAGATATAAATTTTTCTATGTTTTCCCTAGGATTTGTCTAGGATATCTCTAGGATTCTCGAAGATATAAATTTTTCTATGTTTTCCCTAGGATTTGTCTAGGATATCTCTAGGATTCTCAAAGATATAAATTTTCCTAAGTTTTCCCTAGGATTTGTCTAGGATATCTCTAGGATTCTCAAAGATATAAATTTTTCTAAGTTTTCTCTGGGATTTGTCTAGGATATCTCTAGGATTCTCAAAGATATAAATTTTTCTATGTTTTCCCTAGGATTTGTCTAGGATATCTCTAGGATTCTCAAAGATATAAATTTTTCTATGTTTTCCCTAGGATTTGTCTAGGATATCTCTAGGATTCTCAAAGATATAAATTTTCCTAAGTTTTCCCTAGGATTTGTCTAGGATATCTCTAGGATTCTCAAAGATATAAATTTTTCTAAGTTTTCTCTGGGATTTGTCTAGGATATCTCTAGGATTCTCAAAGATATAAATTGTTTTATGTTTTCCCTAGGATTTGTCTAGGATATCTCTAGGATTCTCAAAGATATGAATTTTTCTATGTTTTCCCTAGGATTTGTCTAGGATATCTCTAGGATTCTCAACGATATAAATTTTTCTAAGTTTTCTCTGGGATTTGTCTAGGATATTTCTAGGATTCTCAAAGATATAAATTGTTTTATGTTTTCCCTAGGATTTGTCTAGGATATCTCTAGGATTCTCAAAGATATAAATTTTTCTATGTTTTCTCTAGGATTTGTCTAGGATATCTCTAGGATTCTCAAAGATATAAATTTTTCTAAGTTTTCTCTGGGATTTGTCTTGGATATTTCTAGGATTCTCAAAGATATAAATTGTTTTATGTTTTCCCTAGGATTTGTCTAGGATATCTCTAGGATTCTCAAAGATATAAATTTTTCTATGTTTTCCCTAGGATTTGTCTAGGATATCTCTAGGATTCTCAGCGAAATGAATTTTTCTAAGTTTTCTCTAGGATATCTCTAGGATTCTCAAAGATATAAATTTTTCTAAGTTTTCTCTAGGATTTGTCTAGGATTTGTCTAGGATTCTCAGCGAAATGAATTTTTCTAAGTTTTCTCTGGGATTTCCCTAGGATTTGTCTAGGATATCTCTAGGATTCTCAAAGATATAAATTTTTCTAAGTTTTCTCTAGGATTTGTCTAGGATATCTCTAGGATTCTCAAAGATATAAATTTTTCTAAGTTTTCTCTAGGATTTCTCTAGGATATCTCTAGGATTCTCAAAGATATAAATTTTTTTAAGTTTTCTCTAGGATTTGTGTAGGATATCTCTAGGATTCTCAAAAATATAAATTTTTCTAAGTTTTCTCTAGGATTTGTCTAGGATATCTCTAGGATTCTCAAAGATATAAATTTTTCTAAGTTTTCTCTAGGATTTGTCTAGGATATCTCTAGGATTCTCAAAGATATAAATTTTTCTACGTTTTCTCTAGGATTTCTCTAGGATTTGTCTAGGATTCTCAGCGAAATGAATTTTTCTAAGTTTTCTCTAGGATTTCTCTAGGATATCTCTAGGATTCTCAAAGATATAAATTTTTCTAAGTTTTCTCTAGGATTTGTCTAGGATATCTCTAGGATTCTCAAAGATATAAATTTTTCTAAGTTTTCTCTAGGATTTGTCTAGGATTTGTCTAGGATTCTCAGCGAAATGAATTTTTCTAAGTTTTCTCTGGGATTTCTCTAGGATTTGTCTAGGATATCTCTAGGATTCTCAAAGATATAAATTTTTCTAAGTTTTCTCTAGGATTTGTCTAGGATATCTCTAGGATTCTCAGCGAAATGAATTTTTCTAAGTTTTCTCTAGGATTTCTCTAGGATATCTCTAGGATTCTCAAAGATATAAATTTTTCTAAGTTTTCTCTAGGATTTCTCTAGGATATCTCTAGGATTCTCAAAGATATAAATTTTTCTAAGTTTTCTCTAGGATTTGTCTAGGATATCTCTAGGATTCTCAAAGATATAAATTTTTCTACGTTTTCTCTAGGATTTCTCTAGGATTTGTCTAGGATTCTCAGCGAAATGAATTTTTCTAAGTTTTCTCTAGGATTTCTCTAGGATATCTCTAGGATTCTCAAAGATATAAATTTTTCTAAGTTTTCTCTAGGATTTGTCTAGGATATCTCTAGGATTCTCAAAGATATAAATTTTTCTAAGTTTTCTCTAGGATTTGTCTAGGATTTGTCTAGGATTCTCAGCGAAATGAATTTTTCTAAGTTTTCTCTGGGATTTCCCTAGGATTTGTCTAGGATATCTCTAGGATTCTCAAAGATATAAATTTTTCTAAGTTTTCTCTAGGATTTGTCTAGGATATCTCTAGGATTCTCAAGATATAAATTTTTCTACGTTTTCTCTAGGATTTGTCTAGGATTTGTCTAGGATTCTCAGCGAAATGAATTTTTCTAAGTTTTCTCTGGGATTTCTCTAGGATTTGTCTAGGATATCTCTAGGATTCTCAAAGATATAAATTTTTCTAAGTTTTCTCTAGGATTTGTCTAGGATATCTCTAGGATTCTCAAAGATATAAATTTTTCTAAGTTTTCTCTAGGATTTGTCTAGGATATGTCTAGGATTCTCAGCGAAATGAATTTTTCTAAGTTTTCTCTAAGATTTCTCTAGGATTTCTCTAGGATTCTCAAAGATATAAATTTTTCTATGTTTTCTCTAGGATTTGTCTAGGATTTGTCTAGGATTCTCAGCGAAATGAATTTTTCTAAGTTTTCTCTAAGATTTCTCTAGGATTTCTCTAGGATTCTCAAAGATATAAATTTTTCTAAGTTTTCTCTAGGATTTGTCTAGGATTTGTCTAGGATTCTCAGCGAAATGAATTTTTCTAAGTTTTCTCTGGGATTTCCCTAGGATTTGTCTAGGATATCTCTAGGATTCTCAAAGATATAAATTTTTCTAAGTTTTCTCTAGGATTTGTCTAGGATATCTCTAGGATTCTCAAAGATATAAATTTTTCTAAGTTTTCTCTGGGATTTCTCTAGGATTTGTCTAGGATATCTCTAGGATTCTCAAAGATATAAATTTTTCTAAGTTTTCTCTAGGATTTGTCTAGGATATCTCTAGGATTCTCAAAGATATAAATTTTTCTAAGTTTTCTCTAGGATTTGTCTAGGATTTGTCTAGGATTCTCAGCGAAATGAATTTTTCTAAGTTTTCTCTAAGATTTCTCTAGGATTTCTCTAGGATTCTCAAAGATATAAATTTTTCTAAGTTTTCTCTAGGATTTGTCTAGGATATCTCTAGGATTCTCAGCGAAATGAATTTTTCTAAGTTTTCTCTAGGATATCTCTAGGATTCTCAAAGATATAAATTTTTCTAAGTTTTCTCTAGGATTTGTCTAGGATTTGTCTAGGATTCTCAGCGAAATGAATTTTTCTAAGTTTTCTCTGGGATTTCCCTAGGATTTGTCTAGGATATCTCTAGGATTCTCAAAGATATAAATTTTTCTAAGTTTTCTCTAGGATTTGTCTAGGATATCTCTAGGATTCTCAAAGATATAAATTTTTCTACGTTTTCTCTAGGATTTGTCTAGGATTCTCAGCGAAATGAATTTTTCTAAGTTTTCTCTGGGATTTCCCTAGGATTTGTCTAGGATATCTCTAGGATTCTCAAAGATATAAATTTTTCTAAGTTTTCTCTAGGATTTGTCTAGGATATCTCTAGGATTCTCAAGATATAAATTTTTCTAAGTTTTCTCTAGGATTTGTCTAGGATATCTCTAGGATTCTCAAGATATACATTTTTCTACGTTTTCTCTAGGATTTGTCTAGGATTTGTCTAGGATATCTCTAGGATTCTCAAAGATATAAATTTTTCTATGTTTTCTCTAGGATTTCTCTAGGATTTGTCTAGGATTCTCAGCGAAATGAATTTTTCTAAGTTTTCTCTAAGATTTCTCTAGGATTTCTCTAGGATTCTCAAAGATATAAATTTTTCTAAGTTTTCTCTAGGATTTGTCTAGGATTTGTCTAGGATTCTCAGCGAAATGAATTTTTCTAAGTTTTCTCTGGGATTTCCCTAGGATTTGTCTAGGATATCTCTAGGATTCTCAAAGATATAAATTTTTCTAAGTTTTCTCTAGGATTTGTCTAGGATATCTCTAGGATTCTCAGCGAAATGAATTTTTCTAAGTTTTCTCTAGGATTTCTCTAGGATATCTCTAGGATTCTCAAAGATATAAATTTTTCTAAGTTTTCTCTAGGATTTGTCTAGGATTTGTCTAGGATTCTCAGCGAAATGAATTTTTCTAAGTTTTCTCTGGGATTTCCCTAGGATTTGTCTAGGATATCTCTAGGATTCTCAAAGATATAAATTTTTCTAAGTTTTCTCTAGGATTTGTCTAGGATATCTCTAGGATTCTCAAAGATATAAATTTTTCTACGTTTTCTCTAGGATTTGTCTAGGATTTGTCTAGGATTCTCAGCGAAATGAATTTTTCTAAGTTTTCTCTGGGATTTCTCTAGGATTTGTCTAGAATATCTCTAGGATTCTCAAAGATATAAATTTTTCTACGTTTTCTCTAGGATTTCTCTAGGATTTGTCTAGGATTCTCAGCGAAATGAATTTTTCTAAGTTTTCTCTAGGATTTCTCTAGGATATCTCTAGGATTCTCAAAGATATAAATTTTTCTAAGTTTTCTCTAGGATTTGTCTAGGATTTGTCTAGGATTCTCAGCGAAAAGAATTTTTCTAAGTTTTCTCTGGGATTTCCCTAGGATTTGTCTAGGATATCTCTAGGATTCTCAAAGATATAAATTTTTCTAAGTTTTCCCTAGGATTTGTCTAGGATATCTCTAGGATTCTCAAAGATATAAATTTTTCTAAGTTTTCTCTAGGATTTGTCTAGGATATCTCTAGGATTCTCAAAGATATAAATTTTTCTAAGTTTTCTCTAGGATTTCTCTAGGATATCTCTAGGATTCTCAAAGATATAAATTTTTTTAAGTTTTCTCTAGGATTTGTGTAGGATATCTCTAGGATTCTCAAAGATATAAATTTTTCTAAGTTTTCCCTAGGATTTGTCTAGGATATCTCTAGGATTCTCAAAGATATAAATTTTTCTAAGTTTTCTCTAGGATTTCTCTAGGATATCTCTAGGATTCTCAAAGATATAAATTTTTCTAAGTTTTCTCTAGGATTTCTCTAGGATTTCTCTAGGATTCTCAAAGATATAAATTTTACTATGTTATCTCTAGGATTTCTCTAGGATTTGTCTAGGATATCTCTAGGATTCTCAAAGATATAAATTTTTCTAAGTTTTCTCTAGGATTTGTATAGGATATCTCTAGGATTCTCAAAGATATAAATTTTTCTAAGTTTTCTCTAGGATTTGTCTAGGATATCTCTAGGATTCTCAAAGATATAAATTTTTCTACGTTTTCTCTAGGATTTGTCTAGGATATGTCTAGGATTCTCAAAGATATAAATTTTTCTATGTTTTCTCTAGGATTTCTCTAGGATTTGTCTAGGATTCTCAGCGAAATGAATTTTTCTAAAATTTCTCTAAGATTTCTCTAGGATTTCTCTAGGATTCTCAAAGATATAAATTTTTCTAAGTTTTCTCTAGGATTTGTCTAGGATTTGTCTAGGATTCTCAGCGAAATGAATTTTTCTAAGTTTTCTCTGGGATTTCCCTAGGATTTCCCTAGGATATCTCTAGGATTCTCAAAGATATAAATTTTTCTAAGTTTTCTCTAGGATTTGTCTAGGATATCTCTAGGATTCTCAAAGATATAAATTTTTCTACGTTTTCTCTAGGATTTGTCTAGGATCTGTCTAGGATTCTCAGCGAAATGAATTTTTCTAAGTTTTCTCTGGGATTTGTCTAGGATATCTCTAGGATTCTCAAAGATATAAATTTTTCTAAGTTTTCTCTAGGATTTGTCTAGGATATCTCTAGGATTCTCAAAGATATAAATTTTTCTACGTTTTCTCTAGGATTTGTCTAGGATTTGTCTAGGATTCTCAGCGAAATGAATTTTTCTAAGTTTTCTCTGGGATTTCTCTAGGATTTGTCTAGGATATCTCTAGGATTCTCAAAGATATAAATTTTTCTACGTTTTCTCTAGGATTTCTCTAGGATTTGTCTAGGATTCTCAGCGAAATGAATTTTTCTAAGTTTTCTCTGGGATTTGTCTAGGATATCTCTAGGATTCTGAAAGGTCTAAATTTTTCTAAGTTTTCCCTAGGATTTGTCTAGGATATCTCTAGGATTCTCAAAGATATAAATTTTTCTATGTTTTCCCTAGGATTTGTCTAGGATATCTCTAGGATTCTCAAAGATATAAATTTTCCTAAGTTTTCCCTAGGATTTGTCTAGGATATCTCTAGGATTCTCAAAGATATAAATTTTTCTAAGTTTTCTCTGGGATTTGTCTAGGATATCTCTAGGATTCTCAAAGATATCAATTTTTCTATGTTTTCCCTAGGATTTGTCTAGGATATCTCTAGGATTCTCAAAGATATAAATTTTTCTATGTTTTCCCTAGGATTTGTCTAGGATATCTCTAGGATTCTCAAAGATATAAATTTTCCTAAGTTTTCCCTAGGATTTGTCTAGGATATCTCTAGGATTCTCACAGATATAAATTTTTCTAAGTTTTCTCTGGGATTTGTCTAGGATATCTCTAGGATTCTCAAAGATATAAATTGTTTTATGTTTTCCCTAGGATTTGTCTAGGATATCTCTAGGATTCTCAAAGATATAAATTTTTCTAAGTTTTCTCTGGGATTTGTCTAGGATATCTCTAGGATTCTCAAAGATATAAATTGTTTTATGTTTTCCCTAGGATTTGTCTAGGATATCTCTAGGATTCTCAAAGATATAAATTTTTCTATGTTTTCCCTAGGATTTGTCTAGGATATCTCTAGGATTCTCAAAGATATAAATTTTTCTATGTTTTCTCTAGGATTTCTCTAGGATTTGTCTAGGATTCTCAAAGATATAAATTTTCCTAAGTTTTCCCTAGGATTTGTCTAGGATATCTCTAGGATTCTCAAAGATATAAATTTTTCTAAGTTTTCTCTAGGATTTGTCTAGGATATCTCTAGGATTCTCAGCGAAATGAATTTTTCTAAGTTTTCTCTAGGATTTCTCTAGGATATCTCTAGGATTCTCAAAGATATAAATTTTTCTAAGTTTTCTCTAGGATTTGTCTAGGATTTGTCTAGGATTCTCAGCGAAATGAATTTTTCTAAGTTTTCTCTGGGATTTCCCTAGGATTTGTCTAGGATATCTCTAGGATTCTCAAAGATATAAATTTTTCTAAGTTTTCTCTAGGATTTGTCTAGGATATCTCTAGGATTCTCAAAGATATAAATTTTTCTACGTTTTCTCTAGGATTTGTCTAGGATTTGTCTAGGATTCTCAGCGAAATGAATTTTTCTAAGTTTTCTCTGAGATTTCTCTAGGATTTGTCTAGAATATCTCTAGGATTCTCAAAGATATAAATTTTTCTACGTTTTCTCTAGGATTTCTCTAGGATTTGTCTAGGATTCTCAGCGAAATGAATTTTTCTAAGTTTTCTCTAGGATTTCTCTAGGATATCTCTAGGATTCTCAAAGATATAAATTTTTCTAAGTTTTCTCTAGGATTTGTCTAGGATTTGTCTAGGATTCTCAGCGAAAAGAATTTTTCTAAGTTTTCTCTGGGATTTCCCTAGGATTTGTCTAGGATATCTCTAGGATTCTCAAAGATATAAATTTTTCTAAGTTTTCCCTAGGATTTGTCTAGGATATCTCTAGGATTCTCAAAGATATAAATTTTTCTAAGTTTTCTCTAGGATTTGTCTAGGATATCTCTAGGATTCTCAAAGATATAAATTTTTCTAAGTTTTCTCTAGGATTTCTCTAGGATATCTCTAGGATTCTCAAAGATATAAATTTTTTTAAGTTTTCTCTAGGATTTGTGTAGGATATCTCTAGGATTCTCAAAGATATAAATTTTTCTAAGTTTTCCCTAGGATTTGTCTAGGATATCTCTAGGATTCTCAAAGATATAAATTTTTCTAAGTTTTCTCTAGGATTTCTCTAGGATATCTCTAGGATTCTCAAAGATATAAATTTTTCTAAGTTTTCTCTAGGATTTCTCTAGGATTTCTCTAGGATTCTCAAAGATATAAATTTTACTATGTTATCTCTAGGATTTCTCTAGGATTTGTCTAGGATATCTCTAGGATTCTCAAAGATATAAATTTTTCTAAGTTTTCTCTAGGATTTGTCTAGGATATCTCTAGGATTCTCAAAGATATAAATTTTTCTAAGTTTTCTCTAGGATTTGTCTAGGATATCTCTAGGATTCTCAAAGATATAAATTTTTCTACGTTTTCTCTAGGATTTGTCTAGGATATGTCTAGGATTCTCAAAGATATAAATTTTTCTATGTTTTCTCTAGGATTTCTCTAGGATTTGTCTAGGATTCTCAGCGAAATGAATTTTTCTAAAATTTCTCTAAGATTTCTCTAGGATTTCTCTAGGATTCTCAAAGATATAAATTTTTCTAAGTTTTCTCTAGGATTTGTCTAGGATTTGTCTAGGATTCTCAGCGAAATGAATTTTTCTAAGTTTTCTCTGGGATTTCCCTAGGATTTCCCTAGGATATCTCTAGGATTCTCAAAGATATAAATTTTTCTAAGTTTTCTCTAGGATTTGTCTAGGATATCTCTAGGATTCTCAAAGATATAAATTTTTCTACGTTTTCTCTAGGATTTGTCTAGGATCTGTCTAGGATTCTCAGCGAAATGAATTTTTCTAAGTTTTCTCTGGGATTTGTCTAGGATATCTCTAGGATTCTCAAAGATATAAATTTTTCTAAGTTTTCTCTAGGATTTGTCTAGGATATCTCTAGGATTCTCAAAGATATAAATTTTTCTACGTTTTCTCTAGGATTTGTCTAGGATTTGTCTAGGATTCTCAGCGAAATGAATTTTTCTAAGTTTTCTCTGGGATTTCTCTAGGATTTGTCTAGGATATCTCTAGGATTCTCAAAGATATAAATTTTTCTACGTTTTCTCTAGGATTTCTCTAGGATTTGTCTAGGATTCTCAGCGAAATGAATTTTTCTAAGTTTTCTCTGGGATTTGTCTAGGATATCTCTAGGATTCTGAAAGGTCTAAATTTTTCTAAGTTTTCTCTAGGATTTGTCTAGGATATCTCTAGGATTCTCAAAGATATAAATTTTTCTATGTTTTCCCTAGGATTTGTCTAGGATATCTCAAGGATTCTCAAAGATATAAATTTTTCTATGTTTTCCCTAGGATTTGTCTAGGATATCTCTAGGATTCTCAAAGATATAAATTTTCCTAAGTTTTCCCTAGGATTTGTCTAGGATATCTCTAGGATTCTCAAAGATATAAATTTTTCTAAGTTTTCTCTGGGATTTGTCTAGGATATCTCTAGGATTCTCAAAGATATAAATTTTTCTAAGTTTTCTCTAGGATTTCTCTAGGATATCTCTAGGATTCTCAAAGATATAAATTTTTTTAAGTTTTCTCTAGGATTTGTGTAGGATATCTCTAGGATTCTCAAAGATATAAATTTTTCTAAGTTTTCCCTAGGATTTGTCTAGGATATCTCTAGGATTCTCAAAGATATAAATTTTTCTAAGTTTTCTCTAGGATTTCTCTAGGATATCTCTAGGATTCTCAAAGATATAAATTTTTCTAAGTTTTCTCTAGGATTTCTCTAGGATTTCTCTAGGATTCTCAAAGATATAAATTTTCCTAAGTTTTCCCTAGGATTTGTCTAGGATATCTCTAGGATTCTCAAAGATATAAATTTTTCTAAGTTTTCTCTGGGATTTGTCTAGGATATCTCTAGGATTCTCAAAGATATAAATTTTTCTAAGTTTTCTCTAGGATTTCTCTAGGATATCTCTAGGATTCTCAAAGATATAAATTTTTCTAAGTTTTCTCTAGGATTTCTCTAGGATTTCTCTAGGATTCTCAAAGATATAAATTTTACTATGTTATCTCTAGGATTTCTCTAGGATTTGTCTAGGATATCTCTAGGATTCTCAAAGATATAAATTTTTCTAAGTTTTCTCTAGGATTTGTCTAGGATATCTCTAGGATTCTCAAAGATATAAATTTTTCTAAGTTTTCTCTAGGATTTGTCTAGGATATCTCTAGGATTCTCAAAGATATAAATTTTTCTACGTTTTCTCTAGGATTTGTCTAGGATATGTCTAGGATTCTCAAAGATATAAATTTTTCTATGTTTTCTCTAGGATTTCTCTAGGATTTGTCTAGGATTCTCAGCGAAATGAATTTTTCTAAAATTTCTCTAAGATTTCTCTAGGATTTCTCTAGGATTCTCAAAGATATAAATTTTTCTAAGTTTTCTCTAGGATTTGTCTAGGATTTGTCTAGGATTCTCAGCGAAATGAATTTTTCTAAGTTTTCTCTGGGATTTCCCTAGGATTTCCCTAGGATATCTCTAGGATTCTCAAAGATATAAATTTTTCTAAGTTTTCTCTAGGATTTGTCTAGGATATCTCTAGGATTCTCAAAGATATAAATTTTTCTACGTTTTCTCTAGGATTTGTCTAGGATCTGTCTAGGATTCTCAGCGAAATGAATTTTTCTAAGTTTTCTCTGGGATTTGTCTAGGATATCTCTAGGATTCTCAAAGATATAAATTTTTCTAAGTTTTCTCTAGGATTTGTCTAGGATATCTCTAGGATTCTCAAAGATATAAATTTTTCTACGTTTTCTCTAGGATTTGTCTAGGATTTGTCTAGGATTCTCAGCGAAATGAATTTTTCTAAGTTTTCTCTGGGATTTCTCTAGGATTTGTCTAGGATATCTCTAGGATTCTCAAAGATATAAATTTTTCTACGTTTTCTCTAGGATTTCTCTAGGATTTGTCTAGGATTCTCAGCGAAATGAATTTTTCTAAGTTTTCTCTGGGATTTGTCTAGGATATCTCTAGGATTCTGAAAGGTCTAAATTTTTCTAAGTTTTCTCTAGGATTTGTCTAGGATATCTCTAGGATTCTCAAAGATATAAATTTTTCTATGTTTTCCCTAGGATTTGTCTAGGATATCTCAAGGATTCTCAAAGATATAAATTTTTCTATGTTTTCCCTAGGATTTGTCTAGGATATCTCTAGGATTCTCAAAGATATAAATTTTCCTAAGTTTTCCCTAGGATTTGTCTAGGATATCTCTAGGATTCTCAAAGATATAAATTTTTCTAAGTTTTCTCTGGGATTTGTCTAGGATATCTCTAGGATTCTCAAAGATATAAATTTTTCTAAGTTTTCTCTAGGATTTCTCTAGGATATCTCTAGGATTCTCAAAGATATAAATTTTTTTAAGTTTTCTCTAGGATTTGTGTAGGATATCTCTAGGATTCTCAAAGATATAAATTTTTCTAAGTTTTCCCTAGGATTTGTCTAGGATATCTCTAGGATTCTCAAAGATATAAATTTTTCTAAGTTTTCTCTAGGATTTCTCTAGGATATCTCTAGGATTCTCAAAGATATAAATTTTTCTAAGTTTTCTCTAGGATTTCTCTAGGATTTCTCTAGGATTCTCAAAGATATAAATTTTACTATGTTATCTCTAGGATTTCTCTAGGATTTGTCTAGGATATCTCTAGGATTCTCAAAGATATAAATTTTTCTAAGTTTTCTCTAGGATTTGTCTAGGATATCTCTAGGATTCTCGAAGATATAAATTTTTCTAAGTTTTCTCTAGGATTTGTCTAGGATATCTCTAGGATTCTCAAAGATATAAATTTTTCTACGTTTTCTCTAGGATTTGTCTAGGATATCTCTAGGATTCTGAAAGGTCTAAATTTTTCTAAGTTTTCTCTAGGATTTGTCTAGGATATCTCTAGGATTCTCAAAGATATAAATTTTTCTATGTTTTCCCTAGGATTTGTCTAGGATATCTCTAGGATTCTCAAAGATATAAATTTTTCTATGTTTTCCCTAGGATTTGTCTAGGATATCTCTAGGATTCTCAAAGATATAAATTTTCCTAAGTTTTCCCTAGGATTTGTCTAGGATATCTCTAGGATTCTCAAAGATATAAATTTTTCTAAGTTTTCTCTGGGATTTGTCTAGGATATCTCTAGGATTCTCAAAGATATAAATTTTTCTATGTTTTCCCTAGGATTTGTCTAGGATATCTCTAGGATTCTCAAAGATATAAATTTTTCTAAGTTTTCTCTAGGATTTGTCTAGGATATCTCTAGGATTCTCAAAGATATAAATTTTTCTACGTTTTCTCTAGGATTTGTCTAGGATTTGTCTAGGATTCTCAGCGAAATGAATTTTTCTAAGTTTTCTCTGGGATTTCTCTAGGATTTGTCTAGGATATCTCTAGGATTCTCAAAGATATAAATTTTTCTATGTTTTCCCTAGGATTTGTCTAGGATATCTCTAGGATTCTCGAAGATATAAATTTTTCTATGTTTTCCCTAGGATTTGTCTAGGATATCTCTAGGATTCTCAAAGATATAAATTTTTCTATGTTTTCCCTAGGATTTGTCTAGGATATCTCTAGGATTCTCAAAGATATAAATTTTTCTATGTTTTCCCTAGGATTTGTCTAGGATATCTCTAGGATTCTCAAAGATATAAATTTTCCTAAGTTTTCCCTAGGATTTGTCTAGGATATCTCTAGGATTCTCAAAGATATAAATTTTTCTAAGTTTTCTCTGGGATTTGTCTAGGATATCTCTAGGATTCTCAAAGATATAAATTGTTTTATGTTTTCCCTAGGATTTGTCTAGGATATCTCTAGGATTCTCAAAGATATGAATTTTTCTATGTTTTCCCTAGGATTTGTCTAGGATATCTCTAGGATTCTCAACGATATAAATTTTTCTAAGTTTTCTCTGGGATTTGTCTAGGATATTTCTAGGATTCTCAAAGATATAAATTGTTTTATGTTTTCCCTAGGATTTGTCTAGGATATCTCTAGGATTCTCAAAGATATAAATTTTTCTATGTTTTCTCTAGGATTTGTCTAGGATATCTCTAGGATTCTCAAAGATATAAATTTTTCTAAGTTTTCTCTGGGATTTGTCTTGGATATTTCTAGGATTCTCAAAGATATAAATTGTTTTATGTTTTCCCTAGGATTTGTCTAGGATATCTCTAGGATTCTCAAAGATATAAATTTTTCTATGTTTTCCCTAGGATTTGTCTAGGATATCTCTAGGATTCTCAAAGATATAAATTTTTCTATGTTTTCTCTAGGATTTGTCTAGGATTTGTCTAGGATTCTCAGCGAAATGAATTTTTCTAAGTTTTCTCTGGGATTTCTCTAGGATTTGTCTAGGATATCTCTAGGATTCTCAAAGATATAAATTTTTCTACGTTTTCTCTAGGATTTCTCTAGGATTTGTCTAGGATTCTCAGCGAAATGAATTTTTCTAAGTTTTCTCTAGGATTTCTCTAGGATATCTCTAGGATTCTCAAAGATATAATTTTTTCTAAGTTTTCTCTAGGATTTGTCTAGGATTTGTCTAGGATTCTCAGCGAAAAGAATTTTTCTAAGTTTTCTCTGGGATTTCCCTAGGATTTGTCTAGGATATCTCTAGGATTCTCAAAGATATAAATTTTTCTAAGTTTTCCCTAGGATTTGTCTAGGATATCTCTAGGATTCTCAAAGATATAAATTTTTCTAAGTTTTCTCTAGGATTTGTCTAGGATATCTCTAGGATTCTCAAAGATATAAATTTTTCTAAGTTTTCTCTAGGATTTCTCTAGGATATCTCTAGGATTCTCAAAGATATAAATTTTTTTAAGTTTTCTCTAGGATTTGTGTAGGATATCTCTAGGATTCTCAAAGATATAAATTTTTCTAAGTTTTCCCTAGGATTTGTCTAGGATATCTCTAGGATTCTCAAAGATATAAATTTTTCTAAGTTTTCTCTAGGATTTCTCTAGGATATCTCTAGGATTCTCAAAGATATAAATTTTTCTAAGTTTTCTCTAGGATTTGTCTAGGATATCTCTAGGATTCTCAAAGATATAAATTTTTCTACGTTTTCTCTAGGATTTGTCTAGGATCTGTCTAGGATTCTCAGCGAAATGAATTTTTCTAAGTTTTCTCTGGGATTTGTCTAGGATATCTCTAGGATTCTCAAAGATATAAATTTTTCTAAGTTTTCTCTAGGATTTGTCTAGGATATCTCTAGGATTCTCAAAGATATAAATTTTTCTATGTTTTCTCTAGGATTTCTCTAGGATTTGTCTAGGATTCTCAGCGAAATGAATTTTTCTAAAATTTCTCTAAGATTTCTCTAGGATTTCTCTAGGATTCTCAAAGATATAAATTTTTCTAAGTTTTCTCTAGGATTTGTCTAGGATTTGTCTAGGATTCTCAGCGAAATGAATTTTTCTAAGTTTTCTCTGGGATTTCCCTAGGATTTGTCTAGGATATCTCTAGGATTCTCAAAGATATAAATTTTTCTAAGTTTTCTCTAGGATTTGTCTAGGATATCTCTAGGATTCTCAAAGATATAAATTTTTCTACGTTTTCTCTAGGATTTGTCTAGGATCTGTCTAGGATTCTCAGCGAAATGAATTTTTCTAAGTTTTCTCTGGGATTTGTCTAGGATATCTCTAGGATTCTCAAAGATATAAATTTTTCTAAGTTTTCTCTAGGATTTGTCTAGGATATCTCTAGGATTCTCAAAGATATAAATTTTTCTACGTTTTCTCTAGGATTTGTCTAGGATTTGTCTAGGATTCTCAGCGAAATGAATTTTTCTAAGTTTTCTCTGGGATTTCTCTAGGATTTGTCTAGGATATCTCTAGGATTCTCAAAGATATAAATTTTTCTACGTTTTCTCTAGGATTTCTCTAGGATTTGTCTAGGATTCTCAGCGAAATGAATTTTTCTAAGTTTTCTCTGGGATTTGTCTAGGATATCTCTAGGATTCTGAAAGGTCTAAATTTTTCTAAGTTTTCTCTAGGATTTGTCTAGGATATCTCTAGGATTCTCAAAGATATAAATTTTTCTATGTTTTCCCTAGGATTTGTCTAGGATATCTCTAGGATTCTCGAAGATATAAATTTTTCTATGTTTTCCCTAGGATTTGTCTAGGATATCTCTAGGATTCTCAAAGATATAAATTTTCCTAAGTTTTCCCTAGGATTTGTCTAGGATATCTCTAGGATTCTCAAAGATATAAATTTTTCTAAGTTTTCTCTGGGATTTGTCTAGGATATCTCTAGGATTCTCAAAGATATAAATTTTTCTATGTTTTCCCTAGGATTTGTCTAGGATATCTCTAGGATTCTCAAAGATATAAATTTTTCTATGTTTTCCCTAGGATTTGTCTAGGATATCTCTAGGATTCTCAAAGATATAAATTTTCCTAAGTTTTCCCTAGGATTTGTCTAGGATATCTCTAGGATTCTCAAAGATATAAATTTTTCTAAGTTTTCTCTGGGATTTGTCTAGGATATCTCTAGGATTCTCAAAGATATAAATTGTTTTATGTTTTCCCTAGGATTTGTCTAGGATATCTCTAGGATTCTCAAAGATATGAATTTTTCTATGTTTTCCCTAGGATTTGTCTAGGATATCTCTAGGATTCTCAACGATATAAATTTTTCTAAGTTTTTTCTGGGATTTGTCTAGGATATTTCTAGGATTCTCAAAGATATAAATTGTTTTATGTTTTCCCTAGGATTTGTCTAGGATATCTCTAGGATTCTCAAAGATATAAATTTTTCTATGTTTTCTCTAGGATTTGTCTAGGATATCTCTAGGATTCTCAAAGATATAAATTTTTCTAAGTTTTCTCTGGGATTTGTCTTGGATATTTCTAGGATTCTCAAAGAGATAAATTGTTTTATGTTTTCCCTAGGATTTGTCTAGGATATCTCTAGGATTCTCAAAGATATAAATTTTTCTATGTTTTCCCTAGGATTTGTCTAGGATATCTCTAGGATTCTCAAAGATATAAATTTTTCTATGTTTTCTCTAGGATTTGTCTAGGATATCTCTAGGATTCTCAGCGAAATGAATTTTTCTAAGTTTTCTCTGGGATTTCCCTAGGATTTGTCTAGGATATCTCTAGGATTCTCAAAGATATGAATTTTTCTAAGTTTTCTCTAGGATTTGTCTAGGATATCTCTAGGATTCTCAAAGATATAAATTTTTCTACGTTTTCTCTAGGATTTGTCTAGGATTTGTCTAGGATTCTCAGCGAAATGAATTTTTCTAAGTTTTCTCTGGGATTTCTCTAGGATTTGTCTAGAATATCTCTAGGATTCTCAAAGATATAAATTTTTCTACGTTTTCTCTAGGATTTCTCTAGGATTTGTCTAGGATTCTCAGCGAAATGAATTTTTCTAAGTTTTCTCTAGGATTTCTCTAGGATATCTCTAGGATTCTCAAAGATATAATTTTTTCTAAGTTTTCTCTAGGATTTGTCTAGGATTTGTCTAGGATTCTCAGCGAAAAGAATTTTTCTAAGTTTTCTCTGGGATTTCCCTAGGATTTGTCTAGGATATCTCTAGGATTCTCAAAGATATAAATTTTTCTAAGTTTTCCCTAGGATTTGTCTAGGATATCTCTAGGATTCTCAAAGATATAAATTTTTCTAAGTTTTCCCTAGGATTTGTCTAGGATATCTCTAGGATTCTCAAAGATATAAATTTTTCTAAGTTTTCTCTAGGATTTGTCTAGGATATCTCTAGGATTCTCAAAGATATAAATTTTTCTAAGTTTTCTCTAGGATTTCTCTAGGATATCTCTAGGATTCTCAAAGATATAAATTTTTTTAAGTTTTCTCTAGGATTTGTGTAGGATATCTCTAGGATTCTCAAAGATATAAATTTTTCTAAGTTTTCCCTAGGATTTGTCTAGGATATCTCTAGGATTCTCAAAGATATAAATTTTTCTAAGTTTTCTCTAGGATTTCTCTAGGATATCTCTAGGATTCTCAAAGATATAAATTTTTCTAAGTTTTCTCTAGGATTTCTCTAGGATTTCTCTAGGATTCTCAAAGATATAAATTTTACTATGTTATCTCTAGGATTTCTCTAGGATTTGTCTAGGATATCTCTAGGATTCTCAAAGATATAAATTTTTCTAAGTTTTCTCTAGGATTTGTCTAGGATATCTCTAGGATTCTCAAAGATATAAATTTTTCTAAGTTTTCTCTAGGATTTGTCTAGGATATCTCTAGGATTCTCAAAGATATAAATTTTTCTACGTTTTCTCTAGGATTTGTCTAGGATATGTCTAGGATTCTCAAAGATATAAATTTTTCTATGTTTTCTCTAGGATTTCTCTAGGATTTGTCTAGGATTCTCAGCGAAATGAATTTTTCTAAAATTTCTCTAAGATTTCTCTAGGATTTCTCTAGGATTCTCAAAGATATAAATTTTTCTAAGTTTTCTCTAGGATTTGTCTAGGATTTGTCTAGGATTCTCAGCGAAATGAATTTTTCTAAGTTTTCTCTGGGATTTCCCTAGGATTTGTCTAGGATATCTCTAGGATTCTCAAAGATATAAATTTTTCTACGTTTTCTCTAGGATTTGTCTAGGATCTGTCTAGGATTCTCAGCGAAATGAATTTTTCTAAGTTTTCTCTGGGATTTGTCTAGGATATCTCTAGGATTCTCAAAGATATAAATTTTTCTAAGTTTTCTCTAGGATTTGTCTAGGATATCTCTAGGATTCTCAAAGATATAAATTTTTCTACGTTTTCTCTAGGATTTGTCTAGGATTTGTCTAGGATTCTCAGCGAAATGAATTTTTCTAAGTTTTCTCTGGGATTTCTCTAGGATTTGTCTAGGATATCTCTAGGATTTTCAAAGATATAAATTTTTCTACGTTTTCTCTAGGATTTCTCTAGGATTTGTCTAGGATTCTCAGCGAAATGAATTTTTCTAAGTTTTCTCTGGGATTTGTCTAGGATATCTCTAGGATTCTGAAAGGTCTAAATTTTTCTAAGTTTTCTCTAGGATTTGTCTAGGATATCTCTAGGATTCTCAAAGATATAAATTTTTCTATGTTTTCCCTAGGATTTGTCTAGGATATCTCTAGGATTCTCAAAGATATAAATTTTTCTATGTTTTCCCTAGGATTTGTCTAGGATATCTCTAGGATTCTCAAAGATATAAATTTTCCTAAGTTTTCCCTAGGATTTGTCTAGGATATCTCTAGGATTCTCAAAGATATAAATTTTTCTAAGTTTTCTCTGGGATTTGTCTAGGATATCTCTAGGATTCTCAAAGATATAAATTGTTTTATGTTTTCCCTAGGATTTGTCTAGGATATTTCTAGGATTCTCAAAGATATAAATTTTTCTATGTTTTCCCTAGGATTTGTCTAGGATATCTCTAGGATTCTCAACGATATAAATTTTTCTAAGTTTTCTCTGGGATTTGTCTAGGATATTTTTAGGATTCTCAAAGATATAAATTGTTTTATGTTTTCCCTAGGATTTGTCTAGGATATCTCTAGGATTCTCAAAGATATAAATTTTTCTATGTTTTCTCTAGGATTTGTCTAGGATATCTCTAGGATTCTCAAAGATATAAATTTTTCTAAGTTTTCTCTGGGATTTGTCTAGGATATCTCTAGGATTCTCAAAGATATAAATTGTTTTATGTTTTCCCTAGGATTTGTCTAGGATATCTCTAGGATTCTCAAAGATATAAATTTTTCTATGTTTTCCCTAGGATTTGTCTAGGATATCTCTAGGATTCTCAAAGATATAAATTTTTCTATGTTTTCCCTAGGATTTGTCTAGGATATCTCTAGGATTCTCAAAGATATAAATTTTCCTAAGTTTTCCCTAGGATTTGTCTAGGATATCTCTAGGATTCTCAAAGATATAAATTTTTCTAAGTTTTTTCTGGGATTTGTCTAGGATATCTCTAGGATTCTCAAAGATATAAATTTTTCTATGTTTTCCCTAGGATTTGTCTAGGATATTTCTAGGATTCTCAAAGATATAAATTTTTCTATGTTTTCCCTAGGATTTGTCTAGGATATCTCTAGGATTCTCAAAGATATAAATTTTCCTAAGTTTTCTCTAGGATTTGTCTAGGATATCTCTAGGATTCTCAAAGATATAAATTTTTCTACGTTTTCTCTAGGATTTGTCTAGGATCTGTCTAGGATTCTCAGCGAAATGAATTTTTCTAAGTTTTCTCTGGGATTTGTCTAGGATATCTCTAGGATTCTCAAAGATATGAATTTTTCTATGTTTTCCCTAGGATTTGTCTAGGATATCTCTAGGATTCTCAACGATATAAATTTTTCTAAGTTTTCTCTGGGATTTGTCTAGGATATTTCTAGGATTCTCAAAGATATAAATTGTTTTATGTTTTCCCTAGGATTTGTCTAGGATATCTCTAGGATTCTCAAAGATATAAATTTTTCTATGTTTTCTCTAGGATTTGTCTAGGATATCTCTAGGATTCTCAAAGATATAAATTTTTCTAAGTTTTCTCTGGGATTTGTCTTGGATATTTCTAGGATTCTCAAAGATATAAATTGTTTTATGTTTTCCCTAGGATTTGTCTAGGATATCTCTAGGATTCTCAAAGATATAAATTTTTCTATGTTTTCCCTAGGATTTGTCTAGGATATCTCTAGGATTCTCAAAGATATAAATTTTTCTATGTTTTCTCTAGGATTTGTCTAGGATTTGTCTAGGATTCTCAGCGAAATGAATTTTTCTAAGTTTTCTCTGGGATTTCTCTAGGATTTGTCTAGGATATCTCTAGGATTCTCAAAGATATAAATTTTTCTACGTTTTCTCTAGGATTTCTCTAGGATTTGTCTAGGATTCTCAGCGAAATGAATTTTTCTAAGTTTTCTCTAGGATTTCTCTAGGATATCTCTAGGATTCTCAAAGATATAATTTTTTCTAAGTTTTCTCTAGGATTTGTCTAGGATTTGTCTAGGATTCTCAGCGAAAAGAATTTTTCTAAGTTTTCTCTGGGATTTCCCTAGGATTTGTCTAGGATATCTCTAGGATTCTCAAAGATATAAATTTTTCTAAGTTTTCCCTAGGATTTGTCTAGGATATCTCTAGGATTCTCAAAGATATAAATTTTTCTAAGTTTTCTCTAGGATTTGTCTAGGATATCTCTAGGATTCTCAAAGATATAAATTTTTCTAAGTTTTCTCTAGGATTTCTCTAGGATATCTCTAGGATTCTCAAAGATATAAATTTTTTTAAGTTTTCTCTAGGATTTGTGTAGGATATCTCTAGGATTCTCAAAGATATAAATTTTTCTAAGTTTTCCCTAGGATTTGTCTAGGATATCTCTAGGATTCTCAAAGATATAAATTTTTCTAAGTTTTCTCTAGGATTTCTCTAGGATATCTCTAGGATTCTCAAAGATATAAATTTTTCTAAGTTTTCTCTAGGATTTGTCTAGGATATCTCTAGGATTCTCAAAGATATAAATTTTTCTACGTTTTCTCTAGGATTTGTCTAGGATCTGTCTAGGATTCTCAGCGAAATGAATTTTTCTAAGTTTTCTCTGGGATTTGTCTAGGATATCTCTAGGATTCTCAAAGATATAAATTTTTCTAAGTTTTCTCTAGGATTTGTCTAGGATATCTCTAGGATTCTCAAAGATATAAATTTTTCTATGTTTTCTCTAGGATTTCTCTAGGATTTGTCTAGGATTCTCAGCGAAATGAATTTTTCTAAAATTTCTCTAAGATTTCTCTAGGATTTCTCTAGGATTCTCAAAGATATAAATTTTTCTAAGTTTTCTCTAGGATTTGTCTAGGATTTGTCTAGGATTCTCAGCGAAATGAATTTTTCTAAGTTTTCTCTGGGATTTCCCTAGGATTTGTCTAGGATATCTCTAGGATTCTCAAAGATATAAATTTTTCTAAGTTTTCTCTAGGATTTGTCTAGGATATCTCTAGGATTCTCAAAGATATAAATTTTTCTACGTTTTCTCTAGGATTTGTCTAGGATCTGTCTAGGATTCTCAGCGAAATGAATTTTTCTAAGTTTTCTCTGGGATTTGTCTAGGATATCTCTAGGATTCTCAAAGATATAAATTTTTCTACGTTTTCTCTAGGATTTGTCTAGGATCTGTCTAGGATTCTCAGCGAAATGAATTTTTCTAAGTTTTCTCTGGGATTTGTCTAGGATATCTCTAGGATTCTCAAAGATATGAATTTTTCTATGTTTTCCCTAGGATTTGTCTAGGATATCTCTAGGATTCTCAACGATATAAATTTTTCTAAGTTTTCTCTGGGATTTGTCTAGGATATTTCTAGGATTCTCAAAGATATAAATTGTTTTATGTTTTCCCTAGGATTTGTCTAGGATATCTCTAGGATTCTCAAAGATATAAATTTTTCTATGTTTTCTCTAGGATTTGTCTAGGATATCTCTAGGATTCTCAAAGATATAAATTTTTCTAAGTTTTCTCTGGGATTTGTCTTGGATATTTCTAGGATTCTCAAAGATATAAATTGTTTTATGTTTTCCCTAGGATTTGTCTAGGATATCTCTAGGATTCTCAAAGATATAAATTTTTCTATGTTTTCCCTAGGATTTGTCTAGGATATCTCTAGGATTCTCAAAGATATAAATTTTTCTATGTTTTCTCTAGGATTTGTCTAGGATTTGTCTAGGATTCTCAGCGAAATGAATTTTTCTAAGTTTTCTCTGGGATTTCTCTAGGATTTGTCTAGGATATCTCTAGGATTCTCAAAGATATAAATTTTTCTACGTTTTCTCTAGGATTTCTCTAGGATTTGTCTAGGATTCTCAGCGAAATGAATTTTTCTAAGTTTTCTCTAGGATTTCTCTAGGATATCTCTAGGATTCTCAAAGATATAATTTTTTCTAAGTTTTCTCTAGGATTTGTCTAGGATTTGTCTAGGATTCTCAGCGAAAAGAATTTTTCTAAGTTTTCTCTGGGATTTCCCTAGGATTTGTCTAGGATATCTCTAGGATTCTCAAAGATATAAATTTTTCTAAGTTTTCCCTAGGATTTGTCTAGGATATCTCTAGGATTCTCAAAGATATAAATTTTTCTAAGTTTTCTCTAGGATTTGTCTAGGATATCTCTAGGATTCTCAAAGATATAAATTTTTCTAAGTTTTCTCTAGGATTTCTCTAGGATATCTCTAGGATTCTCAAAGATATAAATTTTTTTAAGTTTTCTCTAGGATTTGTGTAGGATATCTCTAGGATTCTCAAAGATATAAATTTTTCTAAGTTTTCCCTAGGATTTGTCTAGGATATCTCTAGGATTCTCAAAGATATAAATTTTTCTAAGTTTTCTCTAGGATTTCTCTAGGATATCTCTAGGATTCTCAAAGATATAAATTTTTCTAAGTTTTCTCTAGGATTTGTCTAGGATATCTCTAGGATTCTCAAAGATATAAATTTTTCTACGTTTTCTCTAGGATTTGTCTAGGATCTGTCTAGGATTCTCAGCGAAATGAATTTTTCTAAGTTTTCTCTGGGATTTGTCTAGGATATCTCTAGGATTCTCAAAGATATAAATTTTTCTAAGTTTTCTCTAGGATTTGTCTAGGATATCTCTAGGATTCTCAAAGATATAAATTTTTCTATGTTTTCTCTAGGATTTCTCTAGGATTTGTCTAGGATTCTCAGCGAAATGAATTTTTCTAAAATTTCTCTAAGATTTCTCTAGGATTTCTCTAGGATTCTCAAAGATATAAATTTTTCTAAGTTTTCTCTAGGATTTGTCTAGGATTTGTCTAGGATTCTCAGCGAAATGAATTTTTCTAAGTTTTCTCTGGGATTTCCCTAGGATTTGTCTAGGATATCTCTAGGATTCTCAAAGATATAAATTTTTCTAAGTTTTCTCTAGGATTTGTCTAGGATATCTCTAGGATTCTCAAAGATATAAATTTTTCTACGTTTTCTCTAGGATTTGTCTAGGATCTGTCTAGGATTCTCAGCGAAATGAATTTTTCTAAGTTTTCTCTGGGATTTGTCTAGGATATCTCTAGGATTCTCAAAGATATAAATTTTTCTAAGTTTTCTCTAGGATTTGTCTAGGATATCTCTAGGATTCTCAAAGATATAAATTTTTCTACGTTTTCTCTAGGATTTGTCTAGGATTTGTCTAGGATTCTCAGCGAAATGAATTTTTCTAAGTTTTCTCTGGGATTTCTCTAGGATTTGTCTAGGATATCTCTAGGATTCTCAAAGATATAAATTTTTCTACGTTTTCTCTAGGATTTCTCTAGGATTTGTCTAGGATTCTCAGCGAAATGAATTTTTCTAAGTTTTCTCTGGGATTTGTCTAGGATATCTCTAGGATTCTGAAAGGTCTAAATTTTTCTAAGTTTTCTCTAGGATTTGTCTAGGATATCTCTAGGATTCTCAAAGATATAAATTTTTCTATGTTTTCCCTAGGATTTGTCTAGGATATCTCTAGGATTCTCGAAGATATAAATTT
Source organism: Microplitis demolitor (assembly GCF_026212275.2). Classification (NCBI taxonomy): domain Eukaryota; kingdom Metazoa; phylum Arthropoda; class Insecta; order Hymenoptera; family Braconidae; genus Microplitis; species Microplitis demolitor. The sequence continues at coordinate 22,532,673 of NC_068549.1, read as the reverse complement.
TTCTATGTTTTCCCTAGGATTTGTCTAGGATATCTCTAGGATTCTCAAAGATATAAATTTTCCTAAGTTTTCCCTAGGATTTGTCTAGGATATCTCTAGGATTCTCAAAGATATAAATTTTTCTAAGTTTTCTCTGGGATTTGTCTAGGATATCTCTAGGATTCTCAAAGATATAAATTTTTCTATGTTTTCCCTAGGATTTGTCTAGGATATCTCTAGGATTCTCAAAGATATAAATTTTTCTATGTTTTCCCTAGGATTTGTCTAGGATATCTCTAGGATTCTCAAAGATATAAATTTTCCTAAGTTTTCCCTAGGATTTGTCTAGGATATCTCTAGGATTCTCAAAGATATAAATTTTTCTAAGTTTTCTCTGGGATTTGTCTAGGATATCTCTAGGATTCTCAAAGATATAAATTGTTTTATGTTTTCCCTAGGATTTGTCTAGGATATCTCTAGGATTCTCAAAGATATGAATTTTTCTATGTTTTCCCTAGGATTTGTCTAGGATATCTCTAGGATTCTCAACGATATAAATTTTTCTAAGTTTTTTCTGGGATTTGTCTAGGATATTTCTAGGATTCTCAAAGATATAAATTGTTTTATGTTTTCCCTAGGATTTGTCTAGGATATCTCTAGGATTCTCAAAGATATAAATTTTTCTATGTTTTCTCTAGGATTTGTCTAGGATATCTCTAGGATTCTCAAAGATATAAATTTTTCTAAGTTTTCTCTGGGATTTGTCTTGGATATTTCTAGGATTCTCAAAGAGATAAATTGTTTTATGTTTTCCCTAGGATTTGTCTAGGATATCTCTAGGATTCTCAAAGATATAAATTTTTCTATGTTTTCCCTAGGATTTGTCTAGGATATCTCTAGGATTCTCAAAGATATAAATTTTTCTATGTTTTCTCTAGGATTTGTCTAGGATATCTCTAGGATTCTCAGCGAAATGAATTTTTCTAAGTTTTCTCTGGGATTTCCCTAGGATTTGTCTAGGATATCTCTAGGATTCTCAAAGATATGAATTTTTCTAAGTTTTCTCTAGGATTTGTCTAGGATATCTCTAGGATTCTCAAAGATATAAATTTTTCTACGTTTTCTCTAGGATTTGTCTAGGATTTGTCTAGGATTCTCAGCGAAATGAATTTTTCTAAGTTTTCTCTGGGATTTCTCTAGGATTTGTCTAGAATATCTCTAGGATTCTCAAAGATATAAATTTTTCTACGTTTTCTCTAGGATTTCTCTAGGATTTGTCTAGGATTCTCAGCGAAATGAATTTTTCTAAGTTTTCTCTAGGATTTCTCTAGGATATCTCTAGGATTCTCAAAGATATAATTTTTTCTAAGTTTTCTCTAGGATTTGTCTAGGATTTGTCTAGGATTCTCAGCGAAAAGAATTTTTCTAAGTTTTCTCTGGGATTTCCCTAGGATTTGTCTAGGATATCTCTAGGATTCTCAAAGATATAAATTTTTCTAAGTTTTCCCTAGGATTTGTCTAGGATATCTCTAGGATTCTCAAAGATATAAATTTTTCTAAGTTTTCCCTAGGATTTGTCTAGGATATCTCTAGGATTCTCAAAGATATAAATTTTTCTAAGTTTTCTCTAGGATTTGTCTAGGATATCTCTAGGATTCTCAAAGATATAAATTTTTCTAAGTTTTCTCTAGGATTTCTCTAGGATATCTCTAGGATTCTCAAAGATATAAATTTTTTTAAGTTTTCTCTAGGATTTGTGTAGGATATCTCTAGGATTCTCAAAGATATAAATTTTTCTAAGTTTTCCCTAGGATTTGTCTAGGATATCTCTAGGATTCTCAAAGATATAAATTTTTCTAAGTTTTCTCTAGGATTTCTCTAGGATATCTCTAGGATTCTCAAAGATATAAATTTTTCTAAGTTTTCTCTAGGATTTCTCTAGGATTTCTCTAGGATTCTCAAAGATATAAATTTTACTATGTTATCTCTAGGATTTCTCTAGGATTTGTCTAGGATATCTCTAGGATTCTCAAAGATATAAATTTTTCTAAGTTTTCTCTAGGATTTGTCTAGGATATCTCTAGGATTCTCAAAGATATAAATTTTTCTAAGTTTTCTCTAGGATTTGTCTAGGATATCTCTAGGATTCTCAAAGATATAAATTTTTCTACGTTTTCTCTAGGATTTGTCTAGGATATGTCTAGGATTCTCAAAGATATAAATTTTTCTATGTTTTCTCTAGGATTTCTCTAGGATTTGTCTAGGATTCTCAGCGAAATGAATTTTTCTAAAATTTCTCTAAGATTTCTCTAGGATTTCTCTAGGATTCTCAAAGATATAAATTTTTCTAAGTTTTCTCTAGGATTTGTCTAGGATTTGTCTAGGATTCTCAGCGAAATGAATTTTTCTAAGTTTTCTCTGGGATTTCCCTAGGATTTGTCTAGGATATCTCTAGGATTCTCAAAGATATAAATTTTTCTACGTTTTCTCTAGGATTTGTCTAGGATCTGTCTAGGATTCTCAGCGAAATGAATTTTTCTAAGTTTTCTCTGGGATTTGTCTAGGATATCTCTAGGATTCTCAAAGATATAAATTTTTCTAAGTTTTCTCTAGGATTTGTCTAGGATATCTCTAGGATTCTCAAAGATATAAATTTTTCTACGTTTTCTCTAGGATTTGTCTAGGATTTGTCTAGGATTCTCAGCGAAATGAATTTTTCTAAGTTTTCTCTGGGATTTCTCTAGGATTTGTCTAGGATATCTCTAGGATTTTCAAAGATATAAATTTTTCTACGTTTTCTCTAGGATTTCTCTAGGATTTGTCTAGGATTCTCAGCGAAATGAATTTTTCTAAGTTTTCTCTGGGATTTGTCTAGGATATCTCTAGGATTCTGAAAGGTCTAAATTTTTCTAAGTTTTCTCTAGGATTTGTCTAGGATATCTCTAGGATTCTCAAAGATATAAATTTTTCTATGTTTTCCCTAGGATTTGTCTAGGATATCTCTAGGATTCTCAAAGATATAAATTTTTCTATGTTTTCCCTAGGATTTGTCTAGGATATCTCTAGGATTCTCAAAGATATAAATTTTCCTAAGTTTTCCCTAGGATTTGTCTAGGATATCTCTAGGATTCTCAAAGATATAAATTTTTCTAAGTTTTCTCTGGGATTTGTCTAGGATATCTCTAGGATTCTCAAAGATATAAATTGTTTTATGTTTTCCCTAGGATTTGTCTAGGATATTTCTAGGATTCTCAAAGATATAAATTTTTCTATGTTTTCCCTAGGATTTGTCTAGGATATCTCTAGGATTCTCAACGATATAAATTTTTCTAAGTTTTCTCTGGGATTTGTCTAGGATATTTTTAGGATTCTCAAAGATATAAATTGTTTTATGTTTTCCCTAGGATTTGTCTAGGATATCTCTAGGATTCTCAAAGATATAAATTTTTCTATGTTTTCTCTAGGATTTGTCTAGGATATCTCTAGGATTCTCAAAGATATAAATTTTTCTAAGTTTTCTCTGGGATTTGTCTAGGATATCTCTAGGATTCTCAAAGATATAAATTGTTTTATGTTTTCCCTAGGATTTGTCTAGGATATCTCTAGGATTCTCAAAGATATAAATTTTTCTATGTTTTCCCTAGGATTTGTCTAGGATATCTCTAGGATTCTCAAAGATATAAATTTTTCTATGTTTTCCCTAGGATTTGTCTAGGATATCTCTAGGATTCTCAAAGATATAAATTTTCCTAAGTTTTCCCTAGGATTTGTCTAGGATATCTCTAGGATTCTCAAAGATATAAATTTTTCTAAGTTTTTTCTGGGATTTGTCTAGGATATCTCTAGGATTCTCAAAGATATAAATTTTTCTATGTTTTCCCTAGGATTTGTCTAGGATATTTCTAGGATTCTCAAAGATATAAATTTTTCTATGTTTTCCCTAGGATTTGTCTAGGATATCTCTAGGATTCTCAAAGATATAAATTTTCCTAAGTTTTCTCTAGGATTTGTCTAGGATATCTCTAGGATTCTCAAAGATATAAATTTTTCTACGTTTTCTCTAGGATTTGTCTAGGATCTGTCTAGGATTCTCAGCGAAATGAATTTTTCTAAGTTTTCTCTGGGATTTGTCTAGGATATCTCTAGGATTCTCAAAGATATAAATTTTTCTAAGTTTTCTCTAGGATTTGTCTAGGATATCTCTAGGATTCTCAAAGATATAAATTTTTCTACGTTTTCTCTAGGATTTGTCTAGGATTTGTCTAGGATTCTCAGCGAAATGAATTTTTCTAAGTTTTCTCTGGGATTTCTCTAGGATTTGTCTAGGATATCTCTAGGATTCTCAAAGATATAAATTTTTCTACGTTTTCTCTAGGATTTCTCTAGGATTTGTCTAGGATTCTCAGCGAAATGAATTTTTCTAAGTTTTCTCTGGGATTTGTCTAGGATATCTCTAGGATTCTGAAAGGTCTAAATTTTTCTAAGTTTTCTCTAGGATTTGTCTAGGATATCTCTAGGATTCTCAAAGATATAAATTTTTCTATGTTTTCCCTAGGATTTGTCTAGGATATCTCTAGGATTCTCAAAGATATACATTTTTCTATGTTTTCCCTAGGATTTGTCTAGGATATCTCTAGGATTCTCAAAGATATAAATTTTCCTAAGTTTTCCCTAGGATTTGTCTAGGATATCTCTAGGATTCTCAAAGATATAAATTTTTCTAAGTTTTCTCTGGGATTTGTCTAGGATATCTCTAGGATTCTCAAAGATATAAATTTTTCTATGTTTTCCCTAGGATTTGTCTAGGATATCTCTAGGATTCTCAAAGATATAAATTTTTCTATGTTTTCCCTAGGATTTGTCTAGGATATCTCTAGGATTCTCAAAGATATAAATTTTCCTAAGTTTTCCCTAGGATTTGTCTAGGATATCTCTAGGATTCTCAAAGATATAAATTTTTCTAAGTTTTCTCTGGGATTTGTCTAGGATATCTCTAGGATTCTCAAAGATATAAATTGTTTTATGTTTTCCCTAGGATTTGTCTAGGATATTTCTAGGATTCTCAAAGATATAAATTTTTCTATGTTTTCCCTAGGATTTGTCTAGGATATCTCTAGGATTCTCAACGATATAAATTTTTCTAAGTTTTCTCTGGGATTTGTCTAGGATATTTTTAGGATTCTCAAAGATATAAATTGTTTTATGTTTTCCCTAGGATTTGTCTAGGATATCTCTAGGATTCTCAAAGATATAAATTTTTCTATGTTTTCTCTAGGATTTGTCTAGGATATCTCTAGGATTCTCAAAGATATAAATTTTTCTATGTTTTCCCTAGGATTTGTCTAGGATATCTCTAGGATTCTCAAAGATATAAATTTTCCTAAGTTTTCCCTAGGATTTGTCTAGGATATCTCTAGGATTCTCAAAGATATAAATTTTTCTAAGTTTTCTCTGGGATTTGTCTAGGATATCTCTAGGATTCTCAAAGATATAAATTTTTCTAAGTTTTCTCTAGGATTTGTCTAGGATATCTCTAGGATTCTCAAAGATATAAATTTTTCTACGTTTTCTCTAGGATTTGTCTAGGATTTGTCTAGGATTCTCAGCGAAATGAATTTTTCTAAGTTTTCTCTGGGATTTCTCTAGGATTTGTCTAGGATATCTCTAGGATTTTCAAAGATATAAATTTTTCTACGTTTTCTCTAGGATTTCTCTAGGATTTGTCTAGGATTCTCAGCGAAATGAATTTTTCTAAGTTTTCTCTGGGATTTGTCTAGGATATCTCTAGGATTCTGAAAGGTCTAAATTTTTCTAAGTTTTCTCTAGGATTTGTCTAGGATATCTCTAGGATTCTCAAAGATATAAATTTTTCTATGTTTTCCCTAGGATTTGTCTAGGATATCTCTAGGATTCTCAAAGATATAAATTTTTCTATGTTTTCCCTAGGATTTGTCTAGGATATCTCTAGGATTCTCAAAGATATAAATTTTCCTAAGTTTTCCCTAGGATTTGTCTAGGATATCTCTAGGATTCTCAAAGATATAAATTTTTCTAAGTTTTCTCTGGGATTTGTCTAGGATATCTCTAGGACTCTCAAAGATATAAATTGTTTTATGTTTTCCCTAGGATTTGTCTAGGATATTTCTAGGATTCTCAAAGATATAAATTTTTCTATGTTTTCCCTAGGATTTGTCTAGGATATCTCTAGGATTCTCAACGATATAAATTTTTCTAAGTTTTCTCTGGGATTTGTCTAGGATATTTTTAGGATTCTCAAAGATATAAATTGTTTTATGTTTTCCCTAGGATTTGTCTAGGATATCTCTAGGATTCTCAAAGATATAAATTTTTCTATGTTTTCTCTAGGATTTGTCTAGGATATCTCTAGGATTCTCAAAGATATAAATTTTTCTAAGTTTTCTCTGGGATTTGTCTAGGATATCTCTAGGATTCTCAAAGATATAAATTGTTTTATGTTTTCCCTAGGATTTGTCTAGGATATCTCTAGGATTCTCAAAGATATAAATTTTTCTATGTTTTCCCTAGGATTTGTCTAGGATATCTCTAGGATTCTCAAAGATATAAATTTTTCTATGTTTTCCCTAGGATTTGTCTAGGATATCTCTAGGATTCTCAAAGATATAAATTTTTCTAAGTTTTTTCTGGGATTTGTCTAGGATATCTCTAGGATTCTCAAAGATATAAATTTTTCTATGTTTTCCCTAGGATTTGTCTAGGATATTTCTAGGATTCTCAAAGATATAAATTTTTCTATGTTTTCCCTAGGATTTGTCTAGGATATCTCTAGGATTCTCAAAGATATAAATTTTCCTAAGTTTTCTCTAGGATTTGTCTAGGATATCTCTAGGATTCTCAAAGATATAAATTTTTCTACGTTTTCTCTAGGATTTGTCTAGGATCTGTCTAGGATTCTCAGCGAAATGAATTTTTCTAAGTTTTCTCTGGGATTTGTCTAGGATATCTCTAGGATTCTCAAAGATATAAATTTTTCTAAGTTTTCTCTAGGATTTGTCTAGGATATCTCTAGGATTCTCAAAGATATAAATTTTTCTACGTTTTCTCTAGGATTTGTCTAGGATTTGTCTAGGATTCTCAGCGAAATGAATTTTTCTAAGTTTTCTCTGGGATTTCTCTAGGATTTGTCTAGGATATCTCTAGGATTCTCAAAGATATAAATTTTTCTACGTTTTCTCTAGGATTTCTCTAGGATTTGTCTAGGATTCTCAGCGAAATGAATTTTTCTAAGTTTTCTCTGGGATTTGTCTAGGATATCTCTAGGATTCTGAAAGGTCTAAATTTTTCTAAGTTTTCTCTAGGATTTGTCTAGGATATCTCTAGGATTCTCAAAGATATAAATTTTTCTATGTTTTCCCTAGGATTTGTCTAGGATATCTCTAGGATTCTCAAAGATATACATTTTTCTATGTTTTCCCTAGGATTTGTCTAGGATATCTCTAGGATTCTCAAAGATATAAATTTTCCTAAGTTTTCCCTAGGATTTGTCTAGGATATCTCTAGGATTCTCAAAGATATAAATTTTTCTAAGTTTTCTCTGGGATTTGTCTAGGATATCTCTAGGATTCTCAAAGATATAAATTTTTCTATGTTTTCCCTAGGATTTGTCTAGGATATCTCTAGGATTCTCAAAGATATAAATTTTTCTATGTTTTCCCTAGGATTTGTCTAGGATATCTCTAGGATTCTCAAAGATATAAATTTTCCTAAGTTTTCCCTAGGATTTGTCTAGGATATCTCTAGGATTCTCAAAGATATAAATTTTTCTAAGTTTTCTCTGGGATTTGTCTAGGATATCTCTAGGATTCTCAAAGATATAAATTGTTTTATGTTTTCCCTAGGATTTGTCTAGGATATTTCTAGGATTCTCAAAGATATAAATTTTTCTATGTTTTCCCTAGGATTTGTCTAGGATATCTCTAGGATTCTCAACGATATAAATTTTTCTAAGTTTTCTCTGGGATTTGTCTAGGATATTTTTAGGATTCTCAAAGATATAAATTGTTTTATGTTTTCCCTAGGATTTGTCTAGGATATCTCTAGGATTCTCAAAGATATAAATTTTTCTATGTTTTCTCTAGGATTTGTCTAGGATATCTCTAGGATTCTCAAAGATATAAATTTTTCTATGTTTTCCCTAGGATTTGTCTAGGATATCTCTAGGATTCTCAAAGATATAAATTTTCCTAAGTTTTCCCTAGGATTTGTCTAGGATATCTCTAGGATTCTCAAAGATATAAATTTTTCTAAGTTTTCTCTGGGATTTGTCTAGGATATCTCTAGGATTCTCAAAGATATAAATTGTTTTATGTTTTCCCTAGGATTTGTCTAGGATATCTCTAGGATTCTCAAAGATATAAATTTTTCTATGTTTTCCCTAGGATTTGTCTAGGATATCTCTAGGATTCTCAAAGATATAAATTTTCCTAAGTTTTCCCTAGGATTTGTCTAGGATATCTCTAGGATTCTCAAAGATATAAATTTTTCTAAGTTTTCTCTGGGATTTGTCTAGGATATCTCTAGGATTCTCAAAGATATAAATTGTTTTATGTTTTCCCTAGGATTTGTCTAGGATATCTCTAGGATTCTCAAAGATATAAATTTTTCTATGTTTTCCCTAGGATTTGTCTAGGATATCTCTAGGATTCTCAAAGATATAAATTTTTCTAAGTTTTCTCTGGGATTTGTCTAGGATATTTCTAGGATTCTCAAAGATATAAATTGTTTTATGTTTTCCCTAGGATTTGTCTAGGATATCTCTAGGATTCTCAAAGATATAAATTTTTCTATGTTTTCCCTAGGATTTGTCTAGGATATCTCTAGGATTCTCAAAGATATAAATTTTTCTAAGTTTTCTCTGGGATTTGTCTAGGATATTTCTAGGATTCTCAAAGATATAAATTTTCCTAAGTTTTCCCTAGGATTTGTCTAGGATATCTCTAGGATTCTCAAAGATATAAATTTTTCTAAGTTTTCTCTGGGATTTGTCTAGGATATTTCTAGGATTCTCAAAGATATAAATTGTTTTATGTTTTCCCTAGGATTTGTCTAGGATATCTCTAGGATTCTCAAAGATATAAATTTTTCTATGTTTTCCCTAGGATTTGTCTAGGATATCTCTAGGATTCTCAAAGATATAAATTTTTCTAAGTTTTCTCTGGGATTTGTCTAGGATATTTCTAGGATTCTCAAAGATATAAATTGTTTTATGTTTTCCCTAGGATTTGTCTAGGATATCTTTAGGATTCTCAAAGATATAAATTTTTCTATGTTTTCCCTAGGATTTGTCTAGGATATCTCTAGGATTCTCAAAGATATAAATTTTTCTATGTTTTCCCTAGGATTTGTCTAGGATATCTCTAGGATTCTCAAAGATATAAATTTTCCTAAGTTTTCCCTAGGATTTGTCTAGGATATCTCTAGGATTCTCAAAGATATAAATTTTTCTAAGTTTTCTCTGGGATTTGTCTAGGATATCTCTAGGATTCTCAAAGATATAAATTTTTCTATGTTTTCCCTAGGATTTGTCTAGGATATTTCTAGGATTCTCAAAGATATAAATTTTTCTATGTTTTCCCTAGGATTTGTCTAGGATATCTCTAGGATTCTCAAAGATATAAATTTTCCTAAGTTTTCCCTAGGATTTGTCTAGGATATCTCTAGGATTCTCAAAGATATAAATTTTTCTAAGTTTTCTCTGGGATTTGTCTAGGATATCTCTAGGATTCTCAAAGATATAAATTTTTCTATGTTTTCTCTAGGATTTGTCTAGGATATCTCTAGGATTCTCAAAGATATAAATTTTCCTAAGTTTTCCCTAGGATTTGTCTAGGATATCTCTAGGATTCTCAAAGATATAAATTTTTCTAAGTTTTCTCTGGGATTTGTCTAGGATATCTCTAGGATTCTCAAAGATATAAATTTTCCTAAGTTTTTTCTGGGATTTGTCTAGGATATCTCTAGGATTCTCAAAGATATAAATTTTTCTATGTTTTCCCTAGGATTTGTCTAGGATATTTCTAGGATTCTCAAAGATATAAATTTTTCTATGTTTTCCCTAGGATTTGTCTAGGATATCTCTAGGATTCTCAAAGATATAAATTTTCCTAAGTTTTCCCTAGGATTTGTCTAGGATATCTCTAGGATTCTCAAAGATATAAATTTTTCTAAGTTTTCTCTGGGATTTGTCTAGGATATCTCTAGGATTCTCAAAGATATAAATTGTTTTATGTTTTCCCTAGGATTTGTCTAGGATATCTCTAGGATTCTCAAAGATATAAATTTTTCTATGTTTTCCCTAGGATTTGTCTAGGATATCTCTAGGATTCTCAAAGATATAAATTTTTCTAAGTTTTCTCTGGGATTTGTCTAGGATATTTCTAGGATTCTCAAAGATATAAATTGTTTTATGTTTTCCCTAGGATTTGTCTAGGATATCTCTAGGATTCTCAAAGATATAAATTTTTCTATGTTTTCCCTAGGATTTGTCTAGGATATCTCTAGGATTCTCAAAGATATAAATTTTTCTAAGTTTTCTCTGGGATTTGTCTAGGATATTTCTAGGATTCTCAAAGATATAAATTTTCCTAAGTTTTCCCTAGGATTTGTCTAGGATATCTCTAGGATTCTCAAAGATATAAATTTTTCTAAGTTTTCTCTGGGATTTGTCTAGGATATCTCTAGGATTCTCAAAGATATAAATTGTTTTATGTTTTCCCTAGGATTTGTCTAGGATATCTTTAGGATTCTCAAAGATATAAATTTTTCTATGTTTTCCCTAGGATTTGTCTAGGATATCTCTAGGATTCTCAAAGATATAAATTTTTCTATGTTTTCCCTAGGATTTGTCTAGGATATCTCTAGGATTCTCAAAGATATAAATTTTCCTAAGTTTTCCCTAGGATTTGTCTAGGATATCTCTAGGATTCTCAAAGATATAAATTTTTCTAAGTTTTCTCTGGGATTTGTCTAGGATATCTCTAGGATTCTCAAAGATATAAATTTTCCTAAGTTTTCCCTAGGATTTGTCTAGGATATCTCTAGGATTCTCAAAGATATAAATTTTTCCATGTTTTCCCTAGGATTTGTCTAGGATATCTCTAGGATTCTCAAAGATATAAATTTTTCTAAGTTTTCTCTGGGATTTGTCTAGGATATTTCTAGGATTCTCAAAGATATAAATTGTTTTATGTTTTCCCTAGGATTTGTCTAGGATATCTTTAGGATTCTCAAAGATATAAATTTTTCTATGTTTTCCCTAGGATTTGTCTAGGATATCTCTAGGATTCTCAAAGATATAAATTTTTCTATGTTTTCCCTAGGATTTGTCTAGGATATCTCTAGGATTCTCAAAGATATAAATTTTCCTAAGTTTTCCCTAGGATTTGTCTAGGATATCTCTAGGATTCTCAAAGATATAAATTTTTCTAAGTTTTCTCTGGGATTTGTCTAGGATATCTCTAGGATTCTCAAAGATATAAATTTTTCTATGTTTTCCCTAGGATTTGTCTAGGATATTTCTAGGATTCTCAAAGATATAAATTTTTCTATGTTTTCCCTAGGATTTGTCTAGGATATCTCTAGGATTCTCAAAGATATAAATTTTCCTAAGTTTTCCCTAGGATTTGTCTAGGATATCTCTAGGATTCTCAAAGATATAAATTTTTCTAAGTTTTCTCTGGGATTTGTCTAGGATATCTCTAGGATTCTCAAAGATATAAATTTTTCTATGTTTTCTCTAGGATTTGTCTAGGATATCTCTAGGATTCTCAAAGATATAAATTTTCCTAAGTTTTCCCTAGGATTTGTCTAGGATATCTCTAGGATTCTCAAAGATATAAATTTTTCTAAGTTTTCTCTGGGATTTGTCTAGGATATCTCTAGGATTCTCAAAGATATAAATTTTTCTATGTTTTCCCTAGGATTTGTCTAGGATATCTCTAGGATTCTCAAAGATATAAATTTTCCTAAGTTTTCCCTAGGATTTGTCTAGGATATCTCTAGGATTCTCAAAGATATAAATTTTTCTATGTTTTCCCTAGGATTTGTCTAGGATATCTCTAGGATTCTCAAAGATATAAATTGTTTTATGTTTTCCCTAGGATTTGTCTAGGATATCTCTAGGATTCTCAAAGATATAAATTTTTCTATGTTTTCCCTAGGATTTGTCTAGGATATCTCTAGGATTCTCAAAGATATAAATTTTTCTAAGTTTTCCCTAGGATTTGTCTAGGATATCTCTAGGATTCTCAAAGATATAAATTTTTCTACGTTTTCTCTAGTATTTATCTAGGATTTGTCTAGGATTCTCAGCGAAATGAATTTTTCTAAGTTTTCTCTAGGATTTGTCTAGGATATCTCTAGGATTCTCAACGATATAAATTTTTCTATGTTTTCCCTAGGATTTGTCTAGGATATCTCTAGGATTCTCAAAGATATAAATTTTCCTAAGTTTTCCCTAGGATTTGTCTAGGATATCTCTAGGATTCTCAAAGATATAAATTTTTCTAAGTTTTCTCTGGGATTTGTCTAGGATATCTCTAGGATTCTCAAAGATATAAATTTTTCTATGTTTTCCCTAGGATTTGTCTAGGATATTTCTAGGATTCTCAAAGATATAAATTTTTCTATGTTTTCCCTAGGATTTGTCTAGGATATCTCTAGGATTCTCAAAGATATAAATTTTCCTAAGTTTTCCCTAGGATTTGTCTAGGATATCTCTAGGATTCTCAAAGATATAAATTTTTCTAAGTTTTCTCTGGGATTTGTCTAGGATATCTCTAGGATTCTCAAAGATATAAATTTTTCTATGTTTTCTCTAGGATTTGTCTAGGATATCTCTAGGATTCTCAAAGATATAAATTTTCCTAAGTTTTCCCTAGGATTTGTCTAGGATATCTCTAGGATTCTCAAAGATATAAATTTTTCTAAGTTTTCTCTGGGATTTGTCTAGGATATCTCTAGGATTCTCAAAGATATAAATTTTTCTATGTTTTCCCTAGGATTTGTCTAGGATATCTCTAGGATTCTCAAAGATATAAATTTTCCTAAGTTTTCCCTAGGATTTGTCTAGGATATCTCTAGGATTCTCAAAGATATAAATTTTTCTATGTTTTCCCTAGGATTTGTCTAGGATATCTCTAGGATTCTCAAAGATATAAATTGTTTTATGTTTTCCCTAGGATTTGTCTAGGATATCTCTAGGATTCTCAAAGATATAAATTTTTCTATGTTTTCCCTAGGATTTGTCTAGGATATCTCTAGGATTCTCAAAGATATAAATTTTTCTAAGTTTTCCCTAGGATTTGTCTAGGATATCTCTAGGATTCTCAAAGATATAAATTTTTCTACGTTTTCTCTAGTATTTATCTAGGATTTGTCTAGGATTCTCAGCGAAATGAATTTTTCTAAGTTTTCTCTAGGATTTGTCTAGGATATCTCTAGGATTCTCAACGATATAAATTTTTCTAAGTTTTCTCTGGGATTTGTCTAGGATATTTTTAGGATTCTCAAAGATATAAATTGTTTTATGTTTTCCCTAGGATTTGTCTAGGATATCTCTAGGATTCTCAAAGATATAAATTGTTTTATGTTTTCTCTAGGATTTGTCTAGGATATCTCTAGGATTCTCAAAGATATAAATTTTTCTATGTTTTCCCTAGGATTTGTCTAGGATATCTCTAGGATTCTCAAAGATATAAATTTTTCTATGTTTTCCCTAGGATTTGTCTAGGATATCTCTAGGATTCTCAAAGATATAAATTTTCCTAAGTTTTCCCTAGGATTTGTCTAGGATATCTCTAGGATTCTCAAAGATATAAATTTTTCTAAGTTTTCTCTGGGATTTGTCTAGGATATCTCTAGGATTCTCAAAGATATAAATTTTTCTATGTTTTCCCTAGGATTTGTCTAGGATATTTCTAGGATTCTCAAAGATATAAATTTTTCTATGTTTTCCCTAGGATTTGTCTAGGATATCTCTAGGATTCTCAAAGATATAAATTTTCCTAAGTTTTCCCTAGGATTTGTCTAGGATATCTCTAGGATTCTCAAAGATATAAATTTTTCTAAGTTTTCTCTGGGATTTGTCTAGGATATCTCTAGGATTCTCAAAGATATAAATTTTTCTATGTTTTCTCTAGGATTTGTCTAGGATATCTCTAGGATTCTCAAAGATATAAATTTTCCTAAGTTTTCCCTAGGATTTGTCTAGGATATCTCTAGGATTCTCAAAGATATAAATTTTTCTAAGTTTTCTCTGGGATTTGTCTAGGATATCTCTAGGATTCTCAAAGATATAAATTTTTCTATGTTTTCCCTAGGATTTGTCTAGGATATCTCTAGGATTCTCAAAGATATAAATTTTCCTAAGTTTTCCCTAGGATTTGTCTAGGATATCTCTAGGATTCTCAAAGATATAAATTTTTCTATGTTTTCCCTAGGATTTGTCTAGGATATCTCTAGGATTCTCAAAGATATAAATTGTTTTATGTTTTCCCTAGGATTTGTCTAGGATATCTCTAGGATTCTCAAAGATATAAATTGTTTTATGTTTTCCCTAGGATTTGTCTAGGATATCTCTAGGATTCTCAAAGATATAAATTTTTCTATGTTTTCCCTAGGATTTGTCTAGGATATCTCTAGGATTCTCAAAGATATAAATTTTTCTACGTTTTCTCTAGTATTTATCTAGGATTTGTCTAGGATTCTCAGCGAAATGAATTTTTCTAAGTTTTCTCTAGGATTTGTCTAGGATATCTCTAGGATTCTCAACGATATAAATTTTTCTAAGTTTTCTCTGGGATTTGTCTAGGATATTTTTAGGATTCTCAAAGATATAAATTGTTTTATGTTTTCCCTAGGATTTGTCTAGGATATTTCTAGGATTCTCAAAGATATAAATTTTCCTAAGTTTTCCCTAGGATTTGTCTAGGATATCTCTAGGATTCTCAAAGATATAAATTTTTCTAAGTTTTCTCTGGGATTTGTCTAGGATATTTCTAGGATTCTCAAAGATATAAATTGTTTTATGTTTTCCCTAGGATTTGTCTAGGATATCTTTAGGATTCTCAAAGATGTAAATTTTTCTATGTTTTCCCTAGGATTTGTCTAGGATATCTCTAGGATTCTCAAAGATATAAATTTTTCTATGTTTTCCCTAGGATTTGTCTAGGATATCTCTAGGATTCTCAAAGATATAAATTTTCCTAAGTTTTCCCTAGGATTTGTCTAGGATATCTCTAGGATTCTCAAAGATATAAATTTTTCTAAGTTTTCTCTGGGATTTGTCTAGGATATCTCTAGGATTCTCAAAGATATAAATTTTTCTATGTTTTCCCTAGGATTTGTCTAGGATATTTCTAGGATTCTCAAAGATATAAATTTTTCTATGTTTTCCCTAGGATTTGTCTAGGATATCTCTAGGATTCTCAAAGATATAAATTTTCCTAAGTTTTCCCTAGGATTTGTCTAGGATATCTCTAGGATTCTCAAAGATATAAATTTTTCTAAGTTTTCTCTGGGATTTGTCTAGGATATCTCTAGGATTCTCAAAGATATAAATTTTTCTATGTTTTCTCTAGGATTTGTCTAGGATATCTCTAGGATTCTCAAAGATATAAATTTTCCTAAGTTTTCCCTAGGATTTGTCTAGGATATCTCTAGGATTCTCAAAGATATAAATTTTTCTAAGTTTTCTCTGGGATTTGTCTAGGATATCTCTAGGATTCTCAAAGATATAAATTTTTCTATGTTTTCCCTAGGATTTGTCTAGGATATCTCTAGGATTCTCAAAGATATAAATTTTCCTAAGTTTTCCCTAGGATTTGTCTAGGATATCTCTAGGATTCTCAAAGATATAAATTTTTCTATGTTTTCCCTAGGATTTGTCTAGGATATCTCTAGGATTCTCAAAGATATAAATTGTTTTATGTTTTCCCTAGGATTTGTCTAGGATATCTCTAGGATTCTCAAAGATATAAATTTTTCTATGTTTTCCCTAGGATTTGTCTAGGATATCTCTAGGATTCTCAAAGATATAAATTTTTCTAAGTTTTCCCTAGGATTTGTCTAGGATATCTCTAGGATTCTCAAAGATATGAATTTTTCTACGTTTTCTCTAGTATTTATCTAGGATTTGTCTAGGATTCTCAGCGAAATGAATTTTTCTAAGTTTTCTCTAGGATTTGTCTAGGATATCTCTAGGATTCTCAACGATATAAATTTTTCTAAGTTTTCTCTGGGATTTGTCTAGGATATTTTTAGGATTCTCAAAGATATAAATTGTTTTATGTTTTCCCTAGGATTTGTCTAGGATATCTCTAGGATTCTCAAAGATATAAATTTTTCTATGTTTTCTCTAGGATTTGTCTAGGATATCTCTAGGATTCTCAAAGATATAAATTTTTCTATGTTTTCCCTAGGATTTGTCTAGGATATCTCTAGGATTCTCAAAGATATAAATTTTCCTAAGTTTTCCCTAGGATTTGTCTAGGATATCTCTAGGATTCTCAAAGATATAAATTTTTCTAAGTTTTCTCTGGGATTTGTCTAGGATATCTCTAGGATTCTCAAAGATATAAATTGTTTTATGTTTTCCCTAGGATTTGTCTAGGATATCTCTAGGATTCTCAAAGATATAAATTTTTCTATGTTTTCCCTAGGATTTGTCTAGGATATCTCTAGGATTCTCAAAGATATAAATTTTTCTAAGTTTTCTCTGGGATTTGTCTTGGATATTTCTAGGATTCTCAAAGATATAAATTGTTTTATGTTTTCCCTAGGATTTGTCTAGGATATCTCTAGGATTCTCAAAGATATAAATTTTTCTATGTTTTCCCTAGGATTTGTCTAGGATATCTCTAGGATTCTCAAAGATATAAATTTTTCTATGTTTTCCCTAGGATTTGTCTAGGATATCTCTAGGATTCTCAAAGATATAAATTTTCCTAAGTTTTCCCTAGGATTTGTCTAGGATATCTCTAGGATTCTCAAAGATATAAATTTTTCTAAGTTTTTTCTGGGATTTGTCTAGGATATCTCTAGGATTCTCAAAGATATAAATTTTTCTATGTTTTCCCTAGGATTTGTCTAGGATATTTCTAGGATTCTCAAAGATATAAATTTTTCTATGTTTTCCCTAGGATTTGTCTAGGATATCTCTAGGATTCTCAAAGATATAAATTTTCCTAAGTTTTCCCTAGGATTTGTCTAGGATATCTCTAGGATTCTCAAAGATATAAATTTTTCTAAGTTTTCTCTGGGATTTGTCTAGGATATCTCTAGGATTCTCAAAGATATAAATTGTTTTATGTTTTCCCTAGGATTTGTCTAGGATATCTCTAGGATTCTCAAAGATATAAATTTTTCTATGTTTTCCCTAGGATTTGTCTAGGATATCTCTAGGATTCTCAAAGATATAAATTTTTCTAAGTTTTCTCTGGGATTTGTCTAGGATATTTCTAGGATTCTCAAAGATATAAATTGTTTTATGTTTTCCCTAGGATTTGTCTAGGATATCTCTAGGATTCTCAAAGATATAAATTTTTCTATGTTTTCCCTAGGATTTGTCTAGGATATCTCTAGGATTCTCAAAGATATAAATTTTTCTAAGTTTTCTCTGGGATTTGTCTAGGATATTTCTAGGATTCTCAAAGATATAAATTTTCCTAAGTTTTCCCTAGGATTTGTCTAGGATATCTCTAGGATTCTCAAAGATATAAATTTTTCTAAGTTTTCTCTGGGATTTGTCTAGGATATTTCTAGGATTCTCAAAGATATAAATTGTTTTATGTTTTCCCTAGGATTTGTCTAGGATATCTCTAGGATTCTCAAAGATATAAATTTTTCTATGTTTTCCCTAGGATTTGTCTAGGATATCTCTAGGATTCTCAAAGATATAAATTTTTCTAAGTTTTCTCTGGGATTTGTCTAGGATATTTCTAGGATTCTCAAAGATATAAATTGTTTTATGTTTTCCCTAGGATTTGTCTAGGATATCTCTAGGATTCTCAAAGATATAAATTTTTCTATGTTTTCCCTAGGATTTGTCTAGGATATCTCTAGGATTCTCAAAGATATAAATTTTTCTAAGTTTTCTCTGGGATTTGTCTAGGATATTTCTAGGATTCTCAAAGATATAAATTTTCCTAAGTTTTCCCTAGGATTTGTCTAGGATATCTCTAGGATTCTCAAAGATATAAATTTTTCTAAGTTTTCTCTGGGATTTGTCTAGGATATTTCTAGGATTCTCAAAGATATAAATTGTTTTATGTTTTCCCTAGGATTTGTCTAGGATATCTTTAGGATTCTCAAAGATATAAATTTTTCTATGTTTTCCCTAGGATTTGTCTAGGATATCTCTAGGATTCTCAAAGATATAAATTTTTCTATGTTTTCCCTAGGATTTGTCTAGGATATCTCTAGGATTCTCAAAGATATAAATTTTCCTAAGTTTTCCCTAGGATTTGTCTAGGATATCTCTAGGATTCTCAAAGATATAAATTTTTCTAAGTTTTCTCTGGGATTTGTCTAGGATATCTCTAGGATTCTCAAAGATATAAATTTTTCTATGTTTTCCCTAGGATTTGTCTAGGATATTTCTAGGATTCTCAAAGATATAAATTTTTCTATGTTTTCCCTAGGATTTGTCTAGGATATCTCTAGGATTCTCAAAGATATAAATTTTCCTAAGTTTTCCCTAGGATTTGTCTAGGATATCTCTAGGATTCTCAAAGATATAAATTTTTCTAAGTTTTCTCTGGGATTTGTCTAGGATATCTCTAGGATTCTCAAAGATATAAATTTTTCTATGTTTTCTCTAGGATTTGTCTAGGATATCTCTAGGATTCTCAAAGATATAAATTTTCCTAAGTTTTCCCTAGGATTTGTCTAGGATATCTCTAGGATTCTCAAAGATATAAATTTTTCTAAGTTTTCTCTGGGATTTGTCTAGGATATCTCTAGGATTCTCAAAGATATAAATTTTTCTATGTTTTCCCTAGGATTTGTCTAGGATATCTCTAGGATTCTCAAAGATATAAATTTTCCTAAGTTTTCCCTAGGATTTGTCTAGGATATCTCTAGGATTCTCAAAGATATAAATTTTTCTATGTTTTCCCTAGGATTTGTCTAGGATATCTCTAGGATTCTCAAAGATATAAATTGTTTTATGTTTTCCCTAGGATTTGTCTAGGATATCTCTAGGATTCTCAAAGATATAAATTTTTCTATGTTTTCCCTAGGATTTGTCTAGGATATCTCTAGGATTCTCAAAGATATAAATTTTTCTAAGTTTTCCCTAGGATTTGTCTAGGATATCTCTAGGATTCTCAAAGATATGAATTTTTCTACGTTTTCTCTAGTATTTATCTAGGATTTGTCTAGGATTCTCAGCGAAATGAATTTTTCTAAGTTTTCTCTAGGATTTGTCTAGGATATCTCTAGGATTCTCAACGATATAAATTTTTCTAAGTTTTCTCTGGGATTTGTCTAGGATATTTTTAGGATTCTCAAAGATATAAATTGTTTTATGTTTTCCCTAGGATTTGTCTAGGATATCTCTAGGATTCTCAAAGATATAAATTTTTCTATGTTTTCTCTAGGATTTGTCTAGGATATCTCTAGGATTCTCAAAGATATAAATTTTTCTATGTTTTCCCTAGGATTTGTCTAGGATATCTCTAGGATTCTCAAAGATATAAATTTTCCTAAGTTTTCCCTAGGATTTGTCTAGGATATCTCTAGGATTCTCAAAGATATAAATTTTTCTAAGTTTTCTCTGGGATTTGTCTAGGATATCTCTAGGATTCTCAAAGATATAAATTGTTTTATGTTTTCCCTAGGATTTGTCTAGGATATCTCTAGGATTCTCAAAGATATAAATTTTTCTATGTTTTCCCTAGGATTTGTCTAGGATATCTCTAGGATTCTCAAAGATATAAATTTTTCTAAGTTTTCTCTGGGATTTGTCTTGGATATTTCTAGGATTCTCAAAGATATAAATTGTTTTATGTTTTCCCTAGGATTTGTCTAGGATATCTCTAGGATTCTCAAAGATATAAATTTTTCTATGTTTTCCCTAGGATTTGTCTAGGATATCTCTAGGATTCTCAAAGATATAAATTTTTCTATGTTTTCCCTAGGATTTGTCTAGGATATCTCTAGGATTCTCAAAGATATAAATTTTCCTAAGTTTTCCCTAGGATTTGTCTAGGATATCTCTAGGATTCTCAAAGATATAAATTTTTCTAAGTTTTTTCTGGGATTTGTCTAGGATATCTCTAGGATTCTCAAAGATATAAATTTTTCTATGTTTTCCCTAGGATTTGTCTAGGATATTTCTAGGATTCTCAAAGATATAAATTTTTCTATGTTTTCCCTAGGATTTGTCTAGGATATCTCTAGGATTCTCAAAGATATAAATTTTCCTAAGTTTTCCCTAGGATTTGTCTAGGATATCTCTAGGATTCTCAAAGATATAAATTTTTCTAAGTTTTCTCTGGGATTTGTCTAGGATATCTCTAGGATTCTCAAAGATATAAATTGTTTTATGTTTTCCCTAGGATTTGTCTAGGATATCTCTAGGATTCTCAAAGATATAAATTTTTCTATGTTTTCCCTAGGATTTGTCTAGGATATCTCTAGGATTCTCAAAGATATAAATTTTTCTAAGTTTTCTCTGGGATTTGTCTAGGATATTTCTAGGATTCTCAAAGATATAAATTGTTTTATGTTTTCCCTAGGATTTGTCTAGGATATCTCTAGGATTCTCAAAGATATAAATTTTTCTATGTTTTCCCTAGGATTTGTCTAGGATATCTCTAGGATTCTCAAAGATATAAATTTTTCTAAGTTTTCTCTGGGATTTGTCTAGGATATTTCTAGGATTCTCAAAGATATAAATTTTCCTAAGTTTTCCCTAGGATTTGTCTAGGATATCTCTAGGATTCTCAAAGATATAAATTTTTCTAAGTTTTCTCTGGGATTTGTCTAGGATATTTCTAGGATTCTCAAAGATATAAATTGTTTTATGTTTTCCCTAGGATTTGTCTAGGATATCTCTAGGATTCTCAAAGATATAAATTTTTCTATGTTTTCCCTAGGATTTGTCTAGGATATCTCTAGGATTCTCAAAGATATAAATTTTTCTAAGTTTTCTCTGGGATTTGTCTAGGATATTTCTAGGATTCTCAAAGATATAAATTGTTTTATGTTTTCCCTAGGATTTGTCTAGGATATCTTTAGGATTCTCAAAGATATAAATTTTTCTATGTTATTCCTAGGATTTGTCTAGGATATCTCTAGGATTCTCAAAGATATAAATTTTTCTATGTTTTCCCTAGGATTTGTCTAGGATATCTCTAGGATTCTCAAAGATATAAATTTTCCTAAGTTTTCCCTAGGATTTGTCTAGGATATCTCTAGGATTCTCAAAGATATAAATTTTTCTAAGTTTTCTCTGGGATTTGTCTAGGATATCTCTAGGATTCTCAAAGATATAAATTTTTCTATGTTTTCCCTAGGATTTGTCTAGGATATCTCTAGGATTCTCAAAGATATAAATTTTCCTAAGTTTTCCCTAGGATTTGTCTAGGATATCTCTAGGATTCTCAAAGATATAAATTTTTCTAAGTTTTCTCTGGGATTTGTCTAGGATATCTCTAGGATTCTCAAAGATATAAATTTTTCTATGTTTTCTCTAGGATTTGTCTAGGATATCTCTAGGATTCTCAAAGATATAAATTTTCCTAAGTTTTCCCTAGGATTTGTCTAGGATATCTCTAGGATTCTCAAAGATATAAATTTTTCTAAGTTTTCTCTGGGATTTGTCTAGGATATCTCTAGGATTCTCAAAGATATAAATTTTCCTAAGTTTTTTCTGGGATTTGTCTAGGATATCTCTAGGATTCTCAAAGATATAAATTTTTCTATGTTTTCCCTAGGATTTGTCTAGGATATTTCTAGGATTCTCAAAGATATAAATTTTTCTATGTTTTCCCTAGGATTTGTCTAGGATATCTCTAGGATTCTCAAAGATATAAATTTTCCTAAGTTTTCCCTAGGATTTGTCTAGGATATCTCTAGGATTCTCAAAGATATAAATTTTTCTAAGTTTTCTCTGGGATTTGTCTAGGATATCTCTAGGATTCTCAAAGATATAAATTGTTTTATGTTTTCCCTAGGATTTGTCTAGGATATCTCTAGGATTCTCAAAGATATAAATTTTTCTATGTTTTCCCTAGGATTTGTCTAGGATATCTCTAGGATTCTCAAAGATATAAATTTTTCTAAGTTTTCTCTGGGATTTGTCTAGGATATTTCTAGGATTCTCAAAGATATAAATTGTTTTATGTTTTCCCTAGGATTTGTCTAGGATATCTCTAGGATTCTCAAAGATATAAATTTTTCTATGTTTTCCCTAGGATTTGTCTAGGATATCTCTAGGATTCTCAAAGATATAAATTTTTCTAAGTTTTCTCTGGGATTTGTCTAGGATATTTCTAGGATTCTCAAAGATATAAATTTTCCTAAGTTTTCCCTAGGATTTGTCTAGGATATCTCTAGGATTCTCAAAGATATAAATTTTTCTAAGTTTTCTCTGGGATTTGTCTAGGATATTTCTAGGATTCTCAAAGATATAAATTGTTTTATGTTTTCCCTAGGATTTGTCTAGGATATCTCTAGGATTCTCAAAGATATAAATTTTTCCATGTTTTCCCTAGGATTTGTCTAGGATATCTCTAGGATTCTCAAAGATATAAATTTTTCTAAGTTTTCTCTGGGATTTGTCTAGGATATTTCTAGGATTCTCAAAGATATAAATTGTTTTATGTTTTCCCTAGGATTTGTCTAGGATATCTTTAGGATTCTCAAAGATATAAATTTTTCTATGTTTTCCCTAGGATTTGTCTAGGATATCTCTAGGATTCTCAAAGATATAAATTTTTCTATGTTTTCCCTAGGATTTGTCTAGGATATCTCTAGGATTCTCAAAGATATAAATTTTCCTAAGTTTTCCCTAGGATTTGTCTAGGATATCTCTAGGATTCTCAAAGATATAAATTTTTCTAAGTTTTCTCTGGGATTTGTCTAGGATATCTCTAGGATTCTCAAAGATATAAATTTTTCTATGTTTTCCCTAGGATTTGTCTAGGATATTTCTAGGATTCTCAAAGATATAAATTTTTCTATGTTTTCCCTAGGATTTGTCTAGGATATCTCTAGGATTCTCAAAGATATAAATTTTCCTAAGTTTTCCCTAGGATTTGTCTAGGATATCTCTAGGATTCTCAAAGATATAAATTTTTCTAAGTTTTCTCTGGGATTTGTCTAGGATATCTCTAGGATTCTCAAAGATATAAATTTTTCTATGTTTTCTCTAGGATTTGTCTAGGATATCTCTAGGATTCTCAAAGATATAAATTTTCCTAAGTTTTCCCTAGGATTTGTCTAGGATATCTCTAGGATTCTCAAAGATATAAATTTTTCTAAGTTTTCTCTGGGATTTGTCTAGGATATCTCTAGGATTCTCAAAGATATAAATTTTTCTATGTTTTCCCTAGGATTTGTCTAGGATATCTCTAGGATTCTCAAAGATATAAATTTTCCTAAGTTTTCCCTAGGATTTGTCTAGGATATCTCTAGGATTCTCAAAGATATAAATTTTTCTATGTTTTCCCTAGGATTTGTCTAGGATATCTCTAGGATTCTCAAAGATATAAATTGTTTTATGTTTTCCCTAGGATTTGTCTAGGATATCTCTAGGATTCTCAAAGATATAAATTTTTCTATGTTTTCCCTAGGATTTGTCTAGGATATCTCTAGGATTCTCAAAGATATAAATTTTTCTAAGTTTTCCCTAGGATTTGTCTAGGATATCTCTAGGATTCTCAAAGATATAAATTTTTCTACGTTTTCTCTAGTATTTATCTAGGATTTGTCTAGGATTCTCAGCGAAATGAATTTTTCTAAGTTTTCTCTAGGATTTGTCTAGGATATCTCTAGGATTCTCAAAGATATAAATTTTCCTAAGTTTTCCCTAGGATTTGTCTAGGATATCTCTAGGATTCTCAAAGATATAAATTTTTCTATGTTTTCCCTAGGATTTGTCTAGGATATCTCTAGGATTCTCAAAGATATAAATTGTTTTATGTTTTCCCTAGGATTTGTCTAGGATATCTCTAGGATTCTCAAAGATATAAATTTTTCTAAGTTTTCTATAGGATTTGTCTAGGATATCTCTAGGATTCTCAAAGATATAAATTTTTCTACGTTTTCTCTAGGATTTGTCTAGGATTTGTCTAGGATTCTCAGCGAAATGAATTTTTCTAAGTTTTCTCTGGGATTTCTCTAGGATTTGTCTAGAATATCTCTAGGATTCTCAAAGATATAAATTTTTCTACGTTTTCTCTAGGATTTCTCTAGGATTTGTCTAGGATTCTCAGCGAAATGAATTTTTCTAAGTTTTCTCTAGGATTTCTCTAGGATATCTCTAGGATTCTCAAAGATATAAATTTTTCTAAGTTTTCTCTAGGATTTGTCTAGGATATCTCTAGGATTCTCAAAGATATAAATTTTTCTATGTTTTCCCTAGGATTTGTCTAGGATATCTCTAGGATTCTCAAAGATATAAATTTTTCTATGTTTTCCCTAGGATTTGTCTAGGATATCTCTAGGATTCTCAAAGATATAAATTTTCCTAAGTTTTCCCTAGGATTTGTCTAGGATATCTCTAGGATTCTCAAAGATATAAATTTTTCTAAGTTTTCTCTGGGATTTGTCTAGGATATCTCTAGGATTCTCAAAGATATAAATTTTTCTATGTTTTCCCTAGGATTTGTCTAGGATATCTCTAGGATTCTCAAAGATATAAATTTTTCTATGTTTTCCCTAGGATTTGTCTAGGATATCTCTAGGATTCTCAAAGATATAAATTTTCCTAAGTTTTCCCTAGGATTTGTCTAGGATATCTCTAGGATTCTCAAAGATATAAATTTTTCTAAGTTTTCTCTGGGATTTGTCTAGGATATCTCTAGGATTCTCAAAGATATAAATTGTTTTATGTTTTCCCTAGGATTTGTCTAGGATATTTCTAGGATTCTCAAAGATATAAATTTTTCTATGTTTTCCCTAGGATTTGTCTAGGATATCTCTAGGATTCTCAACGATATAAATTTTTCTAAGTTTTCTCTGGGATTTGTCTAGGATATTTTTAGGATTCTCAAAGATATAAATTGTTTTATGTTTTCCCTAGGATTTGTCTAGGATATCTCTAGGATTCTCAAAGATATAAATTTTTCTATGTTTTCTCTAGGATTTGTCTAGGATATCTCTAGGATTCTCAAAGATATAAATTTTTCTACGTTTTCTCTAGGATTTCTCTAGGATATCTCTAGGATTCTCAAAGATATAAATTTTCCTAAGTTTTCTCTGGGATTTGTCTAGGATATCTCTAGGATTCTCAAAGATATAAATTTTTCTAAGTTTTCTCTGGGATTTGTCTAGGATATCTCTAGGATTCTCAAAGATATAAATTGTTTTATGTTTTCCCTAGGATTTGTCTAGGATATCTCTAGGATTCTCAAAGATATAAATTTTTCTATGTTTTCCCTAGGATTTGTCTAGGATATCTCTAGGATTCTCAAAGATATAAATTTTCCTAAGTTTTCCCTAGGATTTGTCTAGGATATCTCTAGGATTCTCAAAGATATAAATTTTTCTAAGTTTTCTCTGGGATTTGTCTAGGATATCTCTAGGATTCTCAAAGATATAAATTTTTCTATGTTTTCCCTAGGATTTGTCTAGGATATCTCTAGGATTCTCAAAGATATAAATTTTTCTATGTTTTCCCTAGGATTTGTCTAGGATATCTCTAGGATTCTCAAAGATATAAATTTTCCTAAGTTTTCCCTAGGATTTGTCTAGGATATCTCTAGGATTCTCAAAGATATAAATTTTTCTAAGTTTTCTCTGGGATTTGTCTAGGATATCTCTAGGATTCTCAAAGATATAAATTGTTTTATGTTTTCCCTAGGATTTGTCTAGGATATTTCTAGGATTCTCAAAGATATAAATTTTTCTATGTTTTCCCTAGGATTTGTCTAGGATATCTCTAGGATTCTCAACGATATAAATTTTTCTAAGTTTTCTCTGGGATTTGTCTAGGATATTTTTAGGATTCTCAAAGATATAAATTGTTTTATGTTTTCCCTAGGATTTGTCTAGGATATCTCTAGGATTCTCAAAGATATAAATTTTTCTATGTTTTCTCTAGGATTTGTCTAGGATATCTCTAGGATTCTCAAAGATATAAATTTTTCTATGTTTTCCCTAGGATTTGTCTAGGATATCTCTAGGATTCTCAAAGATATAAATTTTCCTAAGTTTTCCCTAGGATTTGTCTAGGATATCTCTAGGATTCTCAAAGATATAAATTTTTCTAAGTTTTCTCTGGGATTTGTCTAGGATATCTCTAGGATTCTCAAAGATATAAATTGTTTTATGTTTTCCCTAGGATTTGTCTAGGATATCTCTAGGATTCTCAAAGATATAAATTTTTCTATGTTTTCCCTAGGATTTGTCTAGGATATCTCTAGGATTCTCAAAGATATAAATTTTTCTAAGTTTTCTCTGGGATTTGTCTTGGATATTTCTAGGATTCTCAAAGATATAAATTGTTTTATGTTTTCCCTAGGATTTGTCTAGGATATCTCTAGGATTCTCAAAGATATAAATTTTTCTATGTTTTCCCTAGGATTTGTCTAGGATATCTCTAGGATTCTCAAAGATATAAATTTTTCTATGTTTTCCCTAGGATTTGTCTAGGATATCTCTAGGATTCTCAAAGATATAAATTTTCCTAAGTTTTCCCTATGATTTGTCTAGGATATCTCTAGGATTCTCAAAGATATAAATTTTTCTAAGTTTTCTCTGGGATTTGTCTAGGATATTTTTAGGATTCTCAAAGATATAAATTGTTTTATGTTTTCCCTAGGATTTGTCTAGGATATCTCTAGGATTCTCAAAGATATAAATTTTTCTATGTTTTCTCTAGGATTTGTCTAGGATATCTCTAGGATTCTCAAAGATATAAATTTTTCTATGTTTTCCCTAGGATTTGTCTAGGATATCTCTAGGATTCTCAAAGATATAAATTTTCCTAAGTTTTCCCTAGGATTTGTCTAGGATATCTCTAGGATTCTCAAAGATATAAATTTTTCTAAGTTTTCTCTGGGATTTGTCTAGGATATCTCTAGGATTCTCAAAGATATAAATTGTTTTATGTTTTCCCTAGGATTTGTCTAGGATATCTCTAGGATTCTCAAAGATATAAATTTTTCTATGTTTTCCCTAGGATTTGTCTAGGATATCTCTAGGATTCTCAAAGATATAAATTTTTCTAAGTTTTCTCTGGGATTTGTCTTGGATATTTCTAGGATTCTCAAAGATATAAATTGTTTTATGTTTTCCCTAGGATTTGTCTAGGATATCTCTAGGATTCTCAAAGATATAAATTTTTCTATGTTTTCCCTAGGATTTGTCTAGGATATCTCTAGGATTCTCAAAGATATAAATTTTTCTATGTTTTCCCTAGGATTTGTCTAGGATATCTCTAGGATTCTCAAAGATATAAATTTTCCTAAGTTTTCCCTAGGATTTGTCTAGGATATCTCTAGGATTCTCAAAGATATAAATTTTTCTAAGTTTTTTCTGGGATTTGTCTAGGATATCTCTAGGATTCTCAAAGATATAAATTTTTCTATGTTTTCCCTAGGATTTGTCTAGGATATTTCTAGGATTCTCAAAGATATAAATTTTTCTATGTTTTCCCTAGGATTTGTCTAGGATATCTCTAGGATTCTCAAAGATATAAATTTTCCTAAGTTTTCCCTAGGATTTGTCTAGGATATCTCTAGGATTCTCAAAGATATCAATTTTTCTAAGTTTTCTCTGGGATTTGTCTAGGATATCTCTAGGATTCTCAAAGATATAAATTGTTTTATGTTTTCCCTAGGATTTGTCTAGGATATCTCTAGGATTCTCAAAGATATAAATTTTTCTATGTTTTCCCTAGGATTTGTCTAGGATATCTCTAGGATTCTCAAAGATATAAATTTTTCTAAGTTTTCTCTGGGATTTGTCTAGGATATTTCTAGGATTCTCAAAGATATAAATTGTTTTATGTTTTCCCTAGGATTTGTCTAGGATATCTCTAGGATTCTCAAAGATATAAATTTTTCTATGTTTTCCCTAGGATTTGTCTAGGATATCTCTAGGATTCTCAAAGATATAAATTTTTCTAAGTTTTCTCTGGGATTTGTCTAGGATATTTCTAGGATTCTCAAAGATATAAATTTTCCTAAGTTTTCCCTAGGATTTGTCTAGGATATCTCTAGGATTCTCAAAGATATAAATTTTTCTAAGTTTTCTCTGGGATTTGTCTAGGATATTTCTAGGATTCTCAAAGATATAAATTGTTTTATGTTTTCCCTAGGATTTGTCTAGGATATCTCTAGGATTCTCAAAGATATAAATTTTTCTATGTTTTCCCTAGGATTTGTCTAGGATATCTCTAGGATTCTCAAAGATATAAATTTTTCTAAGTTTTCTCTGGGATTTGTCTAGGATATTCCTAGGATTCTCAAAGATATAAATTGTTTTATGTTTTCCCTAGGATTTGTCTAGGATATCTTTAGGATTCTCAAAGATATAAATTTTTCTATGTTTTCCCTAGGATTTGTCTAGGATATCTCTAGGATTCTCAAAGATATAAATTTTTCTATGTTTTCCCTAAGATTTGTCTAGGATATCTCTAGGATTCTCAAAGATATAAATTTTCCTAAGTTTTCCCTAGGATTTGTCTAGGATATCTCTAGGATTCTCAAAGATATAAATTTTTCTAAGTTTTCTCTGGGATTTGTCTAGGATATCTCTAGGATTCTCAAAGATATAAATTTTTCTAAGTTTTCTCTGGGATTTGTCTAGGATATCTCTAGGATTCTCAAAGATATAAATTTTCCTAAGTTTTCCCTAGGATTTGTCTAGGATATCTCTAGGATTCTCAAAGATATAAATTTTTCTAAGTTTTCTCTGGGATTTGTCTAGGATATCTCTAGGATTCTCAAAGATATAAATTGTTTTATGTTTTCCCTAGGATTTGTCTAGGATATTTCTAGGATTCTCAAAGATATAAATTTTTCTATGTTTTCCCTAGGATTTGTCTAGGATATCTCTAGGATTCTCAACGATATAAATTTTTCTAAGTTTTCTCTGGGATTTGTCTAGGATATTTTTAGGATTCTCAAAGATATAAATTGTTTTATGTTTTCCCTAGGATTTGTCTAGGATATCTCTAGGATTCTCAAAGATATAAATTTTTCTATGTTTTCTCTAGGATTTGTCTAGGATATCTCTAGGATTCTCAAAGATATAAATTTTTCTATGTTTTCCCTAGGATTTGTCTAGGATATCTCTAGGATTCTCAAAGATATAAATTTTCCTAAGTTTTCCCTAGGATTTGTCTAGGATATCTCTAGGATTCTCAAAGATATAAATTTTTCTAAGTTTTCTCTGGGATTTGTCTAGGATATCTCTAGGATTCTCAAAGATATAAATTGTTTTATGTTTTCCCTAGGATTTGTCTAGGATATCTCTAGGATTCTCAAAGATATAAATTTTTCTATGTTTTCCCTAGGATTTGTCTAGGATATCTCTAGGATTCTCAAAGATATAAATTTTTCTAAGTTTTCTCTGGGATTTGTCTTGGATATTTCTAGGATTCTCAAAGATATAAATTGTTTTATGTTTTCCCTAGGATTTGTCTAGGATATCTCTAGGATTCTCAAAGATATAAATTTTTCTATGTTTTCCCTAGGATTTGTCTAGGATATCTCTAGGATTCTCAAAGATATAAATTTTTCTATGTTTTCCCTAGGATTTGTCTAGGATATCTCTAGGATTCTCAAAGATATAAATTTTCCTAAGTTTTCCCTAGGATTTGTCTAGGATATCTCTAGGATTCTCAAAGATATAAATTTTTCTAAGTTTTTTCTGGGATTTGTCTAGGATATCTCTAGGATTCTCAAAGATATAAATTTTTCTATGTTTTCCCTAGGATTTGTCTAGGATATTTCTAGGATTCTCAAAGATATAAATTTTTCTATGTTTTCCCTAGGATTTGTCTAGGATATCTCTAGGATTCTCAACGATATAAATTTTTCTAAGTTTTCTCTGGGATTTGTCTAGGATATTTTTAGGATTCTCAAAGATATAAATTGTTTTATGTTTTCCCTAGGATTTGTCTAGGATATCTCTAGGATTCTCAAAGATATAAATTTTTCTATGTTTTCTCTAGGATTTGTCTAGGATATCTCTAGGATTCTCAAAGATATAAATTTTTCTATGTTTTCCCTAGGATTTGTCTAGGATATCTCTAGGATTCTCAAAGATATAAATTTTCCTAAGTTTTCCCTAGGATTTGTCTAGGATATCTCTAGGATTCTCAAAGATATAAATTTTTCTAAGTTTTCTCTGGGATTTGTCTAGGATATCTCTAGGATTCTCAAAGATATAAATTGTTTTATGTTTTCCCTAGGATTTGTCTAGGATATCTCTAGGATTCTCAAAGATATAAATTTTTCTATGTTTTCCCTAGGATTTGTCTAGGATATCTCTAGGATTCTCAAAGATATAAATTTTTCTAAGTTTTCTCTGGGATTTGTCTTGGATATTTCTAGGATTCTCAAAGATATAAATTGTTTTATGTTTTCCCTAGGATTTGTCTAGGATATCTCTAGGATTCTCAAAGATATAAATTTTTCTATGTTTTCCCTAGGATTTGTCTAGGATATCTCTAGGATTCTCAAAGATATAAATTTTTCTATGTTTTCCCTAGGATTTGTCTAGGATATCTCTAGGATTCTCAAAGATATAAATTTTCCTAAGTTTTCCCTAGGATTTGTCTAGGATATCTCTAGGATTCTCAAAGATATAAATTTTTCTAAGTTTTTTCTGGGATTTGTCTAGGATATCTCTAGGATTCTCAAAGATATAAATTTTTCTATGTTTTCCCTAGGATTTGTCTAGGATATTTCTAGGATTCTCAAAGATATAAATTTTTCTATGTTTTCCCTAGGATTTGTCTAGGATATCTCTAGGATTCTCAAAGATATAAATTTTCCTAAGTTTTCCCTAGGATTTGTCTAGGATATCTCTAGGATTCTCAAAGATATAAATTTTTCTAAGTTTTCTCTGGGATTTGTCTAGGATATCTCTAGGATTCTCAAAGATATAAATTGTTTTATGTTTTCCCTAGGATTTGTCTAGGATATCTCTAGGATTCTCAAAGATATAAATTTTTCTATGTTTTCCCTAGGATTTGTCTAGGATATTTCTAGGATTCTCAAAGATATAAATTTTTCTATGTTTTCCCTAGGATTTGTCTAGGATATCTCTAGGATTCTCAAAGATATAAATTTTCCTAAGTTTTCCCTAGGATTTGTCTAGGATATCTCTAGGATTCTCAAAGATATAAATTTTTCTAAGTTTTCTCTGGGATTTGTCTAGGATATCTCTAGGATTCTCAAAGATATAAATTTTTCTATGTTTTCTCTAGGATTTGTCTAGGATATCTCTAGGATTCTCAAAGATATAAATTTTCCTAAGTTTTCCCTAGGATTTGTCTAGGATATCTCTAGGATTCTCAAAGATATAAATTTTTCTAAGTTTTCTCTGGGATTTGTCTAGGATATCTCTAGGATTCTCAAAGATATAAATTTTCCTAAGTTTTTTCTGGGATTTGTCTAGGATATCTCTAGGATTCTCAAAGATATAAATTTTTCTATGTTTTCCCTAGGATTTGTCTAGGATATTTCTAGGATTCTCAAAGATATAAATTTTTCTATGTTTTCCCTAGGATTTGTCTAGGATATCTCTAGGATTCTCAAAGATATAAATTTTCCTAAGTTTTCCCTAGGATTTGTCTAGGATATCTCTAGGATTCTCAAAGATATAAATTTTTCTAAGTTTTTTCTGGGATTTGTCTAGGATATCTCTAGGATTCTCAAAGATATAAATTTTTCTATGTTTTCCCTAGGATTTGTCTAGGATATTTCTAGGATTCTCAAAGATATAAATTTTTCTATGTTTTCCCTAGGATTTGTCTAGGATATCTCTAGGATTCTCAACGATATAAATTTTTCTAAGTTTTCTCTGGGATTTGTCTAGGATATTTTTAGGATTCTCAAAGATATAAATTGTTTTATGTTTTCCCTAGGATTTGTCTAGGATATCTCTAGGATTCTCAAAGATATAAATTTTTCTATGTTTTCTCTAGGATTTGTCTAGGATATCTCTAGGATTCTCAAAGATATAAATTTTTCTATGTTTTCCCTAGGATTTGTCTAGGATATCTCTAGGATTCTCAAAGATATAAATTTTCCTAAGTTTTCCCTAGGATTTGTCTAGGATATCTCTAGGATTCTCAAAGATATAAATTTTTCTAAGTTTTCTCTGGGATTTGTCTAGGATATTTCTAGGATTCTCAAAGATATAAATTGTTTTATGTTTTCCCTAGGATTTGTCTAGGATATCTCTAGGATTCTCAAAGATAGAAATTTTTCCATGTTTTCCCTAGGATTTGTCTAGGATATCTCTAGGATTCTCAAAGATATAAATTTTTCTAAGTTTTCTCTGGGATTTGTCTAGGATATTTCTAGGATTCTCAAAGATATAAATTGTTTTATGTTTTCCCTAGGATTTGTCTAGGATATCTTTAGGATTCTCA
The DNA here is from genome assembly GCF_026212275.2 of Microplitis demolitor. NCBI lineage: Eukaryota > Metazoa > Arthropoda > Insecta > Hymenoptera > Braconidae > Microplitis > Microplitis demolitor. Next base: position 22,499,876 of record NC_068549.1, on the reverse strand, counting down.
AAGATATAAATTTTTCTATGTTTTCCCTAGGATTTGTCTAGGATATCTCTAGGATTCTCAAAGATATAAATTTTTCTATGTTTTCCCTAGGATTTGTCTAGGATATCTCTAGGATTCTCAAAGATATAAATTTTCCTAAGTTTTCCCTAGGATTTGTCTAGGATATCTCTAGGATTCTCAAAGATATAAATTTTTCTAAGTTTTCTCTGGGATTTGTCTAGGATATCTGTAGGATTCTCAAAGATATAAATTTTTCTATGTTTTCCCTAGGATTTGTCTAGGATATTTCTAGGATTCTCAAAGATATAAATTTTTCTATGTTTTCCCTAGGATTTGTCTAGGATATCTCTAGGATTCTCAAAGATATAAATTTTCCTAAGTTTTCCCTAGGATTTGTCTAGGATATCTCTAGGATTCTCAAAGATATAAATTTTTCTAAGTTTTCTCTGGGATTTGTCTAGGATATCTCTAGGATTCTCAAAGATATAAATTTTTCTATGTTTTCTCTAGGATTTGTCTAGGATATCTCTAGGATTCTCAAAGATATAAATTTTCCTAAGTTTTCCCTAGGATTTGTCTAGGATATCTCTAGGATTCTCAAAGATATAAATTTTTCTAAGTTTTCTCTGGGATTTGTCTAGGATATCTCTAGGATTCTCAAAGATATAAATTTTTCTATGTTTTCCCTAGGATTTGTCTAGGATATCTCTAGGATTCTCAAAGATATAAATTTTCCTAAGTTTTCCCTAGGATTTGTCTAGGATATCTCTAGGATTCTCAAAGATATAAATTTTTCTATGTTTTCCCTAGGATTTGTCTAGGATATCTCTAGGATTCTCAAAGATATAAATTGTTTTATGTTTTCCCTAGGATTTGTCTAGGATATCTCTAGGATTCTCAAAGATATAAATTTTTCTATGTTTTCCCTAGGATTTGTCTAGGATATCTCTAGGATTCTCAAAGATATAAATTTTTCTAAGTTTTCCCTAGGATTTGTCTAGGATATCTCTAGGATTCTCAAAGATATAAATTTTTCTACGTTTTCTCTAGTATTTATCTAGGATTTGTCTAGGATTCTCAGCGAAATGAATTTTTCTAAGTTTTCTCTAGGATTTGTCTAGGATATCTCTAGGATTCTCAAAGATATAAATTTTCCTAAGTTTTCCCTAGGATTTGTCTAGGATATCTCTAGGATTCTCAAAGATATAAATTTTTCTATGTTTTCCCTAGGATTTGTCTAGGATATCTCTAGGATTCTCAAAGATATAAATTGTTTTATGTTTTCCCTAGGATTTGTCTAGGATATCTCTAGGATTCTCAAAGATATAAATTTTTCTATGTTTTCCCTAGGATTTGTCTAGGATATCTCTAGGATTCTCAAAGATATAAATTTTTCTAAGTTTTCTCTGGGATTTGTCTAGGATATCTCTAGGATTCTCAAAGATATAAATTTTTCTATGTTTTCCCTAGGATTTGTCTAGGATATCTCTAGGATTCTCAAAGATATAAATTTTTCTATGTTTTCCCTAGGATTTGTCTAGGATATCTCTAGGATTCTCAAAGATATAAATTTTCCTAAGTTTTCCCTAGGATTTGTCTAGGATATCTCTAGGATTCTCAAAGATATAAATTTTTCTATGTTTTCCCTAGGATTTGTCTAGGATATCTCTAGGATTCTCAAAGATATAAATTGTTTTATGTTTTCCCTAGGATTTGTCTAGGATATCTCTAGGATTCTCAAAGATATAAATTTTTCTATGTTTTCCCTAGGATTTGTCTAGGATATCTCTAGGATTCTCAAAGATATAAATTTTTCTAAGTTTTCCCTAGGATTTGTCTAGGATATCTCTAGGATTCTCAAAGATATAAATTTTTCTACGTTTTCTCTAGTATTTATCTAGTATTTGTCTAGGATTCTCAGCGAAATGAATTTTTCTAAGTTTTCTCTAGGATTTGTCTAGGATATCTCTAGGATTCTCAAAGATATAAATTTTCCTAAGTTTTCCCTAGGATTTGTCTAGGATATCTCTAGGATTCTCAAAGATATAAATTTTTCTATGTTTTCCCTAGGATTTGTCTAGGATATCTCTAGGATTCTCAAAGATATAAATTGTTTTATGTTTTCCCTAGGATTTGTCTAGGATATCTCTAGGATTCTCAAAGATATAAATTTTTCTATGTTTTCCCTAGGATTTGTCTAGGATATCTCTAGGATTCTCAAAGATATAAATTTTTCTAAGTTTTCTCTGGGATTTGTCTAGGATATCTCTAGGATTCTCAAAGATATAAATTTTTCTATGTTTTCCCTAGGATTTGTCTAGGATATCTCTAGGATTCTCAAAGATATAAATTTTTCTATGTTTTCCCTAGGATTTGTCTAGGATATCTCTAGGATTCTCAAAGATATAAATTTTCCTAAGTTTTCCCTAGGATTTGTCTAGGATATCTCTAGGATTCTCAAAGATATAAATTTTTCTATGTTTTCTCTAGGATTTGTCTAGGATATCTCTAGGATTCTCAAAGATATAAATTTTTCTATGTTTTCCCTAGGATTTGTCTAGGATATCTCTAGGATTCTCAAAGATATAAATTTTCCTAAGTTTTCCCTAGGATTTGTCTAGGATATCTCTAGGATTCTCAAAGATATAAATTTTTCTATGTTTTCCCTAGGATTTGTCTAGGATATCTCTAGGATTCTCAAAGATATAAATTGTTTTATGTTTTCCCTAGGATTTGTCTAGGATATCTCTAGGATTCTCAAAGATATAAATTTTTCTATGTTTTCCCTAGGATTTGTCTAGGATATCTCTAGGATTCTCAAAGATATAAATTTTTCTAAGTTTTCTCTGGGATTTGTCTAGGATATCTCTAGGATTCTCAAAGATATAAATTTTTCTATGTTTTCCCTAGGATTTGTCTAGGATATCTCTAGGATTCTCAAAGATATAAATTTTTCTATGTTTTCCCTAGGATTTGTCTAGGATATCTCTAGGATTCTCAAAGATATAAATTTTCCTAAGTTTTCCCTAGGATTTGTCTAGGATATCTCTAGGATTCTCAAAGATATAAATTTTTCTATGTTTTCCCTAGGATTTGTCTAGGATATCTCTAGGATTCTCAAAGATATAAATTGTTTTATGTTTTCCCTAGGATTTGTCTAGGATATCTCTAGGATTCTCAAAGATATAAATTTTTCTATGTTTTCCCTAGGATTTGTCTAGGATATCTCTAGGATTCTCAAAGATATAAATTTTTCTAAGTTTTCCCTAGGATTTGTCTAGGATATCTCTAGGATTCTCAAAGATATAAATTTTTCTACGTTTTCTCTAGTATTTATCTAGGATTTGTCTAGGATTCTCAGCGAAATGAATTTTTCTAAGTTTTCTCTAGGATTTGTCTAGGATATCTCTAGGATTCTCAAAGATATAAATTTTCCTAAGTTTTCCCTAGGATTTGTCTAGGATATCTCTAGGATTCTCAAAGATATAAATTTTTCTATGTTTTCCCTAGGATTTGTCTAGGATATCTCTAGGATTCTCAAAGATATAAATTGTTTTATGTTTTCCCTAGGATTTGTCTAGGATATCTCTAGGATTCTCAAAGATATAAATTTTTCTATGTTTTCCCTAGGATTTGTCTAGGATATCTCTAGGATTCTCAAAGATATAAATTTTTCTAAGTTTTCTCTGGGATTTGTCTAGGATATCTCTAGGATTCTCAAAGATATAAATTTTTCTATGTTTTCCCTAGGATTTGTCTAGGATATCTCTAGGATTCTCAAAGATATAAATTTTTCTATGTTTTCCCTAGGATTTGTCTAGGATATCTTTAGGATTCTCAAAGATATAAATTTTCCTAAGTTTTCCCTAGGATTTGTCTAGGATATCTCTAGGATTCTCAAAGATATAAATTTTTCTATGTTTTCCCTAGGATTTGTCTAGGATATCTCTAGGATTCTCAAAGATATAAATTGTTTTATGTTTTCCCTAGGATTTGTCTAGGATATCTCTAGGATTCTCAAAGATATAAATTTTTCTATGTTTTCCCTAGGATTTGTCTAGGATATCTCTAGGATTCTCAAAGATATAAATTTTTCTAAGTTTTCCCTAGGATTTGTCTAGGATATCTCTAGGATTCTCAAAGATATAAATTTTTCTACGTTTTCTCTAGTATTTATCTAGGATTTGTCTAGGATTCTCAGCGAAATGAATTTTTCTAAGTTTTCTCTAGGATTTGTCTAGGATATCTCTAGGATTCTCAAAGATATAAATTTTCCTAAGTTTTCCCTAGGATTTGTCTAGGATATCTCTAGGATTCTCAAAGATATAAATTTTTCTATGTTTTCCCTAGGATTTGTCTAGGATATCTCTAGGATTCTCAAAGATATAAATTGTTTTATGTTTTCCCTAGGATTTGTCTAGGATATCTCTAGGATTCTCAAAGATATAAATTTTTCTATGTTTTCCCTAGGATTTGTCTAGGATATCTCTAGGATTCTCAAAGATATAAATTTTTCTAAGTTTTCTCTGGGATTAGTCTAGGATATCTCTAGGATTCTCAAAGATATAAATTTTTCTATGTTTTCCCTAGGATTTGTCTAGGATATCTCTAGGATTCTCAAAGATATAAATTTTTCTATGTTTTCCCTAGGATTTGTCTAGGATATCTCTAGGATTCTCAAAGATATAAATTTTCCTAAGTTTTCCCTAGGATTTGTCTAGGATATCTCTAGGATTCTCAAAGATATAAATTTTTCTATGTTTTCCCTAGGATTTGTCTAGGATATCTCTAGGATTCTCAAAGATATAAATTGTTTTATGTTTTCCCTAGGATTTGTCTAGGATATCTCTAGGATTCTCAAAGATATAAATTTTTCTATGTTTTCCCTAGGATTTGTCTAGGATATCTCTAGGATTCTCAAAGATATAAATTTTTCTAAGTTTTCCCTAGGATTTGTCTAGGATATCTCTAGGATTCTCAAAGATATAAATTTTTCTACGTTTTCTCTAGTATTTATCTAGGATTTGTCTAGGATTCTCAGCGAAATGAATTTTTCTAAGTTTTCTCTAGGATTTGTCTAGGATATCTCTAGGATTTTCAAAGATATAAATTTTTCTAAGTTTTCTCTAGGATTTGTCTAGGATTCTCAGCGAAATGAATTTTTCTAAGTTTTCTCTAGGATTTGTCTAGGATATCTCTAGGATTCTCAAAGATATAAATTTTTCTACGTTTTCTCTAGGATTTATCTAGGATTTGTCTAGGATTTACAGAGAAATAAATTTTTTTAAGTTTCCTCTAGGATTTGTCTAGGATTTTCAGAGAAATAAATTTCTAGACAAGGAAAAATCAGTTGTCCCCATTTGTAATTGTAATTTCAGCAACCACACCAATCCACTATAATCAATGATTACTATTACAGCAAATTCCTGTGGTATGGATAGTTACGTGTTGTCGCCTCAATTATTCATTGCGGCAAACATTACTAGTTTGTGTACAATATCTGACAAGTAATCAATACTTTATCTTGGCTATCCTATTACTAGTCTTAGTGAAGCTAATATATAATATATATATATATATATCAAAGTTTATTGACTAACTATACTTTTCATAGATATTATTTTTACTATAAACCATTTTATATATTGTTGTGCCCAAAAATGCCAATTACTTGAAAAACGGCCCTCGGGTGATTTAATTTAGGGGCAGGTCAAATTTAGGAGTATTTTTTTAATTTATCCACAGAAAAAACAGGATTCTTTGATACAAAAAATTTTTATTCGCTTAAATCTTCAAATTTTCTGCTTGAAATCGTGTATCGATAAAAAATTCGACAGTTTCATTTTCAAAAATCTAAATATTTTTACAATAACATTGTCTGCCATTTTTCGTATCTCTATTCAAATAAGAACTGAATGTTGAGATATTCAATCTAGAAACTTAAATTTACAGTGAAAATACCCCAATTATAATTCAATCAAAACAAAAACAATATAATTTCAAAGTTGAATTACAAATAAATTCCTCAGCTGCAGTATTCCATCGGCATTCTTCAAACAAACCTCATGAAATTTATCTGAAATGAACGCGAGCTTGATAATTATATTAGTCACATTAAATACTACTAGATTATCAAAACAAAAAATAGTTATATTGACATGCTAATTGTTTTATAACTCGATTAAACTCTTCCAAAACAATTAACCTCACTGTGCAATATATATATAGACCCTCACCCCCTCTCTCAAAACCTCCCACCCTCACTTATATCAGTAGCATAACGATGAAGCCTGTGTTGGGTATTGGGGTGAGCATTCTTCTGGCTGACCGGTCAAAAGCTACACTACACTAGTTCATTGGAGCAAACATACATTTATTACAACAACACCATTTACCATCACCACACTATCATCATAGTAATAGCAGTGTTGCTACTCCTACTCCTACTCCTACTTCTACTCTATCGTTGTTGTTGTTGTTGTTGTTGTTGTTGTTGCTGTATCTTTGTGGTTTATTTTCAAAGACACTGACACAACACAGCAATCATATAATAACCGATTATCCCGAGCTTAACACAACCGAAATTACGTCATACTCTAGTGTACTAGCTAGTTGTGCTTTTCTACACAAGAGATGAACCGGAAACCAGATTCTCTTCTGCTACTGTCAGTTTCAAAGTGTACCAATTCAATTTATATATCAAAAGCGACAACTTAAATCCTATTATTATTTTTTTATTGTCCAAAGGTCAATTGATGTTCGATTGTGATACGAATTAAATTCAAGTAAATGACAAATTAGGTCGGAACATTGTTCACTTAAATGCTTTTTTTTTTGTGTCATCTATTTATGGGTAAAATGAGCATTGAACATTTCGATGCTGACCTTAAGAAAAATTGTTTTCAAATCTTATTTAAAGCCGCCCTAATTGCCAGGGTTATCAGCGATTAATTATGTTGGGTATAGAATGTGGGGGTGGAAAATTCATATTTGCTCTCACTGAGATTCAAACCCGCGTTATTTTAACGTCCAAATGATCTAGAGTCATACGCCTTAGACCAAGGGCTCGGTTTAATTAATTATTGATTTAAAAAAAAACAAAAATGATAAAAATGTCGGGCAGTTCTTTGATATTCCGATGTTATGTCAGACTTTATTGTTATTCGTTTGAGGTTTCGTGAATACCGACATTATATTGAAGTAAATAGACTATAGTTTCGTGTATTGACTTGGCATTGTATTATTGAGTTTAGATATATATGTATAGATATATGAGTATAGTTTATGTGAGAATAAAGATGAAGAGGACAATATAGGAATGAGAATGAAAAAGAAAAGTATTGAAGAGTATATTGAAGATGAGTACATGCCCTTGCATACGTTTTATCGATAATCGATTTTCATTGAGGCGTGCGCAAGTGACGCCTGCCCGACGTGACAATGTTTATGGACCTCGATTAATTGAAATTCTGTGGGGTAATAGCCTCGCTTCTACTCATCCTCCTCCGCCTTCTCTTTTTACTCCCAGTTTAAACCAATTCTCTGCATTCGGGTATTGCTTTCAAACGATTCTCATTTTCATTGATGTACTGCCTGATTTTTATTGTCATTTATTTTTTATTGATATTGATTAGCGACAATATTTTAAATAATATCCGGTGATTAGAGTGAATTATGGATTCAAAAGTTTTATTAAAAATTCTTCATAGTCATTAAGTCATAAATTTTTTTTTATTTTTGCGGTTAAAAATTTATTGCAGTACAGAATTTTATTGAAAATTATATTTTAGATGTGATCTTTTTTTAGACGAGAGGTTTTTAATGAAATATTGTCGAACAATTACTCTTGATAGAGTGTGGACATGTTTTGTGATATGAGAATAATCTCGATGTTGAGATAAAATCGGGGATTTAACTCTTGTCACGCACGAACCCCAAATATTTTCCGAGATACTAAAGTATATAAAATAAATAGAATTGAATTTTCAGTGAAAATAATAAAGTATAGAGTAAAAATATTTTAGTTTAAATTCCATGTTTTTTTTTTTTGTCGAATCGAGAAATCGAAGTCAAAGAATTCGTTTGAATACAATCAGCTTAGTATTTTATTTATAAAATTCTAAAATAAAAGATGAAAAAGTAAAGACAAGTGAAGTGCATCGACTTGACAACAATGCCGGTTAAATGTTTTTATTTATTTGCTTTTATTTATTTGAATATTTTATGTCTAAATTTATTGTTTCCTTTTTTGTGCTACTTCCATTTTTAGTTTTATATATTTATAGACCAGGCAAAGAAAACACCAAATAATAGATGCAGCTATTTAAAGAGTTATTTTTGACACAAGAGTCTGTCATTTAGAAATTTTTAAATAGAAATAGCAGACAAGTGATTGAAATATTTTTTTGTTATTCAAAATTTCTTTTGTTCATTGATTCAAAAAAAAGTTTTCTATTGATTGATAAATGAAAAAAAAGTTTCATTCAAAATTGAATTTTTATTTGAGTTGATAATCAAAATTATGCACGAGTACTAAAAAATAATTTTGTCTTAATTTTTGAAATTTTTCTTCTTGGCAAGTCGATTAATTTTTCCAAAATAGATTTTGATAAGCAAAGTAAATAATTACCATTTTTTATTCCATAATCTAAAATTAAAAAATTCTGCCATTTTTTTAGTATGGTAAATACAAAAATTTTGAATTTACTCCAGGCTTGATACTCCTTCATGACCTCAATCAAAAGACTTCTTATTTTTGAATTCATGTCGCTTTAAAAAAAAATCTGGAAGACTGAAAATGTTCAGAATAGTTCGGCTGCCCAATTTCAAAACACAAGGACAAATTTTCCAATATCGATTTTCCAGTATTTTCAGTTTCAGTAGATTCTTGTGAACATGGTTCAATAAATATTTCAAAAATTTAATTTTTATCAGTTACTGTGTTTTGAAATTGGGTAGCCGAGTTTCTTAGGGCCTAAAAAAGTCGACGTTCAGTGAAAACTCGATTTTCAAAAACTCCACTGGAAACAATTCGCCGAATTTTCCAAAAACTCTCGATTTTCACAGCAAGAATTCAAAAAAATTGACATAATCAGATAGATTCTCTCTGAAAATGAATCAGTAAAAAATACTGCAAATAAGTGAATATTCACTTATCGAAGTACTTTTCACTAATGCATTTTCAGAGAAATAAAAAAAAAATTCAGATTTTTGAGTACCAAATGTTGAATGTTGAAGCTTAAGTAATAAAACAAACAGTAAAGTGCTAGAAGATGCCGCAGAAATTCATACACAGACAAGGTGTATAAATACGTACATTGATACATGAATACATTGTGTCACATTTACGTATAGTCAAGGGTAGGAGAATACTTACCATAGTTGACAGGTTTAACTTATTTGTTTTTTCACAAGTCTCTTGATGGTTCATGGTTGCTGTACTCTACTACACGTATAGTACACTATGGCGAGCTGCCAACCAGACACAATCTATCCTATAAATACTGTTCTACACACTATTCCATCGTACTTTACTGATGGTTTAAATCCCCTGCCGTCACACACGTCGTCTTTACTTTCTTTCCTTTGGTACAGCTTATCCCGGCAGCGTTTTATTTGGCTCAATCCTATTGCTACTATACACTTTCCTCGATATCTCTTTTACTACCGCGTAAATCTTATCTTTTTACTCAGCTTCTCTTTCTCTCCTCTCTTTAAATGTTAACTAATACTCTATTTTATTCCCACTTTTTTTTAAAATAATATCTTTCAGTTTCTCAAATTATCTTCTGTCAGGAAAATCTGTTTTGAAAAATCAGTCCCGAGTACCGATTGTTTATGTGTTGTGTATTTTCTGTTAGAGCTTCAGACGAAGGTCTCTGAAATAGCGCCAGAAAATTTAAAAAAAGGAAAATGAAAAATTCAAAAATTATTTCCTATGAGCTTTTGAATTTCTTCTTTACTTTCATTGAGCTCAACGTTTTTTTTTTCTTCATTAATTTTATTTTGTTTATTTTTAACTTGTATTCAATGGCAGCAGAAATGAGTTTAAGGGAACGAGGTAACTAACAAAGTAAAACGGAAGGAAAGAACCGAGTAAAAGCCCGATGCCTCAAGAGGGTTTGACGGTTCAATAGATGAGTTTTTTTTTGTTGGTTAAGAAAAAAATAACCAGTTTCTGTCGATTAGTCTGCTTGAGATAGATTGACTTTTGAAATTAATAAGGAGATAAAGTGAGGAGGAAATTTAACGGTTGAATTACTTGGGAATGCTCGTATGTCTTCGGATATTACTTGGGACAGTAATTTTAGCAGGGGAAAGGACAAGGAAAGGATAAGAACCGAAAGGAGTTAAATAAAAGATAAAAATGGCCAAATAGTTTTCACGTTAGATGGAAAGTCCTTTTTCTTCGCTTCTTTTTTAACCGATGAAACATTGCGCACTCAGTGAAATTGTTCAATATGACACGGGTATGAACATTTAAACGTTTTAAAGGGTTTTCTTTGAGAAAATATATTAGGTTCAAGATATGAAAGAGAATTGTAGTACATACGATAAAATTTATTTTATATTATATATATATATGTTAGAGTGGTCATCAAAAATCAAATTTTCTCAGGCGCTCTATAAAAAATTTCTTTTTAGTCAAAAAATAAGTAGGGAGTTTGGTTTTTTCTTTCTAAATAAAAAGAACGTCCTTCAAGACGATCGAAATTCATTTTTTGATATAATCGCGGTTTTTTTTTAATATCTCATGAAATATGCATATTAGAGGAAAAAATGATCAGAAGAATTTTGTAGGAAATTAAATTCTTGACAAAAAAAGTGGTATTGATTTTTTTTATAAAATGTGTATTTATGACGATATTTCAGAAAAACTTTTTGTAGATCTTATGGATTGATCTTTTTAAGAATTATTCAAAAAGTTTTTTTTAAATATCTTCATAAATACATATTCTATAAAAAAGTTGAACATGACCTTTTTTGCCAAAAATTTGATTTCCTACAAAATTGTTCCTATGGGTTTTTCTTTTAATCTGCATATTTCATGAGATATTTAAAAAAAACCACGATCGTATCGAAAAATGAACTTTGATCGCTCTGAGGCACTTGTTCTTTTTCCTTAAAAAGAAAAAAACCTAATTCCCTACTTATTTTTTCACTAAAAAAAAATTTTCATGGAGCGCCATGAAGAAAATTTAATTTTTAACGACTATTGTCATATATATAAATATATAAATAGGATAAGAAAAATTTCTGTTAATAAGAGAGTGAGTGGAAATAAAAAAAGTCAAAATAATTTAAAAATAAGTTCAAAAATTTTTATTTTATATTTGAATTTTTGATAAAAATTTGAACAGTTTCGTTGACAGAAAATTCATAATTTTGATTAGATCGCAATAATTATCGAATAATTTTTTTCAAAAATTAAAACTTTTGAAATTTATATAAAGGCTTATTTCGAAATTTATATTTATACAAAAAACAATATAGTCGCAAATGTATGTCACGTCAATTTTTCGCATATATATTTATATATATTTCCATGTGAAATAGTATTGATAAAATGTTAATTTAAAATTATATTTATCTTATATTATTATTTCAACGAGCGTTATCAATATATATTTACACGCATATTTTTCCAACTGAATAAATTTATTGACGCACATAGCTTAGTAATAATCAAAACAAAAAGACAATTATAATATTATATAAATATTAGAGTATGTTTTTGCTTTGTTATTTAACAAAAAAAGCAATAATAGAAAATTTTCGAAGTAATCTGAGTAGACATCTTTTTTATTAAACCAATAGAAATTAAATGTATCAAAAACCAAAATCTAGCTGAAATTTAACCAAAAATATATTTACGACAGAAAAATAATGACAATAAAATGTTTATTAAAATAATATCTAACAGCATCACGAATGCGTGTCTAGACGTCTTTTATTGTTGTTATTAAAAACAGTAAGAACGTAAGAGAAATAATATTTTGTTGAAATATTTTCCTCTCATCGAGTATAAAAGTATAAGAATTGATTGTTTAGCCATTAATCGGTTGTTAACAACTAGAGTGATAACAGACTGTTCCATTTACAAGAACTAAAATACTAAAAATGAGAGGATTTTCACTTTTATTGTTGGCTGTTTTCGCCGCAGGTTTGTCATCTTAAATTATTTGTTGTATATTTTGTTTTATAATTTGTCGACTGTACTCTAATCTGTTGATTGGGCATTTTTGTAGCCGTTTCAATAAGCTATGCCGCAGACGCAGCAAGTGCTGCAGGTTCTGGAGCAGCTTCTGAGGCATCAAGTGCTGCTGGAACCGGTACAGCGGCTGGTTCAGAAGCAGCAAGTGCTTCCAATTCTTCAAGCACTGCCGCAGCTGGAGCAGCCACAGACGCAGCAAGTGCTGCTGGATCTGCTGCAAATGCTTCTAGTACTGCTGGATCAGCTACAGATGCTGCAAGTGGTGCTGGATCCCAAGCATCTAGTGCTTCAAATGCCGCAAGTGCCGCAACTTCAGGTGCTGGATCCACGGCTGGTGCTGGCAACATGTTAAATAACGTTCCTATTGCTGGAGGTTTGCTTGGAGGAATATTAGGAAGTTTGTTAAGTACCGGTGGTAGTTCCAATTGTGCTTCTGGATCATGCGCTGGAGGTTTATCTGATATTCTCCACAAACTACCAGTCGCAGGTGGTCTCTTATGATGAATTATATAAGTACTTGTCACTCTTTTTCATCATTTATATTTAGATCAAATTATTACTCAATAAATTTAGTGTTTTTATTGTTACGATACTATAAAATCTCAAAATGTATTAATGAGTGATTAAATTTTTTTTTTTTTAATACACAATTGTATAAAATAAATAAATTAAAATAATTTTCTATTGTTATCATTTACATTTTATCCTATTTCATGTACTGTGAAAATTTTTTGGAGTAAATGTGGACCGGATCTGTTTATTTAATCCTCTTAGAGTCACATTTACTTCAAAAGGAGTTTATTTTAATATAAAACTCTCACCTGAATTGACGTGAAAATGAATTTAAATAAAATTCAAAGAACTTCAACATCACTCCCTGAAAAAACAAACTCCTTATTTACTCCATGTGCGAAGTAATTTTTTTTTTAAACTCCGCACTCTGAGTGACGGAGTAAATTTGGATCGAAATAAAATCCGTAATTACTCCCAATTTTTACACTGTACATATATTCTTCATACATTTCTATAATACATTTTTAAGCTCAAATTTTTAGTGACACAATTTAAAGAAAATCCATTTTCAAAATTCAAAATTAGGATAATCTTCATTACAAAAAATTAGTACGTCTTTCAACGTCTGTACAGGCAATAAGTAAAAGCATGACCATCCTAAACTCTAGATTTTGAATCCCATTTCTGTAACTCTAAACTTTGGACTTTGGAGTCTACTGAACGTAAACGGATTTTAGTATCTGTCAAGATTGTCCCATTAGAGATACACGTAGTGGCTTTCAACCAGATGCTAAAGTAAATCAGATAGTGATAGAAGTAAAACTATGTACATATAATATATATCGTAGTAAATAACACGCGTGCTAAGAGATTAGAACAGTCGCAAACAATATACTTGCGTGTTTCCCTTTAAAATCATGAAGCCATCAGAGAGGAAGAGAGTTAACGCGTCCGAAAACCCAAGGGTATGGCCAGAAACAATTACTTAACTTACTGCATACATACGTATATATATATATATATATATACATATGTTCTGTAGTATTTCACTTATTTCCTCACTCACTTCTGGTGCATTCTCCGAAGCTAGTCCCGAAGTCTGTACCATTAGAACGGGAAACTAGCTGAGTAAATAGAGCTTTCGCAGTGAATAGAAGCTGGATATATAGTCCAGTCTCCAATTGTCTTGTTACACCTATAATTACATTGTCAAAATACCGCTAATTGATGAATAAATTGAATTACGTCTGTTCTAAATATTAATTGATGATAAAAGATGTTAATTTGCCTGATGGTAGTTTACAAGAAGAAGAAGAAGAAGAAGAAGAAGAAGAAGAAGAAGAAGTGAATCAGAATTATTGATGGAGGTATAGATATAGAAGACAGAATGACAGCTATCGGTTCGTTAGTTATAGTTGTGAGGTGAGGTGAGGAATTTCGGGATTGTCTGACGTTGTCATTGTCGTTGTAGACGAGGACATAGACTTAGACGTTGCTAATTGACGTCACCTCACCTGGGTTCCTGAGTTCCTGGGTTCCTGTAGTAACTGTTGTCTGTTTATCCCTCTCGTTTAACCAAACGGCGTTGAGCCTTGTCCTTGTCCCGAGAGGGCTTCTCGTTAAACCGTCTGATCCATTATCCTATTGACTGTTCTCAAGACTCTTTTGTCTCTATCTGTGTATCCTGGCTCGATCTCTATCGCCCGTTCTGTCTCACTTCCTTTGTGGCTCTAACAATCCCTCATTATCCTCCTTTTAGGAGTAACGGAGACAACGAATTCCTTTAACCAACGAGCCATCTCAATTCAGCTTTGATATCTCCACTCTTGCTGCTCCTTTACGAGTCATATCTTTCGGGATTATATTCAACATCATGTTAAATTGTTATTGTCGTGTATTTCATTGACGAATTTTTTTACTCAGTCCCCATTCACAAGGATTTACTTCATATAAATTAAACTTATTTGTGTTTAATGACAGCAGGTTTTTTTTATTTACGGAAGATATAAAGAGCCTTAGATTATTAAGAATTTAATTACTCTGTCTTTAAGGACATCGAACCTCTGTAGCTTTTAAAACTTTTCGAATCTTTTGTCAGTTTCCATTTTTTCAGCGAAAAAAAAAGTTTATTGTTAAAAAATTTACAAAAAATTTTTTCACCCTATTTCAAACTGACCAACTTGCCCTGGTCTGCTCTACAAACCACAACTGAGCATTTCTTCTTAAAATCAAAGTCTCATTTCGCGCCAAATTTCCCTAAATATCAATTTTAAGCCCAAAATCTATTTATCAATATTAAATAGCTCCGAAAGTTGCTGCTTAGACGCAATTTCCTCGAAGTTTGCTATTAATTTAAAATAATGAAAAAATTAAATTATTTAATAAGAAAATCTTTAAGGATGAGATGAATAATTAAAAAATAAACTGATAATAAGTTAAAGTTTCTCATACTTTAGTTAATGCTTTCAATAAACGCCTTGGGTGTTTCCTCGCTTCACTTCACGGATAGTTATTACATAGTCTGGTTTTAACGTCAATGTGAAGAAACTGTTTTATTTTATATATATATATATATATATATATATATATATATATATGTAACGTAATATATAACTATGTGATATATATATTTTGTAGTTACGTACGACGTTATAATGTTAGACAAGATTTACTATCATTATTATATATATTATATATATATATAAAAGATAGTTACACATCTGTATAGTTAATGCTTACGGAAGGTTTACGCGAGCATATGTGTACATATAATACACACATAAAATCTTAGATATATTACTGTAGAGCTTTATTAGTGTATTACATAGTTCATGACGGCATGGTTACAGTAATGGTTTAAATGCTGTAGTTTCAAGTGTATTAGTGTATTAGTAAGTGAGGGTTATTTAAAATTCAACTATTGAACGCTCTAATCAATTATCTGTCTCATCGTGCAGCAGAATTTAGCGTTGCGTGAATTTATTTCAAGCTAATGGTTTCAATGTTTAAAAAAAAATTTATTTTTACGATATTTCGTTATTTCGAATTCCCGATCTATGGAAACGTTACGTTTTATTAAATTTAATAATTCATATAAAGAAGGGTGAAGGTAAATAGGGTTGAAAAACAATTTTCTGAATTTTTTGGAAATTGATGATTTTTAGCGAGAAGTTCAAAAAATTCGTTTTTTAGTTGTGAAGACGGGAAATTTTGTACTTTTTATGTACAGAAAAAAAAAATAATATTCGGTTACCATTTTTGAAGTAATTATGGATAAAGAATTCGATTTTTTGAATACGGACTGAAATTATTAATTTTGATTTTTCATAAAAAATTTGAAACTTACGGGAATATTTTTATAAAAAATTTAATTTAGTGAATTTACGAGCAATAGTCGCAAGAGAGGTTGCTAGTATTATATTAGTCCATAAAATATTAAGTTTTGTAAATAAATTTGAATATATAGATCATTTGAGGCCATTCATCTTTTGTTGGAAGGAACAAATGATCTAACAACAAAAGGATAATATGGTATATAGACATCATCTGGTGGTATTAAAGGGTTCAGAAGGGACTTTAAGATTTATATCCCCATAAAATGCAACCGTACGAGTAGAGATTTAAATGTGTGATACGATGAAAGTTCTTGCAGTTCTCTAGTCTCTGCCCTTCTTTATATTTACTTTGTGTTGTACCTATTTTTATACTACTTCGTGGGTATTTACATGTGTTATTTTTATCGCCCGTACCCATGTATGTGGAAAAAAAATTTTACGTTGCTTTAATAGCTGAAAAACTAACCACTAACTTTTATCCATTTTTTTTTATTTTTTTTTGTGTAAAGTCGGTATTAAATTGCTCTTAATAAGATTAGTGGATTTGAATCTTAAGATCATTGGCTTTTTTTACGACCAGGAATAATGAAAATTTAAGAATATTATCAGTAAAAATTTTATTTTTATTGCTTTGGGAAAATTGATCAGACTATTTCCCAAGGGATGATTTTATACTGAGGAATTATTATTATTATTATAATTATAATGGTTATTATTGGTTGATTTTTTTATAGAAATTGATCAAGTTTAACTAGTTAAGGGGGGGTAGAAATAAAAAGGGAAGATTGCAAAAGTATAGAAGTGAGTAAACAGGAGAAAACTACTTCACAACTTTTAAACTTCTCTTCCTATTAAAAAGGAAGAGGATTCCACTCAGTGTATCCTTGCTGATGCTTGTTAAATCGTTATACGACCGTACGATTGCCCCCTTAGTACATTCAATTTTTCCAATTAAATTCCAACGTTATTTTATACTTTTTTTTTATAAAAATAAAATTAAAGGCGATAGGAAAAAAATGACGAGAGCGATTGTGAATTGAGTGAAAGCAGTGACAGATAAAGATTTATTACACAAATATTTTTTTATCCATTGAACGGTTTACGAATAAAAGTTGATTTTTAAATATTGATTTTCGGTATTTTTTATATTTTTTTTAATAAAAAGCTTGCAGGAATGAAACTATTATTTTATTGGAGTTATAAAGGATGAGGAAAAAAATAATAGTCTGTATTTTTAGATTTTTTTAGTCGATGGTTGAAAGGAAAATGGTAGAGATTTTTATTGGGTCGGTAAAAAAAGTATACAATTTATCAATATCAATTGGTTGTCATTTTAGTTGCTGAGGTTAAATTATCGCAAAGTTATTTTCGCGGCGTCGTAATTTTATTTACTGACGATGCGGACTCCTTGTTATTATTTTGTTTATTTCCTGTGGGTATAAATCTTTGTATTTATGGTTAAATATTTTTTTATCATTTTTTTTTTTCATTGTATCAAAATATTGTCAAGATTTTGTCGATAGTAAATAGTAATTATAGAAGATTTTATTATTTGGGTATAGATGTTTGTAAAAATGTAATCAGGATTTTCTGTCTGAAGAGACGAGGAAGTAAATAACAGTCAGTATTTTTCGATTATTTAGTTAGCGTTCGTAAAAAGGGAATCGGTAAAATTGATATGAATTTTTATAGAGTGGATTCAAAAATGAACTTTAGAGAGTGAGTTGTTTGTTTATTTTATCGAGTGTTACTGCAGTATGTAATATTATTAATGTTAATATTTATGTTTGCTTTGCAATAACGATAGGCAGATTAAATTTGTTGAATTAAATAAAGAGCAAAGCAGGATCAAATAATAACATACATTTCCGCTATTTTATTTCCTTTTTAATTGTTTTAAATATTTATCGCGTTTCGTGGGTTTTAACATACGGCAAAACTAAATATCCGACACCGAATACGCGAATAATAATATAATTATAATGTTAACAGTGTAGACTTAGAGCTAGAGTAAATGTTTAGTATACTCGTATTTTGATGAAACGTAAATACTAAATTTTCGCTTTTGATTTTTATTAATTTAATTAATCCAAGTCATCTGACATACTAATTAGTACTTTGTCTAATAAAAAAAACTAACAAGGTCGCGAGATGATTTTCTAAACCATGTTCATGGTTACAATGTGGTCGGGTTAATTTGACCAGATTATTTACTTCGGGCAAGAGAAAAAAATCTGTCAAAACATAACTTAAAATTTAAAATATCGTATTCAATATTGATTATAATAATTTTCAATTATCAATAATTACAATTCCACTAAAAAACTACAAATCGAAGCAAAATAAACTTATTAAATATCTCAATTAATTGCTCTACTCCTAATTAAAAATAAAACCTCACAATTGAACATACCCCCTCTCTAATCAATTTCCGCCCATTGAACATCGCCGCAAAAAGCCTCAACATACTTTTTAATTTTATTTCTATCGACTGTTCTCCCCTAGCTCTCCCGCTCCAGACAAAAGCTTATAAAAAATAAGCATAAAAAAATTTATTTACATTATTCAGTTACCGTAAAACTTTATTCATTAACTCCCGGACTCTTTATTATTAAATAAACTTTGACCCTCTACTATACAATCTCCATAAAATTTTTTATTTCCACCCCCAAATTTTCAAAAATAATATCATCCAATCTCCCGCCATATTTGCTTAAGTTTATTTTCTCAGAATCTTATTAGAAATCGCGGAATTATTTAAAATAAATACACATTAATTATTCTCACTCTTACATGTAAATTGCGCGCCATGTTATCTATACATTAGCATACAAGTTGACGCATCGCAATCGCGATTGGTTAGATTGCTTCCATTGGCTGTAATTCTTTTGGCACCAGTACCTAAATGATCTCTACACACACGCACACATTTCTTGGTCTTTGTCTTTATCTTTGTCTTGTTCTTCCTCAATAAGATACAAGCTTAGACTAGACCAGTACTTGAACATTTAACTCTAGTTAGAACAAGATGACAAATGATAGAGAGAAAAGATTTTATATAAAGAGTGAGAGGAAAGAGATTAAGTGTAGAATTGAAATTTAAAGGAGAAGGAGTCGGTAGTGGTGTCAAGACTTGAGTGTAATGAAAATTGTTTAAGAGTAAAGACAAGTAGTCTACTGTATTTGTCATTTCTTCTACAACTAACGTCTCAATCTTATTCACCCTCTACTTAATTTTTTTCCTCCTTTACGGAAAATTATCTATTTAAATTTAAATAATTAACGTGATCTGTGATTATAACTTTAAACCTCAGTGAGTGCTGTGAATTTAAATAACACCGAGACGTAAATACTGTAAATTATATTTTTTTGTTTAAGTGGAAAACTAAAAGTTTAATTTTAAATTAAAAAAAAAAAAAAATATTACTGAGTAATAAAGAAAAGAAGAGAGTTGTTTAAAGAAAAGCAACCGAGCCTCAGGTTTTTTATTTTTTTCAGGCGCTCGTGTACGTCGAGTGTCATCAAGCTGGAGCTGGCAAAGAGGAATTTCGGCCTACGGGGGTAAGTTTTTTGTATTTTTTTTTTTTACTTAAGAGTACAGTTGACGTTAAATATTTTTTTTCGTTGTTATAAATGTGTTTTTAAAAAAATATGTTGCATAAAATGTGAACTATACTGTAGAGGTTTCACAAAAAAGTTTGAGGAGAAAAATGGAAATTGTTGTGCAACTGTCGATGTTAAATTTTTTTAGGGATTTAGAGCCGGGTATTTTACATTGATATGTTTGAATATATATATGTATATTTGTATGTAAATGTTTGGATGAAATTGGAAAATGATACGTAAAAATAGCATAAAATAAAAGAGATGTTTGTATCAATTTTCCGTACACGTTTCGATGATGTATAGATACATCGCTGATGCTACGGGGTTTCACAATGAATAAGGGTTGGGTTATATTGTTGTTTCCAGATAGCTATGTTATTCGTGATACATACATATATACATATACTTTTTTTTAGTTATTCGTAATTATTGTATCATGTTAAATCGATATTGATGAAAAATTTGATTTTCATTGCGCTGATGAAAAATGGGATCGCGATTTTTTTTAATTAAATTCTCGCGTGTCGTCGACGGTCATAAGATCGGACTGATGCTCGTCTCTCATTTTCAATAAACGTTAAATTTTTTAACAAGTCATATGCACGGTGGAAAAAAATTTTTATCCGACATGATAATTACTACATTATAAAAAATTATTCAAATCCGAATTCACTCCGTCACTCAGAATTCCGGAGTTGAAAAAAAATCACCCTGCATGCAGTAATAAGGGATTTTTTTTTATGGGTGAAATTATATTTATTAAAGTTTTATTATCAGCTGGTTATAATTTTAAAAAATCATTTTGCGCGAATATGTGGAAAGGGAAGCCCGTAATCATTTCCGTACTCGATATTTAGGTCAAAATATCAAAGACCTAAGTTCAGTATGTATTAGTAATTTTTTTTATAATTAATATTTTCCAAAACTCCCCTTCGGAGTGAAATTCACTACGAGGGCAATTAAGTGCACAGTAAAAACCGATTCGTCAAAATCAACATATATCGTATGTAAAACGAACTTTTTACACTTATTCGTATGTTATTGTAACATTTCGTAAGTGTTGAAAAAGTTACTCGCGTGTATTAAAAGTAACAAATTTTCAAAAAATTTTTTTGTAATGGTCGAAATTATTTTTAACATATTTTTGTGTGTTAAAAATTCAATACTCTGAATTTTAACAAACGCTTTTTTTACACTTTGACAATTTGTTTTTTACTGTGTAATAGTTCCCTATTGTAAGATCGTAATGGTTATTTTTTTTTTTTTCGCGTGTAGAAAAATTTGAAAAAATAAAATGAATTTTTCCAGAACTCAAATAATGAGTAATATAAAATAGAACGATACCGAGTGCGCTGAATTTACTGGAGTGTATTAAAATAGATAAATATTGATTAACTGACAAGATATAACGTGAAAAGTAGTCTGGTCGTGTCGACCTTTGTAAAATTTCAAAACTTTCATTAAATTATTAACACACCGTCGATCTCTTCTGTCTCTGTTGGTTTTTGTTCCGAACAGGTTACTCAGCTATTTTCAATCGAGGTCGTCGACTATTTAATAAGTAATTCGATCATTTAATTATTAATCCATGCACTCAACCCATCTAGAAACATAAAAGGATACACTTTTTTTTATTTCATTAGTGATAACTAAAATTTTAAACTAAAAAATTTAAAATTCCACTAATGGATTTCTAATTGATTTGAACGTTAATTGAAAACTATAGAGTCTGCATTCGCACTAAATATTTAATAACGATAAATTGATTAAATAGTTTAATAATTTTTTATCTTTATTTTTAATTTTTAATTTTACCCACGATCTCGAGCGCGTCTTGAATTTCTATAACATGACTTTTCATCTAAAGATATCCACCAAGTGGAAGAAGAAGCGTAAAGCAATTCGTTCGGACCACAAGTGCTCGACCCTCAGTTTCTATTCCATTTACTTTTTTTTTTTTTACTGTCTATCCTTTTGTAAATTTTATTTTTCTTCTTCTTTCCCTTTTACTCTATGCTTCTTTTCAAAAAATTTCTCCTCTTTGCATTTTTTCATTGGTCCATTTATGGAGTCAGAAAATTGCCAGCTGTCTTTGGATTAAATTTTTTTCTCCTATACATTTTTTACTATACATAAAACTTATATTTATTTGTATTTTACTTGCTCTATTTATTTCTATATTTTTTTAATGCTCGAATGCTCAGTCAACGTTAAAAATAAATAGGCCGTGTTAAAAATTCAAATTTTTTTTTTTAATTGATATAATTTATTGATTTTTATTACTGCGGTAAAAAAAAATAATTTATTTAAAGAATTTTATAAAAGTAAATTATTGATAAAAATTGAAAGGAAAAAAATAAATGGTAAGTGGGGTTGAATCGAGCTAAGTTTAATTTTCAAGTACTTCAACAGTCCAATTATCTATCGAGATGGTAATGGTAAATAAAAAAACGAAAAAGAGTTTCCCGTGTCAGTTGCCCGGTTTTCTTTTACTTTATTTTCTCTACTCATCTATTCAAATCTTTAACCAGCATGTCTGGCAACAAACTTTGTTTTTTTTTTTTTTTTTAAATCAATACTGCCTCGAAAGTTGCACAGGTGCTTGTAAACTTTAGAATGATAGAGTTGTGATTGCTGACGTTACTATCTAATTTATTAATTATAAATTATGATTAATTATTTACGGTAATGTGATGAGAAATTCGAGTTTAATTTTATCTAGAGCAATTCCGGGTCAGATGTTAATTAATGTTTAAAAAATCATTTTTTTAATTTCACTAGTTTTGATTTCACTGACAGCTGTCACTATTTTATTTATTTTATTTATTATTTAAATCTCATATTTTTGCTGACAGGGGAATTCGTGTTAAATATGAGTTATAAAAATATAAACATTTAATATGATGAAATTATTTTACCGAAAAAAAAAATTCATTCATTTTATTACAATTTTTTTTTATCCTCCAAAAATTAAAGGGATGGCAGAATAGGGGTTGGGGTAAAGGAGAATTCTTTCATAAATTTTAATACAAATTTTGACAAATAATTTTATTAAACTACTTGATTTTTTTTTTAAACAAAAAAAGTACACAGCTAATTAATTACCGCAACTTAATTTAAATCCCGTATGAAATAAATATTTTTTGGTCAAAAAAAAAAAATTTATCAATATTCCATAAAAATATAAATATAATATAATGACGTCACATATCTGGGACTGTTAACGGATTTTCAATAATTAGTTGCTCAATTATCTAAAAATATCCAATTAAATAAATGAAAAATTATCACAACATCCGTAATTTAAATGTTTATTTGCGTAAAATATCTCAAATACCATAATCATAATGTTCACCCACTTGAATCCCCATAGCCAATAAACAGACGATTAAATTCCTCGTCGTAATTAAATCCTTTATACCTATCAGCAAAACATCCCTATTACAATTACAATAATTATACTAACAGCAATAACAACAATAATAACGAAAAAAAAAAAAAAATTAACTAGCAATCCATTATGCTTGCAGTGATAATGATAATGAGTGTCGCGTATAGCTAACGACAAACAATCTGATAATTTATCTCCGCAGAGTCAGTAGACGAGAAGAAAGACTATAGGGCCAATGGGTGGTTGGGTTGGGTCGGGTTGAATAAGGGGTAAAGAGAGCTTCTGTTGAGGATGGTTGGGTACAGTCGGGTGGCTATGAGTGGGTGGAATAAGAGAACCAAAGAGAAGAGAACCGAAGAGTAGAGTAGAGAAGGAAGGGGAGGCATGGGGAGGAGAGACATGACGCGTGACATCACGTGGAGTATTGATCGCCGGCACAGCATCCACGCAAGCCATTCCAGTAACTTCCCTACCTACCCCAACCACCCCTTTAAAACCGGCGCAACGTTCTACCTATCACTGTTCTATACACTCTATACTTGTACATACATACATACATATATATACATACATATACTCATATACATATACATATATTTTAAGACCCCCTTGTCCCTTTAGCTTGACGCCGTGCTCACCTCTCTGTCACGCTCTGTTTCCCTCTGTTTCACTTTCATACTATTCACTTTACCTCCTCATTGCATCTTTATTTTTTTTTTATCTTCTATCTTTTATCTCTCCTCTTTATCTATCTAGACTAGAGATTTTTTTTATTAACGTTGTCTGTACTCTGTATCACGATCATAACTATATCAATGCACAGACTTTTTCCACCTGTCCGACGGTTAGCCACAGCCCTGTCAACTATCCAGCAGGGATGTATTCTAGCCGGTTAATTATCAAACGTATAGGAAAACCCCTCGTGGCAAATACACTGTGATAGTTGTGTATGTACTCGGCGACAAACGGACGGTGATGATATTAAATCTAGTGGATTTCATCTCCATATCGTACGGATAGATGGATATATGGTATTAATACACGTATGGATGTCGGTATAAAAGAGGATACTTTTTGTTGAATAAGTATTGCGCCCGAGGTTGTCAATGCTATAGATCGATGGCGCAGATAAATGATGCCTCGTTTTAATCTTGGGTTTTGTTTTTTTTTGTTTGATATTAGGTTTTGTTTTTGTAGTGATTAGGATTCTTCGAGCAAAGTATCTCATTTGTTATCTCATGGACGTAATTTTTATGTGAGATAAATTTTTTTTTATTTTTTATATGACGATTTTTATTATAATACTGGAGTTGGACGTCTAATAATTTTTGGATTTTTTTTTTAAATAATAAATTATTAAAAAAAAAATTATTTTAAAAAATTGCACATGTAGTTTTTTAAATTTTCTACATGTGCATTTTTTTATTTTTTGTTTTTTTGTAATTTATTTGTTGAAGAAAAACATCCGAAAATTACTAATCGTTTGCTAACTTAAGGATCATGATCTGAAGACAATTCAAAATTTTTCGGATTTTTTTTTCCAACAAATAAATTAAAAAAAAAAATAAACGAAAAAAATGCACATGTAGGAAATAAAAGAAGCTATAAGTGGAATTTTTGAAAAATTTGTTTTTTTTTAATTCAATAATTTTTTATAGCTATGCAAAAATATTTTTTTTTACTACTGACGTTTAACTCTTAAATTTGACTATTTATTCAGTAGTATTTTGTTTCTCTGAAGCGCGAAAAAAAATATTACAATATTTATTTTCATAAAAATTTTTTATTTAATATATCAGCTAGTAAATTCGCAAAAAAAAAAATACTTTTTGTTATTAAATAACAAAAAAAATTCAAATAGTTAACAAGTGATATTTTTTATTAATAAAAAAATGGATAAAATTTCAGTTAGAAATTTTTTATTCGTTCGAACCTTACAGGTTGCAAATAAAAGCTTAACAGAGCTGGGAAAAATTTAAATAATCTAAAAAAACATAAAAGAGTATTTCACAAAAAAAAATGAAAATTATGATGTAAAAAAAAATTCTCTATCTACTCAGACATCTAGTATTTTTTAATAAAACAATATGGCGTCGACAGACGTGATCTTTGTACTTTGGATCAAGATTTGACACACAGATAAACTGCTTATGTATGCATATTTCCCTATCACGGCAACTCTCGAGTTTCTGTATCACCCTCTTCATTTGTACTCCGTTCACTCCCAACGTTTTGCTTTTCGCTCAATACACTATAGACATATCACATAATAAATCACAACCTGTTCGTTTTCCTTCTTCTCTACTTCTCATGTTCGTTAACATAATATATATAATACCTGTTAAACCAATATTATATATATATATATATATACATCACAAATCAACAAATTAAATTTTGAATTTTCCCGCCTTTAGAAATTTTTTTTCAAATTCAAATCAAATTTCGCTTCATTTTATTTTTTAAAGTCCGGGTTAAAAATTTCAAGACAAACTTTTTTTTTGCCCGAAAAATTGCCGACAAAAGACCCAAGTCTTGAACAGAAGCCTGAAAGTCGTTCCAGTTTCTATCCAACTCGTTATTTTATATTTTTTACAATTTAATATTTTTTTACTGATATAGTTAACAGTTATTTTAGTAACGCATGACCTTTTAATCAGTCCTTTGTACGGCATTTCCGATGCATACAGGGAAGGAAAAAAGATAAATGAAAAAAAAGAGGGAGATGGGGTTAAAAAAAGTTAAACAAGAGACAGTTATTAATAGACATGGTTTACTATACGTATCCTTCTATTCATGCATTGAAGCTTCAGTCTCGAGAGTTTTATACAGTAGCCTCGGTATCAAGTTTACACGAGAACACGTGAATCGAAAAACTCACTCGCCCTCTGCCCGTACTATACACCTAACTCCAGACATGAGTGTTGATTTTTTCATGATATGGGCGACTCTGTATGTTGTGCCAGAGTTTAAAGCTACGTTCAAACTTTAACATCCTCCCTGTAATATTATTGCTGTCTTTTAAACTGTATACAATGCTAAACAAAAATAAAAAGTTACATTCAGATGTATGCTGTAAGCACAACTGTACTTTCATATAAATTGAATTTTAATATATTCCATTTCATTAAAGTCGCGCGGTAAAAAATTCGCGAATTTTGAAGTTTTATTAATTTATTATCGTTACGAAATTTCTTGGAAAATTTTCATTCGTCTCATAAATATTTAAAACATAATAAGAAATCGAAAATTCGAAATTTGTTACATAGAAAAAAATTAAGTCCTAAGAAAATTTTTGATTTCATTTCATAATTCAAAAATTTTCTTGTGCCAAGAAATTTTTTTTCTGTCTAGGTACAGTCAAGCCTTAACTGACTCATATATATTTTTTAATATTTTTGACAGCCGCATTTTTCGGTAACAGGAATTTGAGTTGAAAAGATCCCGAAGTTAGCAGACAATTAAAAAATTTTGAATTTATTTTTCAACAATTAAATTTGAAGAAAAAAAAAACTAAAAATATGCACATGTAGAGAATTTAATAGACTATAAGTGCAATTTTTTAAAAAATTTTTTTTCTTATAATTTATCGTTTTTTTTTCAATACAAAAATTAGATGTCGGCTGGCAGTATCATAAATTTAAATAAAATACTTCGAATCTTTTTCGATGCACATTAATTTTTTTTCCGACTCTTTGTTAACTTTAAACTCAAATTCGATTAAAATAACTGTATAAAATAATTTCTGTTTAATTAAAAAAATACACAGTAATTATTAACTGAACTAGCAAAATTATTTAAAAAGAAAATAAAAACATAAAAATGATTCCTAAATAAATATACAAAAATACATTTTGAGATTTTAAATAAAATATACGATACGTCAAACCAAAACAAACATTACAAAAAATAAATAATTCCGTAAAAAAATACGAAAAATTTTATTTATAAATTCTTAAAAAACCGTAATATTAATTAAACCAAATATATATATAAAATCAATATTTAAATAAAGTAACCGAAGTTGAATTTAATGTAAATGTCGATATTGGAAAGATTTGAGTGTGAGGTTCGTTGGCGCAAGCTTTTGCTTGATACTCCCTTGTGTAATTGAATAGAGTGCTACAAACTTGTGCGAATGGAAAATACTCGTAGGAGGTATACTAGTAGTACCTTTATATATATATATATATATATATATATATATATATATATATATATATATATATATATAAACATATATAGGGAATAGAGGAGAATGTGAGAAGTAGAAGAGACATGAGATGTTGCAGTTATAGTTATAGTTATAGATATAGTGAGAGACGTGATATGGGGGAGGGAGGAGGGGGGGGGGTATAGAGTAAGTAGTAAAGAGTAGATACTTGACTATTGAGTGTGAGGAAGATGATGAGTGGTAAGACGCGAAAAGGGACAAAAATATAATATTGTGTACACATACATTTATGTATATATATATATATATATATATGTTGTTGTGTTGTTGTTACGTATCTAGAACTTCTGACATGGTATTCAAGAGTACTATGCACGTTACATTAGCGAACACGCCGTCATCTTCTCAATGGATAAACTAACAACGTTGCTTGCCTCTATTTTCTTTTTTTTTTTATTTATATTTTTTGTTGTTGCTGTTGTTATTCTTCTTTGTGCAGCTACAAACTGCAAAACTACGACTCTATCTATTCTGTTACTTCGAATGCATTCACTAGACCGTACGTGAGATTTCCGCAGCCTTTTTTTGCACATTGTCAACTTCTATTGTAAATTGACTTACGATTATCTGGCTTTTCTATTTTATCTATACTTTTTTTTAAGATATTCAAATGTTGGAGTTTATTTTAAACTGTGTTAAGGGTTGTGGATAAAAATAAATCGAAAATTTAGATCATTTAGACAGAAATTTTAAAGGTAAAAAAAAAACAGAAAAAAAATTTCGTTGCAAAGTAAATTTTATCTTCAATTTAATGGGAAGAAATTTTCTCAGGTTATTTTGTTGGTATTGCTCTGTAAAATAATTAAATATGAATATTTAAAAATAATAGAATGGTTATAATGCCTATGTCTAGTAAAATTTGTTACTACTTAAGTAATGATTAATTTCGACGGATGACATTTGTCCATTAGAAACTTGTGACGCCTGTTGGCAACAGTTGTGACTTTGATTCAAGTCATGGAAATAATGCAATGCCTCTTCTGTGACGTTAAAAAACCCACTTGGATTCTATTTTAATGAATAATAATAATAATTCAATATGATACTTAAATCTATTATTACATTTTTAAAAATCAGAAGTGATTACGGATTTTATTTCAATTCAAATTCACTTCATCAGGGTTCCGAAGTTTTCAAAAAAATTACTCTACATACAGAGTATATACACAAAAAAAAAGATTTCTCTTCCGAAAGAAAATTTTGGTTTCATTTCATGATGAAAAATTTTTCTCTCAAGAAATCCTTTTTTTTGTGTATTTTTCAGATTTGATGCGCGTTCACACCGAAAATTTTTGACAGTTCAAAAATAAATTTCTTATTTAATCAGATTATTAAATGATCAATAATTAATTACGTAATATAAAAATTTTAATGAAAAAAAAAATCGAATGAACGTTAGCTGGATTTTTATAAGAATTAAAACCGTAACTTTAACACATTGAGTGTTTTTGCATAAATGTTTTTTATTTTATTGTAAACTTGGGAATAGTGAAAGACGGAAAAAATAGTGGAATTGTAATGGGACTTAGACAGCGCGAAGTAAAACTGAAAGAGCTTTGAATTTTGTCGAGCACTTGAAAGAGAAAGCTGTAGAGCAACAAAACAGTAAACAAGTAGAGGAAGGAAGAGCGACGATAAGGAAAGTACGAGTCTTGAGGGAGGAAGTGAGAGGGGAGTTGTGTGGAGAAATTGAAAGCTCTCTTTTCCAGGGTGAGCAAAGTAAAAGAGTACGAGGGTGTCTGGTAGTATTCTTCCTTTTCGACCTGGCAGTTTCGAGCAGCTACAGAAGACGGGGACGAAAAAAATAAAAAATGGATGGAGAGAAGAAAAAATGTATAAAATCCCTCGGGCTAAAGACTAAAACGATGTGTCCGGATGAAGTTGAATAGTTTCGACGCCTTTCGTCATGTCACTGTTTTATAAGTGTGGTCCTTTTTGTCTGAGATTTTTTTACTTTTGACATTTTATTTTTTCTTGTTACTTTACTTTGAGTATTTGTCGTGATTGGAAAAAAATATTATTGCTGAACAAGTTTGAAGTTTTGAAAAAATAGTTTACTTTATGGAAAGTTTTATTGGCTTCTTTTCATTTACGAGCATTAGTTTAAAGAGCTAATGGGGTAGTGTTTAGGGGGAGTAAACTCCTGGAGGCGGAATTCGATGAAATCTATTTGCCAAAATAATATTAATTATTTTTTATAAAAGTTTATGTCAGTATGATCAAGTTGTTTCAGCTATGACTGATAGGTGATAACAAATTGAGGTAAAGTCGTTTGTTAATGGCCGAAGTTATTTTGCGAGCGGTTTTATTGGTGGTAAGACGGTCATTTTATTGCCAGTTTTATTTCCCGTGGTACTTAATTGCTAATGGGCAATTGGGCAGAATAATAAACAACATAGCTGTCAGTATAGACGAATAATCGACACGTATTATTTCGTTATCACACAGAAGTCTTTGCGACATTAGTCTACTGTATCTTTGAACAGTAACTTAAACTGTGTAATAGAGTAATTAGAGAAGATTAATCTAGACAGTCGCTGTAAATACAACAATCAGCCCGGATAAGGTAACTGATACTTGCTAGCATTATTATTATAATTACTACCGAAGCTGCGTAAAGTCTGCATTTACATCCGCACTATTTACAAATAAACATACCCACTAATTATCATTTTACTTAATCAGCTTCGCCGCGTTGTATCACGATACTCACAATTACAAATAAAATTTAAAAAAATAGTAACCTCTGTACTTTCCCACTGAAAATTATATTTAATAATTCGCGTTTACAAAAATCTTAAATTAAAAAAAAAAATTATAATAAAATATTTATTTAAGTAATCAATGGATTGGAAAATTTTTAAATCTATTAAAATGACACGATATTCAGTTGTAGCGACACGAGTTATTTAAAAATATTAAAAATGTTCTTACATATGAATTTTTTTTCGAGCCAACAGACTAAGCCTCGAATAGAGCCCGACACTTTAAGCCAGACGAGACTTTTCTATGGTTTTAACTCGCGTGTGTGTTCGGCGCTCGCACACGCATCAACCCCTACGTCGAACGTGCCACGAAAAAAAAAAAAATTGTATCTTTTTTTTTTTATTTCAACTCCCCTTATTTTTTAGCACGCGCTCTGGGCGAGTACAGACTCGGCAAAAAATTTTAACGCTCGAAAATAAATTTTTTTTTTTACCCTTGATATTTTTTAATATTTCCGAGGTAAATTTAAAAATCTAGTGAATTAAATCATGCCGAATAAAATAATATATAAAATAATATGGCGAGAAGAAGTAAAGTATTGAATAAAAAAATGAAAAATAATAATTAAAGAAAGGTCGATAGGGGGAAAGGGAGGGATGAATGAGAGTAGAAGGCTCGAGAGGGTTGAAATCGAGAAAAAAGGAACCAAAGCATAAACGCGAGTAAGAGAAAAGAAATAAAATGAAAAAGAGAATAACAGAGAGGAAAGAACGTCGAGACCTCTCCAATTACCGCGCGGCTCTCTTCTGCCGGCGACTGACGTCAGCGTTTCATTAATTTTAATTGAATATCCTTAATTTTCATGGGATTCCATCGCTGTACGGCCAGCCGCTAAGTACAGTTACGAGGCTAGAAATGAGTAATAAAAAAATATATTTTAAATATCAAGCTCTAATGCGAGACTGTAACTCGAGATTAAACACTTGATGAATCTCTCGTTATACTTTTCCTTGGAAATTTATAGACAGTAAAATTACATCAATGGAAATAAAAACAAAAATTTTAATTGCTCAAGTTTTTTTAAAAAAACAGATAAATAAGTCTCGGAAAAAAAATTTGAATGTGAGCTAAAATATTCCTGACAAAATTATTTATAAAACTCCTGTATATTTTTGGCTCAATTTTATTGACATAATTTTGGAAATTTAAATTCAATTATTCAAACTAAAATTTTTAGAACTGATTCCATATTTTTATTTTTTTAAAAATACTTTGGCTGGCCCAAATTGCCCCATGACGTCCATGTACCTTTGTACAAAATTCGGCGGGAAAATTTTAAAAATCCATTAAAAAAAAAAAAAATTCTTGTTGGCAATAAAATATAAAATTAATTAGCGCAATAAAGTGAGTATTGATTGAAAATAAAGCAGGGTCGTTAATAGATAACGTGTGTGTTAAAGTGACGAAATTAAAGGTCGATAAAATAAATAGAGGATTTAAAGTCATTGGTATGCTGAAGAGAAGCCAATACCCGCGATTATCCTGTTTATAAATCCTCCCTTACGTTTTCCGCTATCTGCGGAGTAGTTTAATGTAATGGGACACGACCATTAACTCTGCGATATACATCTTCTCTGGTTTGTATGCATCATCCATTCAGAAGTGCCGTCCTCTTCCTGCGCTTCCTACTCATCCTCCATCGATTCCTTTTACTTCCTTTCTTCTCTTTCTTCTTCTCTTCTTCCTCCCTATTTACTTCCCCGTATAACTTTACTCGATACTCTCAGATTCAAGATGCTTCGAAATGACGAATTTGCATCTTTAACCTGATAAACAATTCACTCATCGATTTCATTCTATACTTTTATGTTTTTTTATCTTCATTAACTATTTTTCTTTGGAGTAAAAAATTTTCAAGTCGCAGCTTTGAGACAAAGAAAAAAAATCCTTTCATTAAATACTGTATTGTAAGTTATAAATATTTCTTAAGACCGGGTTATGAAAAATGAAAAAAAATTTATTAAAATTGAAATTGAAAAATATAAAAAGCTTCATAAGAATATAAGATGTGAATTGAAGTGGATTGAAGTTGAAATAAAAGTGGTGAGAATCCCAAGAACGGGAGAAGATGACTGAGAAATCGATGAACAATTCGTTGAAGCAAAATGCCAAGATAACGTCTGCGAGAACAACCCTTATATACATATATTTATATAAACGGGTGTACTTGAATGTTGGTGTGCAAATATATAGATAGATATATATGTGTGCAGATGAATATAAACAATCGAATAAAGTGTGGGAAGTATAAACCGCGATGCAGCAGAGACGACCCGAGAATATTGCCGAGTGTACATGATGTCGGGGTAAACAACTCTATCCACTGAATCGACGGGTGTGTTATGTTCTAGTCGGGGTTTCGTCAAGTCAAACATGGCCCAAACTACCAAATGAACATCCAGCAAATAATACACTACGAATAGAAGCATTTCTCCCGTATTTTCATCATACCATCCATTATTACTCCTCTGCGTATGTATAAGTACGCGTAACATATGGGCTCGATTTAATATCCATTAGCATATATTTTATATTCCATCGCCAGTTTTATTTTTACCTTCCCGCGATGAAAATTTTAAATTATCAAAATTAGCTTTAACCCATTAATTACTTAAATAAATATTTTATTATAATTTTTTTTTTAATTCAAGATTTTTGTAAACGTGAATTATTAAATATAATTTTCAGTGGGAAAGTACAGAGGTTACTATTTTTTTTAATTTTATTTGAAATTGTGAGTATCGTGATACAACGCGGCGAAGCTGATTAAGTAATATGATAATTAGTGGGTATGTTTATTTGTAAATAGTGCAGATGCAAATGCAGACTTTACGCAGCTTCGGTAGTAATTATAATAATAATGCTAGCAAGTATCAGTTACCTTATCCGGGCTGATTGTTGTATTTACAGCGACTGTCTAGATTAATCCTCTCTAATTACTCTATTACACAGTTTAAGTTACTGTTCAAAGATACAGTACACTAATGTCGCAAAGACCTCTGTGTGATAACGAAATAATACGTGTCGAATATTCGTCTATACTGACAGCTATGTTGTTTATTATTCTGCCCAATTGCCCATTAGCAATTAAGTACCACGGGAAATAAAACTGGCAATAAAATGACCGTCTTACCACCAATAAAACCGCTCGCAAGATAACTTCGGCCATTAACAAACGACTTTACCTCAATTTGTTATCACCTATCAGTCATAGCTGAAACAACTTGATCATACCGACATAAACTTTTATAAAAAATAATTAATATTATTTTGGCAAATAGATTTCATCGAATTCCGCCTCCAGGAGTTTACTCCCCCTAAACACTACCCCATTAGCTCTTTAAACTAATGCTCGTAAATAAAAAAAAAACAATAAAACTTTCCATAAAGTAAACTACATAAAAAAACATGAGTACTTATTTAAAATTTAAAACAGAGTATTTTTTATAGCGAAACTATAGTTAATACTTTTTAGCATGAGAATCTTTTGAACCACAAAGTATCTTCAGAGAGCACGTAGATGCAGTTGGTCCGTTGCAACACTTTGGTTGCTAGCTGTCTGTAGCTTTCTCTCCGTTCTTCACCCTTGGTCTCTTCACTCGCTCTTATTTCGTAGCATCCACATCACTAGACCGTTTTCTCTTTGCCACGACTTGGAAGTTGCATGGGATTCCGCGGGACGGGGGATTTAGTGAGTTGAGTGTAGTCAGCCAGGGCGAGGCTGAGTTAGAAGGATGCGGCAGTACAGGGGCGACGTGGAATGAAGGCAGAGAGGGACCAAGGGGATGAAATGGAGGGAATGGAATAGTGGGAACACCGAGTGAGTGAGTGAGCGAGTGAGAGAGCCAGTGCAGACACCCCCGTCGTCTTCATGATCAATATTACGCCCCACAGCCAACAGCCACGGCATCCGAACACTGAGACGGACTTCTTCCGGCCCAGACTCTACTTGCGTTTCCAAGTTTTCTCCATCACTCTTTCCTACCTCTCACTTTCTATATATATATATATATATATATATATATATATACTATTTCCACTCTACTCTTCTCTTCATTTCTCATTCCATTTTCTCTATCATATACCAAACTTACACTTTCTCTTACTCTCTTACTCTTTCATCCCATGTCTTTACTCTTCATTCTTTCTCATTCAACCTCTTTTCAACTCCTTCTTTAGAAGTACCAGCAGTAGGTTTTCCTACTTCTGTTTTATCGTATCCTTATCTTTCTTACTATTCAACAACTCCAGGAATCGGCTGCTATCTACCCGGTTATTTCTCTCCACTTGTCCATCTCCGGTCTGCTTCACGTCGCGTCACGTTTTTTCTTGATATTTCGTGTAAAGATTGTGTGTCTGTACTTTTGAGAAATATTTGTTGGGTGAAGTATAAGAAGAAGAAGAAGAAGAAGAAGAAGAAGTAGAGAAAGTAGAGGAAGAGAGAAAAGTATGGAGTGAAAGATGCCCGACGGGAAAATGATTACCGGAAGCATTTCATTCAGGCTCCCGGCGTTAAAACATAATGTTGGGTAATGGACGTACCAATTGCCCGTCGTCTTCGTTGACGACGAGGTAAAATTACCCGGCAACTTATTTTCACGGTGTCGTAGTTTAATTTACTGACGATACAAACTCCTTGTTATTATTCTATTTATTTCCTGTTGGTATAAATCTTTGTATTTATGGTTGAATATTTTTTTATCATTTTTTTTTTCATTGTATCAAAATATTGTCAAGATTTTGTCGATAGTAAATAGTAATTATAGAAGATTTTATTATTTGGGTATAGATGTTTGTAAAAATGTAATCAGGATTTTCTGTCTCAAGAGACGAGGAAGTAAATAACAGTCAGTATTTTTCGATTATTTAGTTAGCGTTCGTAAAAAGGGAATCGGTAAAATTGATATGAATTTTTATAGAGTGGATTCAAAAATGAGCTTTA
Organism: Microplitis demolitor; assembly: GCF_026212275.2. NCBI lineage: Eukaryota > Metazoa > Arthropoda > Insecta > Hymenoptera > Braconidae > Microplitis > Microplitis demolitor. The sequence continues at coordinate 22,464,875 of NC_068549.1, read as the reverse complement.
GAGAGTGAGTTGTTTGTTTATTTTATCGAGTGTTACTGCAGTATGTAATATTATTATTGTTAATATTTATGTTTGCTTTGCAATAACGATAGGCAGATTAAATTTGTTGAATTAAATAAAGAGCAAAGCAGGATCAAATAATAACATACATTTCCGCTATTTTATTTCCTTTTTAATTGTTTTAAATATTTATCGCGTTTCGTGGGTTTTAACATACGGCAAAACTAAATATCCGACACCGAATACGCGAATAATAATATAATTATAATGTTAACAGTGTAGACTTAGAGCTAGAGTAAATGTTTAGTATACTCGTATTTTGATGAAACGTAAATACTAAATTTTCGCTTTTGATTTTTATTAATTTAATTAATCCAAGTCATCTGACATACTAATTAGTACTTTGTCTAATAAAAAAAACTAACAAGGTCGCGTGATGATTTTCTAAACCATTTTCATGGTTACAATGTGGTCGGGTTAATCTGACCAAATTATTTACTTCGGCAGCGCGAAATCGAAATTTTAAACACTTCACTGAGAATCAATAATCAACCCACATCCACTCTATTTTATCATTCAACATAAATCTATCTCATAAATAATTTATGTAAAAGCTAGCCATTTAAAAAAATCCATATATTTTTAATAAATTATTCAAATTATGGAATTACAATGTCTATTAATAATTAACTATAATATATTATGTACTAGGATCATAAATAACTCAAACTTAAAAATTAATTCCATCAAATCAAATATTAACATCAATACCAAAATTATAATTAGAGAGTTTAGTGATTTCGAGTATCTCAATTTTTTTATTAATTAAACTTCTCCGAGTGAAATTCACTCCCATACATCACCATAATTTATCACATTCGAATTTTCCAACATCGCTTTCACATCTCTACAGCTGCCCAATTTCAAAACACAGGATAAAATTTCCCAAAATCAATGTTTCAGTATTTCCGCTTGCAGCTTCTTGAGACCATGACTCAATCATATTTCAAAATTTTACTTTTGTCATCTCATGTGTTTTAAAATCTCCCAGCCGTCCAGTCTTCAACATTGAAAATAATATAAATCGTCTTTAAAATAAAATTTAACATTATAAAAAATGTAGATTACAGAATGAGAATCACTGTCGTCCGACTGGTCCCGCACGAGGATATTTGTATTTGTACAAGTAGTAATATCGGGCTCCGGTCAGACAGTATATCTCTTAGTTGTGTTGTGTATTGTGTACTATACAGTATATAATATAGAGTACTGGCGATAGTCTGCTTGCGATTTCAACGATCGTTCCATTCCATTCGTGTCCCCATCGTATCGTTCCTCCTATCCTGTTCATTTCGATTCCCTCTATATACATATACACATACATATACATATATAGCTTTATATATACATAGTTTCAGTGTTACTCCTACTGTACTTCATACCAGTGTAGTATTCTCCCTCTTAATCGTGACTGTACTGGCAAGACTGACTGTACGTCTGCCTCTCCAATCTGCAGGCTATTGTCACACTCCCTCTTGCACTTTTCATCTTCCCCATGACACCCGCGACCCCCTTTTACCCTCGTTCAGCTTTATACTCTTTCTCTCTCGACGCTTTTCATCCCAGCGCACCGTAGTCCTGACGTTATCTCACTCTACGTCTCTATCTGCTTATCTGTCTCATCTCGTCAAATTTTTTTTTTATTTCCTATCCACCGCAAATTAGCCTCAGGACTTTTAAATACCCGAGCTATATACACACTTTTTTTTTTTTACTATTTTCTGTAAATAATTTATCTATTTTTATTCCGCTAATCTGTTGATACTTTTAATGGATCAATTTATTGATATAAATTAAACAGTCGGGTCGGAAAATAAATAATTTATGATGTGTGATCGGTAAGAGATAAATGAAAATGACATATTCGAACTGGAGATAGTTTTAGGATCAGGAGAATCACGTCTCGGAAATTATTGGATCACTTTGTAGAGATAGATTTGGTTTACCATCACATCGTGCTCGTGGGAATCGCCAGATTCAACCAAGTGGCAGGTTCATGCAATAAAGATTTATTTAGCAAGTGAATAACGTACTCACTCTACGATATATATATCTGGTGCTCGACGTTGAATTTAGATATATGTAAAAATAAATGAAAAAAAAAAAAGTATTAAAAATACTTCTCACTGTTTTAACTCCACTATCTTTCGCAGAGTGCACTCTAGCGACAGCGTCACTCAACTAAAACTAACAATCTCAGATATTTTATCCATATCGCGATAAGTGGACACTTTAAACTTTTGTCACATTATTTTTTTTAATTATCTGATAAAATTCTGCAGTTATGAGAGTTTTCTTAATATTCTAATAATAATTAAAATTTATTTTCAGTTTGAATAATTATTTTTAATTTATCACTGAGGAAAAAAAAAATAAAATTTACTCCGAAGGGTTTATTTAAATATTGAAACTACGGTTTGGAGTAAAATTTTCCTCAAAAAGGAGTTTATTGTAATACTAATACTCCAGTTTAGGGTACAATTTACTCCGAAGGGGAGTTTACTTTAAGATTGAAACTCCGGTTTGGAGTAAAATTTTCCTCAAAAAGGAGTTAATTTTTATACTAATACTCCAGTTTAGGGTAAAATTTACTCCGAAGGGGAGTTTACTTTAAGATTGAAACTCCGGTTTGGAGTAAAATTGTCCTCCAAAAGGAGTTCATTTTAATACTAATACTCCAGTTTAGGGTAAAATTTACTCCGAAGGGGAGTTTACTTTAAGATTGAAACTCCGGTTAGGAGTAAAATTGTCCTCAAAAAGGAGTTAATTTTGATACTAATACTCCAGTTTAGGGTAAAATTTACTCCGAAAACGAGTTTATTTGAATGTCAATACTCCGAATTGGAATAAATGCGAATTGAAATAAAATTCAGGTTACTCTGAAATCACTTCCTGAAAAAATAAACTCCTTATTTACTCTATCAACGGAGTAAATTCAGATTTAAATAAAATCCGTAATCACTTTGAATTCACTCCCAATATTTCACCCCGTACTAAATTAAATGGTTTATGCTTCAACTAAAAATAATTGATACCAAGCTGTCACATTAAATTTCTAAATCAAATATTTCAAATTAAATTTAAATAATTACATACACCGAAGTAATAATTTATAAATGTATGATATTATTTAGTGATATAATTTGATTAACGTATAATAACAGAGATATGTTAATTACACGTTGAATCACATAAACCAATTGTCTACATCGTTTTAACCCCTTGGGAATTCTTTGCGTTGGATTATTCCATGAAAATTGGATAAAAGTTCATTAAAGTAGAAGCAGCTGTAGCAGCTTGTGGTCTTCAATTTCTCTTCCTCTTTCTCTTTCTCATTCTCATTCCATAATTTTTTTTTTCTCACTGTATCTCTCATCCATTCTCCGTCTCATACTCCAGCGGTTGAGCTGGAAAATGGAGACAAATGATCAACCCAAAAGTATGTTCAATGCTTATACTTAAACTTGTGCTTGCGCTTATACTTTTGCCGGTACTGCTGATAGCCGTTGAGCTGCCAACGATCCGTTTTCGAGCTCAGCACGTTGTGTTGACAAATGAGGACAAATTACCCACGTTTTCATTTCTTTGCCCGTTATAAGTTAAGACTCACTTCAGCAATCGATTATTCTTTTTTTTTCAACTGTCCATTTAATCTTCACTACTTTGTAATAAAAAGTACTCTGTCATTTCTACATTTTTTTTTTTTTTTTCAATTCCTGTTATAGATTTTTATATATATTTCGATTTAATGAATTTCATAAATAAATTGCTGTGATAATTTTTAGGTCAAATTTTTTCTCGTTTATTTTTAAAATGCATTAAAAAAAAAAAAGAATTAAATCTGGACAAATTAATTATGTGACTTAATTCGCGAACAAGATGTAATTTTATTCTTCGTTCAAGTAAAGCTTAGGGGTGAAAAAAAAATAAATAAAGATAAGATGAAGTCGCGGTGTTAATGGAATGAACTTTTTACCAGGTACTTTTGCTAAATGACTTAAAAAAAAAAAAATAATAATAGTCAGGTAAATAAACAGGGATATAAGTTAAGGAAATAAAATGTAAAAGAGACTTAGGAGATGCTGAGACAGCTCTTTCACATTTAAAGCTAATATTTCATATTTCTTTTTAGTATCTTTGTTATAAAGCTTCTTATATTTCTTGGGTTTGCTTGGACCTCAAATTTAATCTTCAAATTTATTCACATAAAATCTTATATGATTGCTCTGATTTTGTAAACACCACACGTATTATGGCTATTTGTCATCATTAAATATATATTAAATACGACTAAACAAATTTTTTTTCTTTATGATATATATACATACTTATTTGCTTAGCAGGCGAAAAATAATTGCTTTAAAAAAATTAAATATTTGAAACTCAATTGTTATTATTTTTGAAATTATTTATAGTAAAAATTGAAACAAAAATTGGGGGTTTGATTCAAAATTTTAATTTTTTAATTATTTGAGTCAAATCGAGAAAATTATGCCCAGGGGCCCATTTTGCCTCTCCTTACCCTAATTATTTAGATTCGTGTTTAGCTGGATGTACTTTTGTCAAAAATTCGAATTATTAAATAAAAAATAAAAATTTTGAGTTAAAAAAAAAAATTTTTATTTTATTCAAAAATTTACTAATAGTTCAAAAATTCAAATTTTTTAAAATGTTTGGACTCGGTGTAAATTTTTGGTGTGAAAATTACACCAAATGTATGAAATTTTTTACACGATCGTGTTAAGTTCTCAGGGGGGGGGGGCATTTTTACAGCTTTAAAAATTATTTATGCATCGAGCTTAAAATCTTGAAAATTGGTAGACAATATAAAAAAAACCGCGTTTAAAACTAAACAGTTTCCAAAAATCAATGGCAGGATAAAAAAAATGAAAATAAAATTAATAGAACACAAGTCCGGCGAAGCTAGTGAAATGGAGGCTTTTACCCGGTAAACTCAAAGTTAAATTATATTAAAACACTGTCAGAGGTAAAGTGTACGTAGAGAGAGAAAGAGAGAGAGAGAGGAAGTGGGTGTGGGTGAGAGCCGACTAGCTGGTAGCATGTATAATTCTAATACCTTGTTATCAAGCGTGGTATAGATTGTTAGAGGAGTGTCAGAGCGAAGCACTCGGGCAGCCTTAATTGCCGTAGACTCACTGTTAATTAGTTTACATTACACTCTCCATGTCCTAGTGCGGGTCTTGGTTGCCTGCCTCCACCATTCAGGTGTTGCTTTTCCTCCTCCAATCTTTACCTTCACTATTTTATAGCTCATATTTTCGTAGCTACTGAACCACCATCACCATCACCAGCAATACCCAGTCTCTTATTCAACTTGCTCTTGCTCCTCTGGCTTTTGCTTCATATCAGCCATCAACTTACCACGATATTGCCCAAGCGAGCTCTTTACTCCTTGCTGCCACTCTTAGACATTATATTTCATCATGTCCCTATATCTTGTAACCCCACGTTCTTCTCATCCTTCGCTGGCATCGTCATCACTGCATCTACCAGTTTGTAGGCAATATATACATATATATATATATATATATATATATATATATGGTGATATATGTGCTTGTCATGTGTACCTATGTTGCTGGCAATATAACCTCTCATCGACGTCTTCAGAAATTCAATTGCACGCACTACCAACTTCTAGGTCATACCAGTCTGGCTCTACTCTCTCTCATATTATTAATATAAATTGCTGTTCATAAACATTGAGTTTGCGATAAAAAGCTTTTCTGTCTTTGAGAATACTTGTCATATAAACTTTTTTTTATCTTCAATTTATGATGACACAACTTTTTTTTATCAAGATGTTATTTTATTAAATTTTTTTTATTATAGCTTAAGATTTTATTTAAATACTTGAGATTTAAATTATTTATTCATTAGAAAATGGGTAAAGGATCAAACTTTTGACACGTGAAATTTTTTTCTACTGAAAATTTTTTTTTTTCTGTGTCTTGTCAATCTGAACATCGAAAAAAAAGAATTTTCTAAATTGAATTACTACTACCACAAGCTCATAGATCTACTTAGTGATAAGGAGATAAAGCTAATAGATGTGAGCGGGTTGCGGAAATGAGAGTTAAAACTTTTTTTGGGACTTGAAAGTCCATTGGGAAATTATCCGTGAATTCTTCTCACGGGTGACTGTGAGTTCTCCAGAGTTAGTTGGCTGGTGTATCACAGCGCAATGGATGAGCCGTGATAAAATTACAAACTTAAAATATAAAAACATGTGGTGAGGTTTTTGAAGCAGTCCCGATTATAGGGTATAGTTGCAAGTGAGGGTCCCGGTGCTATACGAAGTTTTAGTTGTAGATGAAATCGACATTCAGCTCGAATACGTCTGGCTCAAGTTGGGTGTTACGTGCTGACTGTCTTGCAGATCACCTGTTGCCAGGGTTTTTATTTTCTTTGACATTATCCTCCGTCCTTTATACGCTCATCTTTAAGATTATCTGATACTGTCTCGTGCTTTTCTCTATTAGCTCTCAGATTACTCTTTACCCACTTCATTTTTATTTCAATTTATTTTTAACTCTTAATTTTAAAAAAAATAAAAAATTTCATTATTAATTTTTACATAATTCATCAAACTTTTGTTATCAAACTACATCTATCTTCATTTCATATAAAAACTCTAATAAAACTTTTTCATTACGTTCGTTTTAAACTTTTCTTTCATTTTCAATTAAAACTCATCTGATAAAATTATTACTTTCATTTATAAATCATAACACTTTTTAAATATGATTATATCTGATTTATGATCAAATTACCAATATAATTAATAATCGATCAAAATACATACTTTTTAATAGAATATACTTTCTATATCAGCAATAAATCTATTTTTTTCATATTTAATCATATATGGTCACATAAAGCTATATATGATCATATCTGATTTTTTCTGCACTCAGTAAATTTATATTTGCATTCATTCACTACATTGCTACATATTTTTACTAAAACCCAACCATATATCAGCATATAAACCCATATATGATATATGATCAGATATGATCATATTTATATGAAATCTAATTCTTCTTGCTTCTATTAAACGATACCCAGAATGAATATCTAATCACATTTTTATAACTAAACAATATATGATCATATAAAACCATATATGATATATACGATCAGATATGGCAATATTTATATGAAACTTCTATTTGCTTCTGTTAAACGCTATCCGAAATATCTAATCACATTTTTATAGTTAAAAAATATATTATCATATAAAACCATATATGATACATATGATCAGATATTATTATTTTTATATTAATCAAAAATGGCTTAGAATCATTTTTGTAACAAAATTTTATTCCTAGTTCCAATTATCATATGACATCATATATGATCATATAATATCATATATAAAATATTGCCTGAGAGATAAATCAAATAGATGGCTATAGTAAAAAATCTAGTACAGATATTGACAATATATGATCATATATGGTTTATTTATATATTATATGACTCTATATGATAAATGATTAATATTCATTCAAAATTTGATCACATATGGTAACAACAAACATTATATGATCATTTGAAATAATTTTCAGTAACTTACTATCATATATAGTCATATATCGCCCAAAATATCAAGATTTGGTACATAATAATAAAAAACTATTTTCTATCATATACATATTCAACACATATATAAACCTTTTTTTACGTCTACTTTATTTCTCGTTCTTTCTTCTTTGACTGTCCGTACATTGTTGGCATCACGAGGGATGGATGCGCGCGTCCGATGCGCGAACTCGTTAACCAAAGGCAGAGCACGCTCAGTGTCGCGTCAGCCCCCGGCCCCGCTGCACCACGTTACCAATCCAGGTCCAGACAACCTTATAACCTATTCTTTGTCTCACACCACCACACACCAAAACCAAATATCTATTATTATATATTATCATACATTATAACAACACACTCACACAACACATCCATCATATACCATCATATAACGTTTAAAATCGTTGGTAATTTAAACTAATACCTAAAATCACGTCTAATAAGACTTTTGGGTCGCTCGCTTGTCCCAAACCAAGGCCACTTACGTCCATTCATCAACGGTCATCCTTTTCAACCCCCAAACTCCAGCCAGTCAACGGACACCTGTACCAGTGAAGTTATCATCGGTTTTTGGATACTTTTACCGGCAAGTTTATTACTTATATTTATTATCATTATCATTATTATTATTACTATTATTATAGTGTAATAAATGAACGGGTATTATTGTAATTTACTGAGATGGGTATTGTCGGTGGGCAATGCGAGCTCGAATTTCCAATAGACCTATGGTTCAATGGTATGGGCACACGTGTGCGGAAGTAGACGATCGATCGTATGGAATGCGAGCCGTTAGCTTTCTTTAGAACAAAGCTCAATTGAATGCCATAAGCCATTGCCTACTAATTTTCCTCAGTGCTTACATCAAAGAGCATGTAAATCTATTGATATGGATTTTTAAAATTCAATGCAAGTCCATGCCCAGTATAAATAGTTTTCAGTGTACGGAAAATACGGACTTTTTATTTAATTAATTATGAAATTAAAATTTAAGAGAAAAATTTATTACTAGATATTTAATATAAGGGTATTCAATTGTCACTTGATGGAAAAATACCCATGGGTGGGAGGGAATAACCCCAAGAGTCCACTTCTACTGGATATAAATGAAAGACAAATATTAAACTTTTATAAGTTTAAATTTTTTTCCAGCCTGGGAATATAAAAGTTTACGTAGACTTTAAAACTTCTTGACGGTCATACGTTTTGCGAAAAATTTACTGCCTCTACATTTCGTTAAACTTCTTAATGCACTGTCTTGAGAATAATTAAACCGAAAAAACAAAAAAAAAAAGGAAAACTTAGTGCGACTATTTATTCAAATGAAACTATTTTATAACAATGAGAGTTGAGCCAACATAAACGTTTTTTTAGCTTCTGAATTAGCCGACAGGTTTAGGTCCACGGTGCAGGGTCGCGAATGCCGTTCTGGTATCTATTATTATTTGAAGACAGTATGGCAAGAGAAAGAAGGCCAATAAAAATGTAGTAAAGCAGAAGAGGAAGAAAAAGGAGGCAAGTGCAACGAGGGTCTGTCGCACAGGTCTGGGAAGATGTTAATAACTTGGCGGTGATTTAAATAGAATACGCGCGCCAACAAATTTATCACAACGCGGACGAAAAGTTGTAAATGTCCGCGTAGTTGAAAAATCCGTCTGTCTTCAGATTCCGAAATTACTCGACAATCAATTTAAGCCTCACTATTTTTTTTTTTTTTTTTTTTTTGTTAATTAACCAGCCCCTTGGGAGTATTACGCACTGAGTGCCAGGACGTGATAACTCATTTCAGACAGGTTTCAATAGATAATTATTATGGAAAATCAAACGTCATTTTATGACTTTTAATTTTTCCTGATATGCTGAAATAAAAATTTCAAATTTTTCCTGTCAGTCGCGGTAAATTCAAATATGATGAAATCGATGACATTACACAGAAAAAAAGAATTTTTTGGCGCAAAAAATTTTTTGCATTTTGAATTGAAAATTAAAATTTTCTGAAACGCATTATTAAAATAATTTTTCACGCGCGTTCTAAGCTATTATCTATTGCGCAAGCGCACTGATAAAAAAAACAACTTTTGCTACATTATAAATAAAAAAAAAAAGTATGACTAAAATTTAAACACTTGTCACGTTTAAACTATCAACCAAAACTTCTAGAGTTATCATAAACTTTTTGTAGCAAATTTAATTCACTGGTAAACTTGCAGCGGTGGTTAAACTCCGCAGTTTAACCGAAAGTACTGAAAAAAAAAAGAAAATAAATTCTAACCCGGATTTATTTTACAGAATAATAATTGATAGATCCGATAAATATTTAACGCGTCAAAGAGTTTTTAGAATTCACAGCTTACTGTAGTCGAGATAGTTTTTTTTAACAACAACATTTAATCCAAATCTAGCAATCTGGGAGCATGGAATAATTTAATAGAAATATTTTTTATAAAACTGATGGCAGCTAGTAGGGTAGCATAGTGCCGTGTGTTGTCATTGATGAATAAACGACATCAACAACAGTAACAACGATATAATAATAATAACAAAAGGTATACTGTTGAATTGGGTCAACTATTATAAAACGCAAAATAATTGACAGTCTATTGTGATGTCGATGAGTTCCCGAATTGAAACTCAGCTGAATTAAATTCACTGATTGGAGAGTAAAAAATAGCACTCACGGTGCTCGTCACCATTCAGCACATATATACATATATATGTTTAAAACAGTATTAATATATATGTTATATAGTTTACAAGGCGGCTTGTGTCGACTAGGGGTTGCTACGAAAAGAGCAAACGTATGAGGTAACATTCACTCATTCGTTTCTCATCCCTCTATATACTGTAGCCAAATATACATATATATACATATAAGCCTATGTATTAATATACAGACACATTCATCCATACATATGGTTATGTGGTCATATATGTCTATATGTGCAGCGGGTCTATGCAGATGGAAATATGTATGTGTATGTATGTGTACCCAATCGATGCGTCCACTGCGAAAATTATTCCCGACATACCTCCGATATATGGCACTTCATACCTAGCATCCCTCAAATTCTCCGGGTCGACAAAGAGGTGTCAGGTTTCCATGCATCAATGATAATCGATCGGTACAGTGCACTGTGTACGTTGGTGTACATATCGTAGCTGGAGCTTTTAAGTTGACGCTGCTCTTCTCTCTTATCGTGAATCAGCTATTTTTTAATGTAGTACGTTTATTAGCATTTTCTATATTCATTGGGCCGAAAGATATCGGCTAAGTGGAAAAGACAAGTAGGTCGTTCTAATATTAAGATTATCGAAATTAGGACTCTATTTTTTTTTATTCAATGGCTTTTATAAATATTTTATATGAGGGTTAATTTTTTTGAAATTTGAATTTTTATTAGAAAATTTGATTAAGCGCTGATACCAATGGATTTATTTGTTGGATACTGTATGGTTTCGGATCATGGAATTCGTGTTTTGGAATATAAATACGTTAGGATATGAGATATTTTTAGTTCGCTAAATTGCCGCTAGATGGCGAGGTGATTGAAATATTTCCAATAGTGGAATTTTAATGCTTGATTTTAGGTCCAATTAGAACGTGGGATTCAGGTCTTTATAGATAAATATAATTTTTAGTGAATTGGTTTTCACAAAACGGAAATTTTGTAAAGTAAATTTGATAGCGGATGTTTACATGTTGCAAGCTCTTATTGAAAACCGTGAGGTAGTCCATCATAAAGTAAACTAAAACGATTCAATTTGTTGGTTTAAAGTTAATATCCCCTTCATCCGTGTCCTTATTGCGATGCATTGCAAGTTCAGGCATAGATTATTCTAACCGTAAACTTCGTCAAACTCTATACAAAGTGTTTCAGATGTTTTAAATCACGATCCAGATTTTGCGCCATTGAAATTTAACTTTTAAATTCACTGCATTTAAAAACCATTATATTGCACTATATACAAATATATGTACCCATAATTAATATCTTTTTGCAAATATGTCAGTAATATATCTACGTATATATATTCATCTGATAGTCTAATTTATCAGCAATTAATTTTGGAAACACTGAAATGTAAACACGAATTTTTCGAACCATAATTAACTTTATTAATAAAACTAAAGCGAAAAAAATAAAGTTTTACAGAATAATTTACCTCTGCTTCATGCAGAACGTTAACTTTGGTTTCCGTCGGACGATAACACCCTGACGGACGTGCGGTACCCATGTATGCAAAACTTTCCGTGCATATGCTCAATACTCTTCTACTAGACTCCAACATTCATCAGTGAAATAAAAGCATCGCGAATAACAAAGAAACGAAAATTAAATACAAAAGATCCGTTCGCACAAATGGGACTGCTGATTCTACTATTTATAAATTTATATATATATATATATATATATATATATTTTTTTTTTTCTTCACTTTCATTTTTATTTTTATCTTGCTATTCATATTCATATTCCGCCATTTTTATTCTTTTTGTTAAACTTCTTTTCATTTTTAAATTTTAACATCCATTTTCAGTGTTTCATACGTCAATTCGTTTTCTACTACCGCGGATATCCAAAGCCGTTGAGTAGAGTAGTAAAAAGCCTTTCCAATTCTCATACTTTTTTTTTCTTTGTTTGTTGTTCGCACCAATAGTCACATGTTCTACATTTTCATACACCTACACCCAATATTTACATGTTTGTATGTATATATGTATAAGTATACACATGTACAAAGTCCATGTTTACATACATCACAGTCAGAGTCTACACGACAGCTTTTGATTGCACCTACAACTCGTGTTACCATTTTTCAAGACACAAAGAACTAAACTCTTGAGTTTATAAATGTTTTTCATTTAAATCCATGTTATTTCCCACGAAAGATGAAAAATTAACAGATTAACGCTAATGCAACCTGATGAACATGTTATTAAATTAGCTAAACGTTTCTTTCAGTGAAATGTATTCTTGTAGAAAAAAGTTGTTGAGTTGTAATTGTTTGGCAGCAAATGTACTGAAATTTTTCTCACTGAATGCTGCAGATTTTTTCATTCCATGTTTGGTAAAAATAAGGGCAGTTTTTGCAAGTGATATATAAAATGGTATTTTGTTCTTTTTTCAAAAAAGTTGTTTATAATATGTTCTCTAGGGATATTTTGATCCTTAATTAAGTTATTTTCTCTGGAGATCGGTAATTAGTGGCCCTTGATAACCCTCACTAATAGGATTCGATAGCTTAAACTTTTGACAAAAGTGAAAAATTACTATTCCATGCACTGTGAAAAATTTTCAGAGTGAATGCGTAGCATATGACTGTTTTTTTATTTAGTCTCGGAGTGAAATTCACTCCGAAGGGGAGTTTATTTTAATATCAGTCTCAATTTTTCACAGTGTAAGTAAAATCTGCTACCATAAATCCAAAATTACTAAACTTTGGAAATAACTAAATTTTGAAATCCATTTTTTTCCGTTAGAACTGAAAATTTCTTTAAGTTAAAGTAGTAATCGGGTAAAAGTGTCATTTGTGGCCACTGCTCCATTTTTGGACCTTCGATACTTTATATTAATCAATTAAAAAGTATTTAAAAACAATTTTGTGTGATAAATGTAATTTTGATCAGATTTCAAAAACTTATGTCATTACGTTTTTTGCAATTTTTTTTATTAAAATTTTTTGTGTCTAAAACTGGTAACTCTACCCTATTCATTGAAAAATAATTTAACTAACGTGAAAAAATTTGAATTTAGTAATCAATTATTGCGCCAGCTCATTTTCGAGTATTTGAGCCCGTTTGAGATTCGAATATAGAGCACTAAATATTTTTTTTTACAATAAAATATATACATTCATAAATATATATCATTAGATCGATGCAATAGCTTTTAACGTGAATCAATGATACAATTACTGTTCTGCACGGTATTTTGATAATTAATATCGTGCATCAAGGCATCAAAGGCATTATATTTGAAGGCTGCTTTGAGCTAACTAATGAAATCGATAATCATCATTGCTTCAGTAATGCTTTATATACATACGCCTGCATTTATATACACACATATATATACGCATATATATGTATACTATGCCTATATGTAATTACTAGTGCCAAAATTTTCGTCAATGTTTCTATATGATTGCGTGGATAAATTAAATGAATTAATGTGTGATTTATTTTTAGAAAATTGTCACTTTAAAAATGAATTTATGTTACCGTTAACTAAATAAACTAGTTACATTTCGTAACATATTTTTGGCAGATCATCTTTATTATTTTTATTATAATTAAATTATCAATTAATTTCAATAAAAATCATTTCTTTTTTGCGACAAAAAATTGAATTTGTCATTTTCAATTTAAATCAAAATATATATATGTATATATATATATATATATATATATATATATATATATATATATATATATATATATATATATATATATAGATGTATATTAATTTAATAAATGACCTATTTCAATTATTAATTACTGGTAATTATGTATTTGATGCAATTACTATTTATCTACTTCAAATATATCAGTTTCTATATATATATATATTAAGATCGGTTATTGAATATTATTGAAATGAATTAAATTAATTGCTGTAAATTAAATTACTATCACTATTAATTTACTATTTTCGGTCTTTTACTCGGCCTTCTATGACTAAATTTAATCGAACCATTTCCAATTACCAAAAATTTTAATTAACTAAATATTTTCTATATTAAAGTAAAAATAATAAAAATAAAAAATAGCTTCCGAGTACTGTACAAACGAATATATCAAAATATTACCAATTCGATGAAAAATAAAATATTTATCATTCTTTATCTATTTTTCTCATATAGTTTTTATTGCTTTGCCTCAAGCAATATCTATGACTAAACATACGCAATAAAAATATTTTTCACATATTTATTGACAATATTCAATCACTAAATTCTTCACATTCTCAAAAGATTAAAAGTATTTTTTTATTACTATTTTTTTTTTTTTAAATTCAATAAATTTTGTCTTCAAAAATACAAGTACCAAATTTTTTAAAATTAAACCGCCATTTTTCTTCATACCACATTCACATAAACGCCGCGAAAATTCAAATCTGTTAGACCAAATTTGGTAACTAATCAAATTTGTAAATAAAAAATAAGCGGTAGGAAAATCTCGTCCCATATTACGGACACAAAAAAAAATTAATAATAATATTTGTATTTTCCGATGCAAAAATAATCAGTTGTCAAGTCGGAGATTATTTTCTTTTTTTTGTTATCAGTTATCAGAGATTCAACACGAAGACGCGAAAAGGTTTGAATTGTCCAATAGGTCGCGAGGTTGAGGGTGAAGTTGTTCGAGTGTCGGAAAGAGGAGTAAAAGTATATGTGTAACATCATCGTAATGCTTGGTCTACTTGGCTTCTTTTGGTTGAAAGAGTTCCACTTGGAGATCTATGTCCGGATTCGGAAAAGCGGAAATACAAGCTCTCTGCTACACACCCGACAGAAGGCTCTTTGTACAAGAGCCAGCCCACGTCTTCACTTCCTCATTTTATTTTTTTATCATTTTTTCTTTATCTTTTTTTTTATCTTCGTTTTCTTCTCTTTTCACTTGTCTCAGCCTCAGCATCCCTTTTACTTCGCGAGCTTTCTCATTATTCTCGAAAAAGACCAGGTCTTCTTCGCTACTTCGGCTGTGGAAACAAACGATGCTTTTTTCTCTCATTATGTATTACTTATATATATACATACTCTTTCATATTATCATTATTATTATTATTATTATTATTATTATTATTATTATTATTATTATTATTATTATTATTATTATTATTATTATTATTATTATTATTATTATTATTATTATTATTATTATTATTATTATTATTATTATTATTATTATTATTATTATTATTATTATTATTATTATTATTATTATTATTATTATTATTATTATTATTATTATTATTATTATTATTATTATTATTATTGTTGTTATCATTTTTTAAAAACTTTTATTTCCCTCCCGGTGAAATATTTAAGCTCGTATATACGTCATAATAATTCTATTATATTTTTATCATATTTTTAATGGCCTGTTTGAGATTTAAATACTTTTATGATTCTGCAATCGCATAATAAACAAAAATAACAAATAAAAAATTATTATTATTTTACTGATATCCAATTTTTATTACCAATAATATTTTTTTTTATGACAAATAAATTCTTGGAGACTAAAAACATTTCTATTGATTCCCGACTTTCTTATTGCGAAAAAAAATAGAGGAAGTAACTAGTTGTTACCTCGTTTTATGAGAAGGCCTAGTACAAGTTTTCATATTTTTACTAAGAACGTTAAAGATTTAAATCTAAATCCATTAGGTTGTAAAGTTATAACTAGGGCTCGAGAAATGAAACAAAATAGTAATAATTCATGTACTATAGCATGTTGAATATTTAAAATAGGCCAGAGACACTATTTCACGGTAGTTATCATATAATTACACGGTTAGATTTTTTTTGAGGGGCTATAAAACATTTAGAAATGACAGCAGATGCGCCGCAGCTTGTTATGGGCAACTTTATGTACATCATTTTTTCTTTTTTATTAGACTTTTTAAATTTCGCGCCCTGCGCTAATTATGA
This sequence comes from Microplitis demolitor, assembly GCF_026212275.2. Taxonomy (NCBI): domain Eukaryota; kingdom Metazoa; phylum Arthropoda; class Insecta; order Hymenoptera; family Braconidae; genus Microplitis; species Microplitis demolitor. The sequence continues at coordinate 22,448,543 of NC_068549.1, read as the reverse complement.
GTCATTCTTTTTAAACAAATAAATTAAAATTATATTTTATACATTTTTAAAAACACCAGCTAGTTCTTAAAATTCATATCCATTTTTTCAAATAATTTATGTCCCAAGTGCTACAAAAAAAATTGTTTACTTTTTTTGAATTTAAGTCAACAATTGATGACATGATAAGAAATTGTCGTCTTAAATTTAAAGAAAAGTCAACAATTTTTTTTTTCCGCTTGGGGTTCGACAATAAATTCAAATTTTTTTTTCCAATTTACAGACTTGTCACTTTAATTTTTTGAATAAATTTTTTAATCTCAAAAAAATTTTTCCATGATTCCAAAATGACCTTTTAAGGATCGGCAATATTGACCAAATTTTCAAATTTTGGGTTTCTAATTACGTCTGAAACATTTATGGGACTCGAATAATGAAAATCTGCAGAAGTTCTTATTTTTTCGAAAGCTGTAATGATAATTGATAAATAAATGTCTAAAATTTGATAATTTTCGGAAAATGGCCCAGTCTTAAATTTACGAACTTGATATAAATTTCAAATTAAACTTAAATCTAAGCTCTTATTGAACTAGTTTAAAAAAGTTGACATATTTAATAAGACATTAGTTACAAATGAACCAGAATTAACTTTAAAATACTCAAAACTTTTTTTTAATACCAAAAATAACCAAAAGACTTAAATGTGATTACAAAAGTGATAAATGGATAATTTTTTTTCTCATCTTAAGATTACCGAATAGATTCATTTCTTCTCAGCTCACCTCACCTCGAGAGAAAAACATTTGATTTGTGAGAATGGGTTCTTAGCACGTCATCAAAGATCGTTTGCACAGCAATCGAGAGACGTGAAACGATTCCCGGACAATAAATTAACGCTTCTTTCCAAGTACCCGTTCAAACACCCCACAATTTCTCTTCTCTCTCTTTCTTACTGATAGTAATAATAACAAACATAATAATAGTAGTACTAGTACTAGTAATTGTTACTATTCCTCTTCAAAGACGTAATAAATATAATTACGCTAATTTTATAACACTAGCGGCTAATCCGCTGAAAAACAATTATTTGAATCACCATTTAATACCTTTTAATAAATGGCCATGTGTCGCAACCATATAAATTGACGACGTAATTGGGAATAAAGCCAAAGATTATTCATTTTCTATATTAAATTCAAGATTTTTTTTTAAATTTCCCGCTAAGAAAATTGAAAATTTTCAAAATTAAGAAAATTGGTTTCGGGTTTATTTTTGAAAATCGAGTTTTCATCAGATTTTGACGTTTTCAAGCCTTAGGAATTTATTCTGACCATTTTTGGGTAAACGTACGCGTGTGTGTACAGAAAAAAAGTTGAGTCGAGAAAATATTTTGAAAATCAAACGTTTTTGGAAACTAAGTCAAGGTTTTCTTGTCAAAAAAATTTTTCTTACTCAGAGGAAATTTCTATTTTCTTATTTTTTTTTTCTGTCTGTAAATTTTTTTTTCCAATGATATTTTGGCGGCAATCGAAAAGGCTCACTAATTTTCGAGTTACTCAAAAACTATCTTTTTGAGGTTTTTTCATGTAATTCATAAACCACTTGCCCGAATTACCTCAAAATGTAATCAATTCTAAATCTTAACAAGACTTTTCCAAGCGAACATTATTTTTGACTCCCAGGGTCAACTGTCTTTCAATTTTTTTTAATAAGTTTTGAAAAAATGAAAGCTCATATGAGCTTCTAAAAAAGAGGATTATTTTAATGAGTGAATTAAAATATATAAATAAATACTCGAGTATAAAAATATTTAGCGACGCAATTTAAGTACCTTGCACTCTGCTCTCTATATATTTTATATTTATGTATATAAATAAATACATATATATACATATAACTTCCTTTTACGTTACTTCTACTCGTACACTACTCAGTCTCTTCATCGTCGTGCTTTTATAATCCTTCTCGCTTTAATGTTTATACATCCGTAAAATCACAGAAAAAAAAAAATAATAAAGCGTTGACTAAAGTTTCTTTTATATTTTTTCTTAAAGTTTTCTTTGACAGAAAAAAATAATAATAATAAAAAACAAGTTTTTAAGTAAATAATAATTTAGTAAGAATGTTTTGAGAAGTAAGTAGTAAATTTTCAAATACATTTTTTGAAATAAAGTTACTATTAATTATTTATGAGGCTTTTGGAGCACAATGTTAAGCTCAAATAATTTTTATGCAAATTTTGAGTAATTAAATATTCAAGGAAAAATGCATTATTAAATAATAAAGGGAATAAAAATAAAATCAGTGGTCGTGGGAAAATTAAAAATAAAAAGTAATATTTTCTAACGCTTATATAATATCCCAAAGTAATTAATGTTTAGTAGAATGGTTATATCTTGCGCACGTTGAGGATACTGTTAAATAAATATTAATGGGTCTCACCAGGCGTAAAAGCAACTCTGAAGTATACCTGCGGGCTTGGTGGTATACCCCTGAAATAACTCCTGTTTCCTCCTTTAACTTACTACCTCTAAACTCCTACGACCTCTTTCTCTTCACCCTCGGTCTTCTCTTTCTTCACCTCAAACTCTGTTGCCTCTGTACTTAACCTTATAGTTCATAGCGCGCCTTACCTCCGCGATCAAACTAAAACGTTAACTCCCTCATACTAAAACGCAGCCTAACTCCTCTAAAATATATTCCTCACTTGATATATTTTACATTATTACCCAACGTATATTTCAATTCACCGACAAACAATATACCCACCATTTGTTCGATAAAGTTTTTGCATAACTTTACATTAGAACCCGACCCAGACCCAGAACTAGAACAAGAGCGAAAGCGGAAGCTTGAAAAAAAAAACAACTAAATAATAATGTGGCGGTAAAGTTTACACTTGAATAAAAATTTTAAAAAATTAGCTATAGTTGTAATTAGTTTTTTTTAACAGCTTGATTGGTTAATTATGTTTTCTGTTGGCATGGATATAAATTACATTCACGTAGTCAATTTAGTTGTGCGAAATAGCAGTGTCTGGTGAAACAGTGATGGATTTTCGTAAGAAAAGACCGAGACCATTTGTATTGTTCACTACTGCTATCTTTTCAGTACATTTCCAATCTTCGTGTGGTTTTCGCAAAAATTACTTCTTCTGACTCTTTATATTTTCTGTTTTTTCTTACTGTTCACTCTCTTTAAGGTTATCCTTACTTTTAGTCTGTCAGTATCCTGTTAACACGAACACGAACACGAACAACTTTCATAAGAGTTAAGATAAGACAAATGTTTCAACATTTTTAACGTTTCGAACATGAAATTCCCGGTAGTTTTGGTATTAATTATTACGCTTTAATTATCTTGTTATTTTTATCCTGTTTGATGAATAACCAAGTTTATTTTTTTACTATTATAATGGAGGGTATGGATATTAATGATATGAACAGTGTAATTACTTTGGTTGTGTTCGTTGATACTAGAATTATGGAGTGGAGATAAATGGTAGGCGTGTATATGACATTTAAATTGTTTAAAGTCATTTGATTGATGGAGGGCATGTTTTTAGATAAAGTATAGACTTTTTGGGGGGTTAATGGTTTTGTTATTGTTGGTAGTTGATTAATTTATCAAGGGAAATGTGTCCGGAGAGCTGACGAATTTTGTTATTGTATTTATTTACTAACTACGAGGGGTTTGGTCCTTCGAGCCGGATCAAAATCAACGATTTGGGGGTGAAGGGCTTTCGCGATTAACACGGGAGGCTACAGGAGTAAAATGTAACTAATTTTAGGCCGTAATAATCAAAATGGAGGATAAGGGGCAAGATGGGTCACTTAAAAAAAATTACTGAAGAAAATTTTCGTGTAAAAAAAAATTATATTTAGCAAAATTCAGTAGGTTAAGATCGACTTTTAGATAGCAGAGAGTAATAGCAGACCTACGTGGGCAATTATAAAAATGAATTGAATAATTCAGTCGACTGTGGAGTGTATAAAATTCGTAGTCGCTGATAGGGTGTAAAATGAGCATTGATTTCTTGAGTTGAACGTTGGTAAACATATTGAAAAACTGGGGAGAAGTTTCAGACCGTCAGAATACGGTAGTTAAAAAGATTTACTAGAATAGATACCCTCGTTATAATTTCTCAAACTTTCAACACTTTGTTTTGCAAAGTTTAAATTCTCACTAATTAAAAAAATCTTTAGAAGCAAAAAAATATTTTTTTCATCGTGATATCTTTGTATTACTTGGGAAATAAAGCGGTTGTTTGTTATTTCAGAACTTGGAAAGGTCAAAGTGAATTATAAATTGAAACCATTTTGAAAAAAAATTTTTCATCTCCAATTAAAGCTGGCGCATTTTTTCCACAGCTCTTGCATGTCCCTTTCTCTCCAGTACATACACATAATCTTTTGTAATAATGTAGTATTATTAATAATGATGTTAATAAAATTCATGAATATAATATGTCAGAATGATAAATGCAAGTGTTTAACTCGGATTGCAGCTATAAAAATGTATAATTCATTTCAATGAATTTAAATGCATAGAGTAAAATAGAATGTTACAATGTATACACAGGAATAAATAGGCTGGTGTTTTCAACGAAGATTAAACCAGATAATTACACGTTGTTGCGGTGGGAAAACAAACACATCTGACGGTTTTAATGGGATACATGAACGTTTTGTCAAGGGTGTGAGAACAGTTGGGGGTCAAGGGTCACCGGGGTTTGGAATGAGTGAACCCGGCTGTTAGCTGGGTAGTTTCCACGGGTTTCGAAGGTGTGAGAGCCCTACGACAGTTGCAGAAACTCATTCCCATTTCCATTCCCATCTCCATCTCCATCTCCATCTCCATTCCCTCTGAAGCCTTTTCGACAAATTCCCAAAAGGTCACTGAGGTCGACGGCAAACGTTACACTTACCGGAATGCTCGGGTATCTTCTAAACACCTTATAAATTGGCACAACGAGCCACCTGATGAATTTTAAGACCTTCCATCAAACCAAATAATTCACAGAAATTTTTTTCAGTCATTTGAATAATTCAAAATTTTTGCATCAAATCCGACGTTTCAATGACTAATGTTTTTATTCAATTATGGAATCTGGCGACTAACTTAAGAGTCAATATTTAAGTTGAATGACGTAAAATTAAAAATTTGTCCATTCTTGATGAAGGGACTGTTCAACTAATAGATTAATTTGATAAGTCCATTAGAGCGTTTTGCATAAAATTAGTTAATCGGATATTTAAAATTAAATTATTGATCAGTTTAATGGAATACGTCTGTGTGCGCTTATCCATGTCGCTCGTCTACTTGAGATATTATTCTCTGCTAAACTCGACAGGCTTTACCTACCAACTATGAATAATAAATTAGCGTGTCATTAGAGCAAGTCTGACAGTAGAGAAGTTTATAAAAAATTAATCATTCCGTAATCAGTGTTAGTATTAATATTTTGTGACTCTATATAATTTTCTGTCAGAAGAACTTTAATATTTTCATTTTTTATCACTATGATGATAAACTTTCGGGACAGAAAATTTATATCAAACAGTTATTGATATAACTTTTCGTTATGTAAATCTTTAGTTGAGTTTCATGAGCTAGACGTCGGTTGTCATGTTTCTAAATCGTCTGAACACAATTTTAAGGTGATTCATGAATTAGGGACAGCGATATGGTCTCATCCAATCATAAGAAACCTTTCGAGTGACGTGTTAAGAAGTTTAGTAAATTTATGTCCAGTTAGATAATTATCACCGCTAGTATGATCAATTGATCACATTTCAAAAATTTAAAATTCGCGGCTTTTTTAAATTTCAATCGAGGAATTTTTTTTTTCAATTTCAAATAAATTTTTGAAGTCAGTATTCAAAATTTGAGAAAAAGTTGACCCTGTGGGTCATCCTCTAAGTTTCCCGCGGTTTTTGAACTCGAGGAACTAGGAGCTTCGAAGGTCGAGATCTGTTCAAAAATTGGACCGAAACAACTGAATATTTTTTTTGAAAATTTTAAATTTTCTTAGCGGGAAGTTCAAAAATTATTTTCATAAAATTGCGTTCAACTGAGATCAGGAAAAAAAAAACTTTAAATTTTTCACTGAGTTCTTTGTAGCGAAAAAATTGACGGCTGACTTAAACAGGAAAAAAATAAATTCACTGAAAATTTAATTTACTTCATAAAAAATAAAAATATATTAACTCGTCAAAAACCATGTAATGAATATATGTGGGTATGGTAATTGCATCTAAAAAAAAGTTGAGTTTTAAATTACAAAATAAAAAAAAGTTTGTTTGAATATAAATAAAATAAACAAAAAGATAAAAGATGTATGATAAATTGAATAAATAAAATGAAAATATACATATATATGTATAGAACTTGTAGGGCTTCTGGATTTGATACGCATAATCAATGTGGCTTGACCAACAGCCAATCACGTTATGCCTGAGGCTTGAAAAGCTCGCCCGTTTGGCTAGTTTATCGAACATTTCATTTCACATCTATTTACCAAACTGTATATTGTGTATAAACTGTATAAATTGCATAATGCTATATATATATGTATATATAGTATATAATATACAGCGCAGTTGGAAATGGAGTGTACGAGTACACCAGCTTTATTAGTAATTGAAAGACGGTAATTCAATTTTACTCGACACGTACCACTCACTCGTTTCTGATTTTATATTGATTACTTCGTTTATCTCTTGGCTAATTGACTGTGAAATATTTTATTTATTTTCATATTACAGTCATTTTTTATATTTATTTTGATAAACTCCGCGTTAAATTAATTTTATAATTACAAATGATTAATTACTTTTCAACTAATTTTCTATTTATCCCATCATGCTCAAAATTAATTATATTTACTAAAATTATTCAAAAATTGTGACAGATTCATCATTATAGATTTCAAAAAAAAATTTTTTTGATCCGCTCAGTAGACCGATAATTAATCACGTGATTAGATTTCTCCGTCCGCTCATATTCTGTTCCGTAAATTTTGAATCAGATATTGGCGCCAAAATAATTTTTGTAAAAAGTTATTACAAAGCCTGGTTTAATATTAATATACTAATCAAATTTCTTTGACCAAATATTAGCCAATTGAATTGTTTTGGTGTCCCATAGAAAATATTTTATTAAAAACTAAATAAATTTAAGCAATGACGTTATGTCCAAAAATATCAATTTCATATAATTTTCAAAAATATCTTCAGATTTTTTTGTTACTCTACCGGTTTATAGATGACAGCATTTTTGCTATTTGGTCCGTCAGTCCACAAATGATCATGACAGTCACGTGCCCGTCCAAATTTTCAGTGACATTATTTTTTACCAATCCCCTTTCCTCGTAACAAATCACGAATTAACACCCCCCCCCCCTTCCCGATGATAATTTTCAATAATTTATAGGTAGTCTCTAATTAAATAAATTTTTTATATTTTTTGGCTGATATCGAGATTCCCAAAAGTTATAATTGAATAAAAATGTCCATTATACAGAGTAAAGTCAACAGTAAACTGGTAACTCAATAATATAAATTGACGGAACTGTAGGTTTGATGTAAAATATATACCAGCATATACAACACACAATAACCACCGGTAAATTTGACGTTAAACAACATCAGTATACTCGGTTTGAAACTGCATCACTTGCACTAACTCACTCATGGTATAGTTTAGAGGTATACATTTAATATTAATTCAAACTGGCTGACCTAACCCGCCCTTTACTACTGGTTTCATTAAATAAACATCTTTATTGCCTCATAATATCCCAATGTCTACTTAATTTACTTATTTTTACTTTCAATTAACCGCCTCGAGCTCTGTACTTACGATCAAAAATTAAAGACCCAAGTGCTTTTAATTTTTAATTTTAATTTTATTTTTCTGAGAACATTTATTCCACTCGGTCTATATATTTTTTGAATTTACAAAAGCTTTTTACAAAAAAAAATGTTAGCGAGTGAAATGGAATTTTTGCGGGCTAAAAATAAAATAAAATAAAGAAAAAAAAAAAAAAAGAAGTAAATTGAACATTTTGCTGGCATGTCAGGCTTCTTTTTCCGTTTTCTTTTCCTATTTCCAAGAGCGACAGTCAATTTAGTGTCGCCTGCTTTCGGATAAACGCCCAATGTGGTTTTTCTTTTCGCTCTAGCACTTTCAGTTCACTAACATATATTTATATATCTATATATATTTACTGAAGACTCGCAAAAGACAGCAGTCTCCGTCTTGTCCCTAAGGAAATTGAGAATGCTGTTCTTATACCCACGATCTACAAACACGTACCGCGAAAATTCCTCCGATATTCTGTAAATATTTCTATTGTTTTTTTTTTCTTATACATATTTGATCTTGTAGTTTAAATAAATGAATAAAATACTATTTTTTATTTATTTAGACAAAATTTTGGGTTTAAAAACAAATTTTTTTAAATAAATGATAATTTTATTCTGTGATAACGGAATAACTTGACATGTATCAAAAATATGTGCATACAAATCATTGCAAAGATACGTAGCACATGTGAATTTTTTTTTTTTATTGTAGTCGGTAAATAATTTTCAAAATTTAATCAATTATGGCACTCGAAGTTACGGAGTTTAAAAAAAATTTCGGTGATTTGAATTTTATTTAAATTTTCATTGACTCCCGCTCAAAATTTTAAAATTGAAATGAACCCTTTTGAGTAAATTTACTCCGGATTTAATCTGCACTTACTCGAAAAATTTTTCAGCAAAAAAATTATCAAATTTTGAAAAAAAAATTATTTTTTATTGCAAAATTTTAAATTCAAATTTTTAAAATTAAAAAATAGGCAAGATGGTCAATGCAGACAATGCGGATTTTTTTTTTGTTTGTTAATTCAATTATGGAATTAAGAATTGGAAAAATTTGATACTGAGGTAAAATGGGTCACTGGAAAAAATTGTTATTTATTTTGATAACAATTGAAACAAAAAAAAATTTTGTTTTGTCTCGCGCTAGCAGTAGTGAAAATCATGTCGTCACTTGATTTGTGAATTTTTTAACTCAAAAAAAAATATCGAATTCAGGTTTTCATATTGTTTCATTTGTGTCGTATATGCTAGATGGTATCAGTTTTATTTCTAAAGTTTTAAATTAAAAAGTTATTCAAAGGTTTTTTATTTTATTCAGTTAGAGTATATTTATATTGATTTTTGTTATTTATAGAGAAGTATAAAAATAAAACACTGACGATATCATGGAACGTTTTACGGTTGAAAAGAACGCTTCAGCATAGAACGTGATGACAGGTCAACAGAAACAAAATCGAGTAATGAAAATTTACGACTAAGCAATATAAAACATATGCTCGGTTTAAATGTCCAATCAAGTGAATACATTTGGAAAATATTTTACGATATAAATCAATATTTTTTGGTGACCGTCTATTTATTTTTTTTTTTTTTTGACAGCCGGTAGAAAAAATTACGATTCCACGATTTAGACGTTTCAATACTGAATATTTAGTTTTTTAAATTCGCGATATATATTTCCGTCAAATAAATTTTTTTTTTCTATGGAAAATCTACTTGAGAATTTTATGAAAATATTATATTTTTTTTAAGCTCATATATGTATATATATTTGAAATAATAAATAGATATAGATTTCTAGTAGATGTCACAGTCAGAAGTAGATTATATCCGGAATTACCTTCCCTTCAAATCGAACTCGTCACATCCTTGTCAAAACTTTAAGATTAAAATATGAGATTAAAGGTCCGGGATATTATATATATTTAATATATGTATATATGTATACCTTTGAATAATATATTTTCTGTCACAGATAAACTAAATTCAAACAGTTCAATGATTTAAGTTAAATAAACTAAGTCGTCGATTTAATTCTGAATAACAGAACGATAAAACATTTTAATATTTATCTGGAAAATTTAATCCTTAATATAACAGAGTATCAAAATATTAATAAGCACCTGAGAATTTAAATTTAAATGATAAATATTAACATTTAATACTTTCATATAAATGTCAAATATCAAATTTACTTCCGCTTTATTTCAAATATCGAGAAATTCGCCCGAAATTTCAGCTACAGTACATGATATTTGCCATGGAAAAGTTTGTGGCGAAAGTTTCGAGATTTTTGACAGAATATCTAAACTTAGAAATAAACTTTCGAAAGCTGCATTCTTTACTTTTTCTTTCTCTATTGCTTCTCTGCCTTATTGTCAATATTCTCGAGATCAATCTCCGTAAAAGCACAATTTACTTGAGATAACACAATAAAAAATTTATTTACAATACAATAGTCGTTACAAAATATAGCATACTGCAAAAAAGTTGCGGAATGAAAGTGGATTTATTTCAGAGTGCTCGAAAAAAAATTGGAAGTGACTTTGTAGTGATTACGGATTTTATTTCGATCCAAAGTCACTCGGAGCTACAAAATTTAAAAAAAGGTGACTCGGAAATTTCGTAGCTCTGTCGAAGCGAATTCGACTTCAAATAAAATCCGTAATCACTTCCAATTCTTTGTATCGCAGGAGTAAAAACAGAAGTTAAGTTTATTTTGAATAGAGAATAATAGTGTTTTGTGCACAGCTCGGTGTCATTTATAGGAGCTATATAGTTAAAGGTGTTGCAAGTAACACGAGTCATACTCGACAAAGTTTCTATAACGAATCGTCCCGTAACGAGGTTTCCTAAACACTCTAATTAATGCCATTTGCATCGCGAAGCTAAAGGAGCTAGACGTGTCTCTACTCACAACGCGGTTGTTACAAAACCACGATCCTGCCCTCACCCACAAAACTTCCTCTTTATACTTTGTCTGTCTCTCTTGTTCATTATATTCTTCAATACCTCTCTCACTCTCGTCTCTTTATTTAGTAACTTAACTATTATACATATTTTTGTTGTACCATATCCGTACAAGCGTAAGTGTTTTGCTATTGTTAATACTGAAACCAAAAAGCCTAATTATGTAACCTTATGCTAGACTTACTTCAGCTTACAACAATGCAGCTGTCCATTAACGTCTAAATAATAGTTTTTATATTTTTTTTTCAATCTGTCTGCACTGTGGAAAATTCCCATTAAATTTTACTATGGGTGCATTGTAACCCCGGACCATAAGAAAACTGGTACAAAATTTACAAGTGTACCATAGTAAACGAATGCGCATAGGTCCCAATCGTGTCGTCTGCGCATTTGTTTACTATGGGACACTTGTAAATTTTGTACCAGTTTTCTTATGGTCCGGGGTTACAATGCGCCCATAGTAAAATTTAATGGGAATTTTTCACAGTGTACTGATCATCATCCCGCATTGTTTTTGAGGCTCTTTCAAAGTAAAATGAGTGAAAATACTGGGGAAATAAAATTTTTTGAGCTTTAGACCCTTTAAAGAACCATGTCGATGCCATCTCGATGTCCATCTTCTCTATGGGTTGATATCTTTTTTTCATTTCTACTTCTAATTATCTCACATTATTTTCGAGTCTCTTCCGATGTAAATATATCATTAAATTATAATTTTTAATACATCGAATACAAATTAGCATAAATATATATGTATATTTAATGAATTGTAAAAACACGTGTCTGTAAATAAATATAAGATCGATTAAATTTATATAAAATCTCAGACTCGCCACCGGCGTAAATATTATCTCAAGCGTGTGAAATTGGTACAAGTTACTGCTGTGGAAAAAATCGATCCCAGTCTCTGGGAGGTTGTAGGTGTTGCCACAATATATAAGTACTTCAACATCTGTTCTCTTGGCGAGAGAATGAAACCCTCAAAAAATACCATAAAAAAATAAAACTAAAAAAACTTGGGAAATAATAATGAAAATAAAAAATACAGTAATTTAAACTTTCAATGATACATTTCTCTACATCATAATTTTTATTTATTTTACCAAAAAAAATTTTTTTATTCACGTTCAAGTTCTACAAAAGCTTTATGGTTTAAATCTCTATCTAAAAATATTTTTCTCGTTGAGGTTCATTTTATTTTTTTTGTTTTTTTGTTTTTTTTTTTTTTTTCGTTACACTAGTAATACAACGTTGATAACAAAATTAATTACTTAACGTCAGTATATTTTATCTTTTGTACCAGGAGTGCAATGCAAATTGAGTTTCTGTCTAGAAAAAGCTTTTCAAAAATTCCATTTTATTTTTTTTTTTGCCACTTATTCGAAGTATATGTCACATAGATTTTTTTTTTCATAATAATAGTGATTAAAAAAATAATTTCTATACTCGACATCGCACACGAACTGAAAAAAAAATTTTAAAGCATTTTATTTTCATCCTACTGGAAATTTAAAAATTATTATTTTTTTCGGCGCGAAAATTTGAAAATTTCATGTGTTGTGAAATAAAAAATGTCGTTTTTGCAAAATGTCTTTTTTTCTGAGTGAAAAGTTTAAAAAAAAATGCAATGGGTGTGAATTGATTCGAATAAATGAAATTCCAGAATTTAATTATTTAAATGGCGTGCATTATTTGTTGAAGACTCGAAGCTTAAAGCTCGAATCTTGTCCAAACTCGTGGTCGGTGAATTTGGGAGACTGATACTCCTCCCGGGTATTAGGGTCACTCAAATGCAAGAGCCGTCCTAATAGTAGTCATAGTAGTTGCAGCAGCAGAAGTAGTAGGAATACTAGTGGTAGCAGAGGCATCCTATTGGTAGTTTAGTATCAGAGTATCTATTCTATTGCTAGGTGGTTAGCAAGCCGTTTGGGGATTTATGCGAGAGCATTAATATGCCGGGTTGAGAATTTCAATGCAAAGTTAGAGTGGGAGAGAAAGCACTTCTCCATTTACTTCCTCTTTTTGCTCCTTTTGTGGACAAAAAGCTTTTACTACATTTTTTTTTTATTTTTAAAACAAAAATTTAATTTTTTTTACTTAATCCTACTTATTCCTCTGAATTTTCATGTTATATTTTTCATATATATTATATTCTGTATACACAAAAAATAGCTTTCAAGAAAAAAAATTGTTTAAAATTTGCTCTTTTTTTAGTAAATATTTAAATAAATTTTTAAAAACTGTTTCATTAAATGAATATTAATATTCATTTAAAGGAAAATTTGAATTTTCCCGGGTTTGGAATAGTATTCAAATATCGTAAAATATATTACTGTCTAACTTGTCAGACTATATGCATATATATATAGATAATTGAATACAGTAAATGTGATAATATAGCGTGAGTGTAAGTGTCACGAAATGGGGTATGTAGATTAATTGACATGGAGACAGATTTAAGCATTAAAACCTTCAGAATTACCCATTTGACAATCTATAAAATTTTCATTATCCATTTAATGTGGAATCACATCTTCGTAAAATTTATTCACTAGACTATAAATGTCAATTGTTAATGCAGCTTACTATTAAACGTTTTATCATTCATTAAATATTATAAAGTCAATATTTATTAACTCTGTGGTTTCCGAAATTCAAACCAATCATCTAATCTTTGATTTCTATCATGCTTTCCATAAAATATTCAATCCAGTCAATAAACATTTCAATAATTTTCAATTTTAATGCGTGAATTTCAAAACTGGCAATTAAATTTTTCAAAAAAACCTGAAGCCAGATTCGAACCGCCGACTTTCCGTTCACTGAACAGACTTTCAATTTTCCAACTCTAAGTTAATACTAAGGTTCTAAAAATCAAAAAAATTTGTCTTGATAACCCAGAAAAGACCAGGGTAAAATGAGACACTAAATTTTTTGTACTTCGGGTAAAATGGACACCATTTTCGAGAGAAAAATTTTTTTTTTAAATTCAATTACTGTCTGTATAAAAGAATGGGGTAAATTGATCAGCCTACACAGTGCAACAAATTCAAATTTTTTTTACAACGGCCCATTTTACCTCAGTGTAAATTTTTTGAGTTCTCGAAAGTAAACCAAATATTTGAAAAAAAAATTAATGTCATTAGTAAAATCACACAATAATTAATGATAATTTATTATATATTTCAAGGTGTATAAATATTACATCTGTTACATAATGGAGATCTACATACATTCTATCAGGATGTATATAGAAGACGTATGATGAATAATACGTTTATCATCCTCTGGGATTTACAATCCAATTGTTCTGCTACATTCTACATTTCATCTGCGTACGCTACATACATTATAAATAAATAAATATATATACCGTACGACTATGAATACACATATATTACATTGATACATTGCTATATTTATCTATATATCTATATATATGTGTACTTTAACCGTAAAATAAATACAAATAATAATAAAATAATAGCGTGATATGAATGAACCCAAGGATATTTTACTAAATACTCCATGAGGTTGTCTGCTGTCTGACAGATAAGGATAATCTCCTGCTGAATTACAATGTATATTGAATTCCTTTAATTGTTCATTAATATCACGGTCTGCACTATACTACTGGGATTATACCCCGTCTCTTTTTACTCTGTCTCCATTCCCTCGCGATTCATTTAGACATATTCTATAAACCATTCACTCTATTCATAACTTTGTCTCTTTTATTTTATGTTTCAACTATTATGCAACGTTACATGTTTAATGTCACTGGTTAAATACAATTGAATTAATATTAAATGAGCTTCAATAATATTTATCTTCATATTTACCTTTTTTATTTAAAAAATATGAAAAACAGTTGACCTGGAGACCAATTCCGCACAAAAAAATATATAAATATATGTGTCACATATATGTTTTTTCGTATGGGCAGAGTTTGGAAAAATTAATTGGAAATTTTTGCTGAAAAATTCAAAAAACAGTTCGGTCAAAAAAAAAATTCTATTCTGTAGAAAAAAAGTTATTTTTGCGCGACAAGATCTTTGAAATTAATCGACTGGTGTGTTTTCGATTGACTTTGAAATTTAATCTTCAAATTTTGATTAGCCCTTAGTTGCCGCAAAAAAATATTCGCATCAGATTCGTTCCAAAAATATCATATGACAAAAAATACCATATATATTTCCACATACCTTGATATATACACACGGATTTTTATCTGAAAATAGGCAGAATACTCTTTAAATATGAATAAATGAAATAAGTGGATATTTACTAATTTTGAGTGGCAATCGAGCCACTTTTTGAAATTAGTGGGTTGTTTTTGGACTTGAAATCAGTGAATATTCACTTATTTTTCCTAGTTTATGTTTAGAGTAACTACTTAGGACCTTATAACTTAAACTTCTGATAAAAATTCGATTTTTGAAATTTTGACCAAAATCAATAACGTCTTTTTTTGAAAATTTGAATTTTCATAATGAAATGTTTAAAATTAAAAATTTTTTCTAGTCAGTTCGACAATTTAAAAAATAATTAGAAAGCTCTGGAATAAATATTAAATGTCAGTGATATGTAAAATTACATTTTATATAAAAAAAAAATATAATAATAATAATTTGAAGCATTAATTGAAAATTTATCAATACGATTTAAATGACACGCTCTGAAATGTAAATCATCTAAATCATTTCCGTGACCAATTTCCGTAAATAAAATTTTGAAATTATTAATTTTTTACACTCACTAATTTATTAAGAATATTAATTAAAAAAAATTAATTGCGGTGATTAAAATCTTGAAAAATTTATTACTTGGTAACGTCGCGCCTGTCCTTCCTTTAAAAAAACATCTTGAATTAATAAATTATCACGAACATAATTTTAAAATGAAGCTCAGTGTTAAATTATCCGAAGCCGATAATTAAAAATAATAAATTTACGAATTAATCAATAGACCGCAGTGTTAAATAAAAATAATAACAAACTTGTAATTTAAATTTCAATTTACCGTTTGAATTATTTATTGATTGACGTGTGTTTAATTTTTTATCGAGTATCCGTGTCAGAAAAATTCAAAATATTAAATAGAAAAATGAAAAAAAATCTAAAGTATATTCGAGATTAAAATTATTTATCGATTGTCAATAATAAATTATTTTTATTGAAATAAAAAGGATAAGATTTTAATTACAAATATTGAATAGGTTATTAAACGCAACGTGAACGAGATTATATTTGAAATAGCATGAATAATGTATGTATATGCATTGGTTCAACTTGAAATTTGATTGAGTGTAGGGTGATCGGATTGGATTGTGGAGTCGCGCAGAGTGACGCAAACCGAAATATAGACACGAGAAATATATATGGAGAAACAGACGGAGTTGAGAATCTAAAATCAGAAATATCGTGTGATCGAGCTTGTGGATTTCAAACTCATACTCACTCCCTTTCTCATTCTCCCCTTCACTTATCTCCATATACAATTCATATATTATATATACATATATACGTCACTCAATTTCTCCCACTTTCCATCCAATCAGACTTTATACAGTCACATTTTTTTTCTCATTCTCTTTTTTTTTTTTTTTGTCATTTCACGCCATATATATTTTGACAGTACGCGAATAGAGTCACATATGACTATTTAATTATGAAACGGGAAGTCTGGATGAGTTTATATTGATTTTTAAAATCCGGCCGCTAATTAACTGGCTTCTGAGCATCGGGTACAAATTTTCTGATCGCTCGAATAAATTCATAGTAATTTTCCCATTGAAAGAAAAAATATCCTATTGTTCTGAAAGTTCATTTCTTGATTTATGATATTTTTAAAAAAAACAAGAGGTTCTTATCTAATAATTTGTGACGGGATTCAAAGACGCGATTTATCCGCAATCGTGTACCTGATGCTGTGTGAATAAATTATCAGAATGATATTTTTCGCGCCACGAAAATGCGAACCTTTGAAAGCCAAGATGCCGCATTATTGTTAATAAACAGATTTTTTTTTCTTTGTCAATTTTTTGGGCAGTATCCATTATAGCCCAGTCTTCCTCTTTATACAATTTAGCGAATTTTTTTTCATTCATATATCTATCAGTAAAATATTTTTAAAATATTTCATAATTTGATTAATTACAAATTTTTTTCTGTCATTTTTAAAAAATTTCCAACATTCAAACTATTGAATATTTTTACTCAATGTTCCTTTATTTTACACATTTTGTTTTACATTCCAACATTTTATTATTATTATTATTTTATCAATAATTAAAATAAACAATTAATTTTTTTTTATGATACCATAAAATTTTATTTTCATTCAATAATAAATATTTTATTTACAAAGTCTATTGAAACGACTGAAAAAAAAGTAACTGGAATTTTTCCAATTGACGAGTTGAATCTATGATGGAAAAAAATATTGGAAAAATTTTTTAATTAGTTTTGTGAGCGAGTTATTAAGCTATCAATAGTAACGGAGAATAAATGTACACCGAAATTCGTGGGGTTACAAGTGCGGAGGATAAAGGAGCAAGGGTGCCGAGATGAAGCTCGGTGAAGAGCACGAGGTTGAAGGTGGAGGGGCGGGACGGGTAGAAGCGACGATGCTGCAGGTGGATAGAATAACAGAGGGAGGGGCACGTTTTGCTGTAGAATAAACAGTAAATGCTGGACGATGGCAAGGGGTACATAGTTTCAATTGAATTTTCACTAACTGGAGCGTGGACTAATTAACCTCTGACGTTGAATACCCGCTCGAAGAACAATGCCAAACAGCAACTAACCATTGAGGATGATGATGCCTGCATTTTGTAAACATTGCTGTACAATTGTTCTCTGTGCCGCTCAGAAATAGCGAATATTTAAGCTCCTCGTTTCTTAACATGTTAATTAGAATACCCGACACATTATTTTCTCATTCTACTTAAAGTAACTCTAGTAGATTTTTTTTTAATCAAAAAAACTTGCACAATATTGTTTGTTAAATTTATTTACCAAGGGTAGAAAATTTAAAAAAAAAATATTGCTTCGGATTTTTAGAAAATTTTTTTAAAAATTTCAAACTGGAATCGTGATTTTTTCTTTTAAATCAAAAAACTTGCACAGTATTGTCTGATAATTTTTTTTTACAAGGGTAGAAAATTAAAAAAAAATAAATTCTGCTTAGGATTTTAAAAAAACTTCAAATTAGAATTAAACTGGAATCGTGTATTTTTTTTTTTGGTAATTTCAAATTCTACTTTTTTGAATTTCCCGCTCTGCGCTGATCATAGGCAACTTGAATTTAAAAAAAAGTTATTAAACTTAGGTAGTAATATTTTTTATGACGCCATATTCCAATATCCGGATGCAGTCACAAATTAGACACTAAAAATTTGAAAAAAAAAAAAAAAAAAAAAAAAAAGTATTTATAGTCATCTGAAAGTGTCTATAAAAGTTGTAAAACCAGAAATATTTCAGTGCATAATAAAAAAGCTTAAAATAGTAGGAGAAGATGCAAGAAACGTGGATCCTTTCTAACCGTGACCGGGTCAGGGACTGGCGGGGTCCGGAAGGGGTTTCGAGGCTGGGTGAAACTAAAGAGGACGTAAACTGGGAGCTACATAGGAGTAAAGTGCCTTCTAAGTCGGGTAGAAGGTAGCAACTCACTTTAAAAGGGGGTGAGCAGGACAGACTAAAAGATCTCGCGGACTAGCACTCCGGAATTCTCGTCATTTTACACTCTTTTATTTTTATTCGACTTTATTTCTCAACTTACTCTGCCTTTACTTTGCGTTACTTGAGTGTTAACATCTCAAAAGAATTCCTTTTATTTATTACTAAATTTCTCGCAATCCAAACATTATATTTTTACTCTGAAAATATATTCATTTTATTTTTATTTAACTGATACTTTGTTCTTACACTTACAGTCGACTACCCGTCATAAATTGCCCTCTTTCCCTCAATCGGCAGTCACTGAATCTAAACAGCTTCCCCTCTTACTACTCTGAAGAGTTTCGTACCAGACAGCCCGTTATAAGCCTCCGTTAAAATTCTCTAAATTATAAACTAACAATACGAACAAAATATATAAATTAATGATGAAAATTTACTGTCTCTGTTTCGCGGATAATAATTTAATCAACATTAAGTAAAATATAATTTATTGCTCATAATTGTTATCATTAATTGCATTCATAGCTTCTGTTGCAATTTAAAAGTTTTATTGGGCATCAAGTTCATCAATAAAATAATTATTATTGTTACTGTAATTAATACCGTTATCATTATCATTTTTTTCATTATAATTATTATTAGTGTAAAAAGATAAGTATTTATTTTAGCGCTACAAGCGATAGAAAAATCGGGACACTGGCGAATGTGACAAAGCGTAAATATGACTTTTAAAATGATATTAAATAAAACAGGCTCATAACGGGTAGTCGAGGACAAAACTAAACGCACAGTAGCGGGAGACTGAAATTTCAAGAAAAATTTTCCCTGCGTCCCCTAGACCAGGCTGATGACCTGTACCTGAAGATCGGAACGTTTTTCGCGGAACGGAAATAAAAAATCAAAATGAAAAGTTAAAAATTTACTGGGTCTAATTTTCTTAAATTTTTTGCATGAGTGCTAATATGTCAGCCGAAAATTACAGGCTACCCCCAACCTCCGGAAGTACCCCTTGTCACTCTTCGCAGTCAAATTACATAAATTTTTTTCATTTTCGATGCGCGATAACACGGAAAAATCAGAGTTTTTAGTACAAAAACAGAGCCTTCCTATAAAAAACAAAGTATTTTGAAACTGTAACAATTGAAACTACATCTTGTAATTTTTACAGTTGTAAAGTAGAGGGATATTTAAAACTGTAATTTTTCTACTATTCCTCGTTGCGTGAAACGTTCCGATTTTTAGGCGCATGCTTATGGCGGTTAATCGACTGTATATTTATACATATATAGTAATAAAATATTGAGGGTTATATGAACCGTTAAAGGATATAATATCAATGAAAATACAAACATCAAAACTCTTAACTTGACTCGAGTTGCCTTGACTTGAGTAGAATTGACTTGACTCGGTTGGATGGTTGGCTGGTCTCTACTACTGGCGTAGTTCTCAAACCACGTTAAGTACGACACTTTGCTGGCATGCCAATTCAATAATGCTTGTCGTCAACGTCGTCATCATCCTTATAGTTGTAATTTTCTGTTAGCAGTTGTAGTAGTAGCAGTAATAGTAGTAGTAGTAGTAGAAGTTGCCGTTGCCGTAGCTTTAGATGTCGTCAGGCCATTTGCTGCGTTGTTCATGCACTTAATGGCTTTCTTCGCGACTTTAATATAAAGTTACTATATTATATACTCTTAAGAGACTTCACTTTTTATGTTGAAAAAAAAAAATAAATAAATTATTAAAATAAAAAATACATATTTTAATATTATATATATATTTTTTTAATTATTGAATATTAAATGGGAACGTGGAAGTATAATTAATTACTTTGTCTTTTAAAAAATGTCATACTTTAGCTATAAATATTTTTATTTGGGTAAAAAAAAAAATTCAAAGACGGTGTTAATTTGGCGTGACATAGATTCGAGATTTAAATTATTATTATGGTGATATATAAAATTTAAATAAAAATATTGTCTTTGTATATAATAGAATATTGTGGATAAATATACTGAAGAGAGATTATTTTGTTTAGTCATAAAATATACTGTAGTTTATACATCAAACATATCAGGTTATTTACTGACTATATATATAAATATATAAAGTTTTTATTTAATTTTAATATTTTTTTTTTTTTATAAAATAATATTGAGGAAATATTATATTTACATTTTGCTCATAATTTTTTTTATATTTCGAAAAATATATATTTGTTGATAAACAAGTTATTGAAAAAAAATTTAAATATACATATATAAATCCATGTCATTTCACAATAAACTTTTAACAGTGGTCCATTTTACCTCCATTAAAGTCAACTTTTACCAATTTTTAATTAAATAATCCGAATAGCAAACACTGAAAAAAAAAAAAAAAAAAAAAAAAAAAAAATTTGACACCGCAAAAATAAAATCCTGATCAACTTGCCCCACTTTAATCTATAAACCCTAACTAAGCATTTTTCAACAAATAAATTTTTTTTTACACAACATGATGTCCATTTTGCCCCGTGTACAAACATGAAAAAAAAAATTTTTTTAAGTGACCGCAGTATCCACTGATCAACTTGCCCCATTTTTTCCAAATTAATTAAGAATTTTTGAGCAAAAAAAAATTTTCTTTTCGCTCAGCATATAACGTCCCATTTTGCCCCATGTACACGAAATTAAAAATATATAAAAGTATAAAATGAAAGATCGAGAATCCTTTTGGTAAATGAATTTTAGATGGGAAATATCCTGACGGTTTCAATTTGCGGCATTGGATTGCCGTGTCACTGGAATCCGATTTAAAGAGAGTGAGTGAGTGAGTGACTGAGTAAAATAGAGCAAGAGAGATTTAGTGAGAATGGATAGTAAGAGAAAGAGAGGGTGGGATAAATATTGTGTGAAACGGGTAGTGAGTTGGTTGGAAGGAAATGGAATATACGCGGTACAGTAAATAGAGAGAGAGAGAGATGGCGCTAAAATGGTGGGTAATAGCACGATAGATGGAATATAACCGTAACGACCGGTCAATGCCGCTAGAAATTGCTCGTCAAGTAATGGTCCGTGCATTCCACCTGACACACATCAATCAGTTGGATTAAACGCTACAGATATCATAGAATGCCACGTGCCACACGTATTTTCTCCCCTTTACATCCTACTACATATTTTATTCAAACATTTACTTCGCATTCCAATCTCATTTACCCGCTGCCGTTTAATTATTTATGGATTTATTTAAAAACGAAACTCGGCTGTTAATTCAATCAATCCGCATTCAATATTCATTTCAATTAGAAATTTACTCTTGGAAAATTCAGGGATCATTTTTTTTTCTCATTAAAAAATGCGACATTTAATTAAAATGTTCGCGTTACAGCGCCAGTTTTATTGTTGTTTTAACTTTAATTAAAACTACATAATTATTCTGCGTACAAATATATATAGGTGACGATTTTTATTAAATAATAACAATATATATGAGCAATTTAAATTTATATTTTTTTTTATGGAAATTCAAATTAATTAGCGGGAATTTTTAAAAACAATTCGCGGATGTGTAATGGAAATTGGTCAGGAAAATTTATAGAGTGGGGGAAGGACAATATTGTGAATTTTCATCCCTAAATAAGAATTTAAAAAAAAAAAAATATGGCAATGCAATAACGTAAGTGCTTACAGCAACAAAAGCTTTCGCTCTCCCGCCTTTTATTCCTTGGAATTAAAAAAAAAAGTTAAGAAAATAACAAAAGCTGAACTATGACACGGTAGTAAAGTTAAACAGAAGTTTAAGGCTTGTAGAGTTTCTGCAGAATCCACTAATGAAAACTGAAACGACAAAGTTTCCGAGGCTACTCGCGTGTTCAACATGACGCAGTTGACTCGCGTGTAAGTAGATAAGGTCCGACCACATTACCAGTTACACTCTTAGACATTACTTTCAACAAGACTTTTTATCTCGGTTTATTCAAACACGATAGAAGGATTTGCTGAATGGTTGAGAATTACAAAAATTTTTATAAATAAATTTAAAGACCTGCGCGATAAGAATTAACAAGATATTTTTACTTCTACTCTCCGGTAAAAAATAAAATTAAAGAGAAGCCCCCCCCCCCCCCCAAGACGATATTTATTTTTTTTGGAATTTTTGAGCGGGTACTAGTATTTTTGATCTAATTCTCAAAAATTCATCATAATATGATCCTGAAGTTCGCGGGCAATTCAAAATTTTCGAATTTTCTTTTTCAATGAATCAATTATAAAAAAAATAAACAAAAAAAATGCACATTTGGAAAATTATAAAAACTACAAGTGCAATTTTTTTAAATATTTTTTTTTCTATAATTTATCGTTAAAAAAAAAACTAAAAATTATTAGATGTCAGCTAACTTCAGTATCGTCATAATTTACCCATAACTTAAAAAAAAAATTTTGTATTTTTTTTTTAACTAAAAAAAATTTTTATTGAAGAGGAAATTTGTAAATTGCATCAAATTCATAAATCTAGACTATGGAAATTTTTTTTTTTTTTTTTTTTTTTTTTTTCAAAATTTTTCCGGGGTCGTTTTCTAAAAATTTTGTGTCGCTTAGAAACTTAATAATTATATCAAACTTATAAAAATATGATAATAAAGTTTTTTTTTGTCAAAATATCGGAGGTCCGTATTGACCCGGTCTCGCTAAATTATTTATTCTAACCCAGATTTTAAAAATAAACGACTGGTTTTTTTTTCTTCTCCGACATGAATATCTTGAAATGTAAAATTTTTTTTAAATTCATTTGCATTCATGTTACCCATTAAAATTGGACATTGACATGACGGATGTCATTTTAAAGATTAATTAATATCATATAGATTCAACAGCCATCTTACATTTTTGGAATAAAAAAAAATAAGTGACGTCAAAAATTGAAATGTAAAAAATTAAAAAAAAAAAAAAAGCCCTCGAGTGACTGTAGACCGAGTTTACGTGCTCTATTCTTTTATTTGCTGTTGAAATTTTAGACATTGTTGTAAAAAGTCTATTATAAAATATTTTTTCAGTATTTTAAATATTTAAAATTTAATTAAATTTTTTTTGAATTCAACTTCCGGACGTTTTAAATTCTCCATTAAATTATTTACTAACAAGACAGATTTTTTTAATTCGTTTATCCTTATTTACTAATTCTTTGTTAAAACGGAGTAAAAAGTAGATAGCAAGGGGGGGGGGGGTGAAGGCGAAATAAGCGGGATGGAAATTAAAAAGAGTTGCAGAAAGTGTTTGACGGATGAATGAGAGAATGAAAAATGGAAGAAAAAATTCTTTGTTAAATTGAAGACGCGTGCCCGCGAGCTTCCGAAGCTTTCAACCTAATTTTTTCAAGTACTGCACTTAGCCATAATTATTTTTGACTTTTATATAAAGTAACCTATTGTCAGATGAGTTGTTTTTAAATAACAATTTATCAAACAGACTTCATGAATTTTCAATAGAATTTTTTTAATCTCCAACATGGAGTTTTAATTCATTTTTAAATCCGACTCCAATTTAAAGCTCGAAATTAGTAAAAAAAAAAGAAAAATATTCCAGCCGGTTATTTTTTTGTCATCATTATCAATTACTAATTACCGCTGAATAATCGCCAGACGAACGCAAAAAAGTGAATAAAAAAAAAAATCTCCCAATTTAAGCGAAAAAAAAAAAATAAAAATACCGAACGCATTTAGATTCAATTTCTTTTCCAATTTCTTTCATAAATCCGGCGATCCCCCAGGCTACGGCATCATCAGTTCGTCTTCCGGATTTTTCATTCACGAGCATGAAGTATTTTTTTTTTTCCAAAACCTGAGTCGGGTGTTAAAAATCAATCTTTTGGTTTCCTGGCTTGTAAACCCTCTGCGGTAATAAAAAAAAATTCCAAAAATTATATCGCAATTAACTCAGATAAATTTTCCATGTATAGTATATATAAAAATGTTTTTTTTTGTTTTATATAAAAAAAAGTTTAATAAAATGAGTTTTTTTTGTATCCTAGTTTGACATTATCGGTCTTCTGTCAAACTATGGACCAACAACACAATTGTCCGAGATCTCATTCACGTATTAGTGTTCTTGTGTTATATCACTGACACTCATAACTCATATATATACATATATGTGTTGGTATGTGTCTATGACTGTTGTCGGTCTCGCGAGTTTAATCTCGAACGTCGCAGCCACACACGTCTCTCAATAAATGCGCCGAGTGTTGGCGCATTAGGACAATAGTAATACCTCTACTATGTCTACTATACATATATATCTATATATACATATATATATTATTATTATTGTTATTATTATATATAGATATAGGTATAACAATTGAGTGTTGAAATAACATTCTCGTCGAGGCATCAACGTATTATTAAAGTGGGTGATGCATCAGCCTGACAATTGACTGCAACCTGTCGAGATGTGATTTCAAATCAATTCAATACCACACTCATATCTCTATTAAATTACTTTTATCTGGCTAAAACTTTACGGTTAACTTTTAAGTCTGACAGCGGCAAAAAAAAAAATTTCCCCGGGAAAACTTTTCGGTCTGAAAAAAAAAAATTATTTTGGATTTTTTTTTTCGGTAATCCAATTACAAAAAAAAATAAAATAAAAAAATGCACATGTAGAAAATTAGAAAAACTATAAGTGCAATTTTTTTGAATAATTTTTTTTTTATAATTTATTATTTTAAATAAATTTTAAAAATTTGTGTGATGCGTTTTCTGCGATCTTCATTCGAAAAATTCACCGGGAAGTTTAAAATATTAACAGAACATTTGAATAATTAAATGGAGTTTTAAAATTTTAATTAAAGTTTAAAATTAGAAAAGCGAATTGTAAAAAATTGTTTGCAGTGCAGCGTGGCTATGCATTTTTGAGGGAGATCCGAGTCACCGCCCCATTAGAAAGAGTCTACGGACGAGGAAAATATGCATAGGATAGGATAGGGGTTGAGTCGGAGTTTGGGGCGTAGAGTGAGAAGCCCGGTCTTGTCGAGTTGACGCGACGTGCACGAGTGGAAGCTAAAAAATAAAAGCCTCTGTATGGACTCTTCACTTCTGGTATACAAGTAACCCCTGGTGCCTCGTCCCTCGCTCGTCGGCATTCTCCCCCCCAACAGACTCGTCTCTGGCTCGGCAATTTTAAATTTTTTTCGAGGTTATCTTCTAACCAAAAAAAATGTCTCGCGACTTTTCCTCAGTGCCTGCATACATGTCGGCTCCACGATGAATAGAGTCGCGCTCACTTGAATAGGCTTTTTCCTTCACTCTTATATAACTTCACTATACACCCCCTTTTTATTTTTACTTTATTCGAGACGCTTTTTCCTCCACACTTTTTACCTCCACCCCCTACCCTGACTTTTTCTTTCTCACAGTTCCAGGCTTTCATAAACACATCTGATTTACAAACCACTAGCTCATGATTTGTTATTTTCATTATTTAAAATCTCATTACACTGAATATTTTTTTTTAAATAAAATTTCAAAATTTAATGGAATAAAATTTTTTTTTAAATTACAATCATAGTAAAAAATATGATTCTAAAGTTAACAGATACTTAGAAATTTTTGGATTTTTTTTTTCAATGAATCAATTATGAAAAAAAATAAACTAAAAAAATGCACATGTAGAAAATAAAAAAATCTAAAAGTGCAATTTTTTTAAATATTTTTATTTTCATAATTTATCGTTTTTTTTTAATTTCAATAATTTGACGTATGCTAACTTCAGTCACCTCAGTATTTAAAATTATAAATAAATAGAGTAAATAATTTTTAAAAAAATATTTATAAAAAATGCACTTATTAATTTTAAAATTTTTCAAATGCCCATTTTTTCAAAATTTTATTTTATTAATTATTTACTCTATTTATTAATAATTAAAAATTTGTCTGATGTCTGTTACATTTTTTGAATTTTAAATAAATAAATACATTAATTAAAATAATGAAATTTGAAAAAATGCACGTACAGATTTTTCATTGATCTATACACGCATTTTTAAATTTTTACTCTAGTCATAGTCTATTCATTTATTCAAAAATTTAAAAAATTCCCGCTCGTCACTTACATTCACACTCGTAAAAAATTACACATGTAGGAGTGAATTATCAGGCTTTAAAAAAAAATATGAAATTGTTAGGAATTAAAAAAAATGTAAAAATGTTTAAATTAATCGATGGGGTAAAAGGGAATGAAGAAAATAAATTCCAGGAACACCTGGTACTCATGATCGAGATGGTAAAACGTAGGAAGCAAATTGTGGGGGTTTCGGTATGGGATTGTTCACTCGGGGTTGAAATTGGGGTTGGGGTCGGGATTGCTATGAACGACCGGACGAGCCTTAGAGAGAAAGAGAGAGAGAGAGAATCGGCGGAAGGGAGCAGAGGAAACGAGAAAGTAAAAGAGAAACTACGGGGTTAGAATGGTTTCGGAGGGAAAGAGTTAATCCGGAAAGGAGACGTCATTACTGGTACAATTTGCGATTCGATAAGTTTCATCGAGTCCTTAGCTTTCCTATTGTCTTCTTTCAATTATCTTACATTTTTTTTATTTCCCAGTCTCTCGATATTAAACAATTAACAACTTTAACTGTTTCATTTAAATAATTATCGAGTCATTTTACGGAAAATTTTCCTGTCCGACTATTTTCGTTCATTTTTTTTATTTTAATTCATACATTTATATATTTTCTCTTATTAATCATACTTATGATTTCTATGCTCAGTGTCAGTGCGAAATTAACAGAAAAAAAATATTTTAAAAAATTTCCCCTAGAGTTTTTTCAATTTTCCACATGCGCATATTTTTTTTTTTTTTTTTTTTGTAATTCATTTGGGAAAAAAAAATTCAAAAAATTGTTGACTGACAGCTTTTAGTTCATGAAAATTAGTCATAGAGGAGGGTGGGGCAAAGTGAGCCATAAAATTTTCTATATCGCAGTCGATAAAATTTTACTTGAGTTTTAAATCCTTTAGAATATTAATTATCTTTAGTATTTATAACTCGAAACTTTTTTACGCTACACACTAACTGCCGTAAACTGACGTCAGAGAAAAAAATTTTAAATTTCAAACATGAAACACGAGCTTTGTTTCCATTTTGTTTTATACCCTAAAAACTTTTCTTTCTGTTTTTCTTTGTATGTATGTATATATAAATATATATACGAGTCTTTATATATTTACTGACGTTATGGGATAGAAAAATGACGGATGTGGAAAAAAGATTAAGATAAAAAAAAATATATATGTGTATATATATACTGGTATAATTTTTTTTTATTGATTATACGGTAGTGAAAAACAAAAAAAAATTTGTTTGATCCTTTTGAGAATAAAATTAAATAACAAATCCGTCAATCTTTTAAAAAGTAATTCTTTAAAAGTTCATCCATCAATTTTCCATTATTTACTTAAACAACTTACTGCTTTTAACAAACTTCAAAACCAAAGTATTATATTTTACTTTGGTTTGTAAAAGTCAGGATAAAGACAAATATTACTCTTTTATTTTTTTTTTTATAAATATTTAATATTAAATTAATTTATGATAAATTATGGAAAATATCGCAGAGGTTAAATTTCAAATTTAGGGGTTTCGAGATAAAAAGACGCCATTTTTTTTACAGTTTATCAGTTAAATTAATAAATAAATAATTTTTTTTTATTTTTTGCAAAAATAGATTTTGATAATAAAATTAATTAATTAGCAAATAATTAATTAGTAACCCGGAAAAATTTCTGAATAAATAAATTTAAAAAATTACTCATGTAAATTTGAAGTCAATTGAAGACAAATTTTAATGAAATATTTCGCTGATAAATTTTACTCATTTCTAATAAAATTATGAAATATTAAATTAACAGTACGGTTTCAATAATTACTTAAAATGTACCTCGAAAACTGAGTACATGAATAAAAATATAAAATAAAATATTTCATTACTAAACTTACGTTTATTCAATTGAACACACATTTAATATTTAATTTAGCGTCTATTTATACGGCAACTTGACGTCAATAGTCACATTTTACATGAAATAATAATTTATTCATTCAGATCAAAGGACTGTGACATCAGATGCAAAATTTACTTTTAAAAAATAAATTATTTACTGACCTCAATTATAATTTCTTATCAAAAAATCCAAAATCTTCTTTTTATTTAATTACAAAAATAACCGCCAGAATATTCAAAAATAATCAAATATTTAAAATAAATTTACACTACTCCATTTTCTCAGCATTTTTCCCTCCGTTCTTATCAACTTGATATAAAATAAAAAAAAAAAATTTTATTACTGCAACCTTTTGATAATTTTAATTTATATCGCGGCTAGAGTCTGAGGTCTACCCTCATACTTTTATTAAATTTAATTTGTATTTTTTATTAAAAGAAGGTCTTTATGTTTTTTTTTTTTTATTTTATTATGGAAGAAAATTCTGCATATTAAAAATTACTCAAAAAAAAAAATATTTATATTTACTGTGGAAATAAAATTCACTCAAAAAATTTTAGTTCCCATGTACGGAAATATAAAAATATATGAGAATCTGTATACAAATAGAATATTGAGTTTTACTATATTTTTTATCATTGAATGTAATATTAGCTCATATGTTTTTATACGCAATTGCTCTGAGGTTGATTCAACGCCGCTCAGTAGTCTAAGTACCGAGCTCGACTCGGATTCAAAAGCTTACACAGCCCTCACTCGAGTGTTCACTCAATCCAGACATCGTCTGTGGGCTTATTACCACGAGCAGTTTCATTTCCGAATTTCCTCCCTCTTACCCTGACTCTTTTTTTCTTTTTTAAATTTTTTATCTACGGAAGCGCCGGATTATCCCCCGGATATCGGAGCGTGTCGTGTGCCCGAGTAGAAATGATCAGAGTCTAGTCAGCCGTGGATTCCAGATGGTGTTGCATTCATATGAAACTTCCCTGGATATTTTTAAATTTTTCTTTTTGTTAATACCTTGAGCTCAGCAAAAAAATTTATTCTTGAGCCCTTTTTTTTATTTTTCTCCGACATCATTTTTTTGTCCGTAATATTTTATTATTATCTTTATTATTTTTATCTTTTTCTCCATCATTGAGCTTTCCTATAAAAGAAAAAAAAACTAGATATCTCAAGAGGTTTACAACAGCATCGAGGACAAATCTGTGTATTGTGTTTTGATTTTTACCGATCGATAAGTTCAAATAAAAATTCATTTAATTGCTATTTTTGTACGCTGTAAAAAAATGGGAGTGAATTCGGATTTTGTTAAAATCCAAATTCACTACGTCAGGAGTTCTGGAGTTTTGAAAAAAATTACTCTGCATAAAAAGTCAATAGGGAGTTTATTTTTTTAGCTGAGGGATTTCGGAGTGATCTGGATTTTATTTAAATCTGCATTTACTCCGATTCGGAGTTTTAATATTCAAATAAACTCATCCGGAGTGAATTTTACTCCGACGCAGATTTTCAATATTGAAATAAATGACTTTTAGGAGTAAATTTTACTCCAAACCGGGGTTTTAATATTAAAGTTCTCCCTATTGGATTGAATTTTACTCCGACTCGGAGTTTCAATATTCAAATAAACTCCTCTCTGAAGAAAATTTTACTCCGAGGGTATTAAATAAATAAACAGTCATCCGCTCCGCATTTTCTTAACGTTCACTCCTCTAATTTTTTACAGTTTATTAAAACCAAAATTTATTTTTATGTCAATAATTGAAAATCAATTGAAATTAATAAAGGCTCGAAATTTGTTTTTTTTTTTTTTTCAATGACAAAATTTCGATAATTTTTTACTTCTGACTCACTTGTTAATATAAATAATAATTAAAGTTTTTTTTTTTTTTTTTTTTTTTTTTTTAAATTCAAATTATTTATGAAACAAAAGGTCAGAAAGAAAACTTAATATCTTTTGTCTTTTATACTTGACAAAGTGAATAACTATTTTCATAATTGTTTTTAATTACTTTTAATCTTAAATTTTACAATCAGAAGTTTAAATAAGAATTTATTATTTTTATTGTTATTATTATTATTATTATTATTATTATTATTATTATTATTGTTATTATTTTTATGTAACAAGAAAAAAACAATAAATGAGAGGATTTAATATCTCAAGTTTGAGGGTCGAAATAACAGAAAAAGAAAAAAAAATAAAATAAAAATAAGAATTACGAGGGTGTAAAAGCCGAGACAGAGATTACTCTCGAGAGAAAATCTAACATATGTATTTTTATTCTCAAGAGAAAACTTTTCACAATATAATATTAACATTTATTATATTACTCTCGGAATTTTTTCAATAAAATAAATACATTTATTTTATCCCTCCATAAATTTATCAATCAATGGGACCAAAAATGAACCGGTCACTGAAAACGGTTAAAACAGATTACAGCATTGTCTAATTAGTAACTGGAAGTCTAAATGCCGATAATTCGTGACACTTGTTAATCATTAAACTCCTAAACTAAAATATATACGCTGAGATTTCCCATAAGAGATTTGATTACAAAGTTTATTAATCAAAGTTTAAGAGCCTGGAGCGTTTATACAACGCAACGGAAGTGAAAATAGATGAAAAAAAGTTTTTTAAGTTGTTGGAGAAAACGGAGAACAAGAACAAGATAATAAATTTTCTAACTAGGTAACACAAAACTAATTCGTCTGTCGTGAAAATTAAGTCACATATACAAATTTTCAAAACCAACGGAAATACAAGGAGATTTTCTATTTCCGGATACAGTCGACTACCCGTCACAAATTGCCCTCTTTCCCTCAATCGGCAGTCACTGAATCTAAACAGCTTCCCCTTTTACTACTCTGAAGAGTTTCGTACCAGACAGCCCGTTATAAGCCTCCGTAAAAATTCTCTAAATTATAAACTAACAATACGAACAAAATATATAAATTAATGATGAAAATTTACTGTCTCTGTTTCGCGGATAATAATTTAACCAACATTAAGTAAAATATAATTTATTGCTCATAATTGTTATCATTAATTGCATTCATAGCTTCTGTTGCAATTTAAAAGTTTTATTGGGCATCAAGTTCATCAATAAAATAATTATTATTGTTACTGTAATTAATACCGTTATCATTATCATTTTTTTCATTATAATTATTATTAGTGTAAAAAGATAAGTATTTATTTTAGCGCTACAAGCGATAGAAAAATCGGGACACTGGCGAATGTGACAAAGCGTAAATATGACTTTTAAAATGATATTAAATAAAACAGGCTTATAACGGGTAGTCGAGGACAAAACTAAACGCACGGTAGCGGGAGACTGAAATTTCAAGAAAAATTTTCCCTGCGTCCCCTAGACAAGGCTGATGACCTGTACCTGAAAATCGGAACGTTTTTCGCGGGACGGAAATAAAAAAACAAAATGAAAAGTTAAAAATTTACTGGGTCTAATTTTCTTAAATTTTTTGCATGAGTGCTAATATGTCAGCCGAAAATTACAGGCTACCCCCAACCTCCGGAAGTACTCCTTAAGTCACTCTTCAGCAGTCAAGTTACATAAATTTTTTTCATTTTCGATGCGCGGTAACACAAAAAATCAGTTTTTATTACAGAAACAGAGCCTTCGTATAAAAATTTTAAGTATCATATTTCGAGATGGTAATAATATATATGTTCAAGTATTATTGAGAAATCTTGGATCCATAGAGTAAGATATAAGCGAGTAGTAAAATTTGACATGATGTATTATACATTGAAACACGGTCGGATTATATGATTGTGTGTCTATATTAGAGTATAACCACGTCCCGACATTTCCGCTGTGCATTATTTCCTCTTCCTCTCGCCCATCTATCTATCTCGTTCTATACAAAAAGCTCTCTATCACTCTTTATTTGCGTGTATCTATATATCTATTTATATTTCGCTAAAATTTTATCTCTCTCACGAGATTGTTTAACTCGATTTGTATCACAAGATTTAATAATGTTTGCCATCGAATTATTAACCCAACGAATTATTCCACTTTCCGATATTTGGGAACGTAAACAGTTAATTAATTTAATTATCAATTATTTTATTTATGCTACGGATGGCTTAATAGATTCATTTTCGATTATAGATTCGTATATTTATTAGATAAATACCAATGACAACGTCACAAGAGAGGGGGGGGTGAATTGGGTCGGAATAGAAATTTTTGATACAAAAAAAAAAAAATGGTCTTCACAAAATTGCTATACTTCTACGCAAGATTAAAATTAATTCGCTAGATATTACTTCAAGTGAATTCACTCAAGTATTGAAGCGTAAATTAATACTTAGAGTATACGATAGACTAGAGAGAATATGAGAGAATATAAAAAATAAATAAGATTGTGACTAGACTGCATTTAAATTGACATTTGCACTGGAAACACTTTAAATGTTTGAATTACAAATATGTATCTTGATATTCAGATTTATATTTATTATGATAAATGAATTCTCAAGAGACTTTATAATGTCAAAAAAATAAAAAGCTGCATGTTGAATAAAACGAGAAATAATTTAGTGCTGCATCATTGTGTATACTTAGATACTTTACAAGTTTTTTTTATTTGCAGTATAAACGACAGCGAATACGCTCATGCTAATTACTATCATCTTGGAATACTTGACAACAGTATTAACTTGACTTTAATTACCATCAGATGCACTGAATATATATATATATATATATAGACTTGACTTTATTCGTCTCTTGTGTTTGTATTTGCGTTCGTGCATACATTTGTTGCTATTGTTCACACATTTAAACTCTTAGTTGTTAATATTAGTTGCTGTCACTTTGGTGCGAATGCCAGCTCTTTAATCTGAAGGCTGACAAGCTTATGTTCATGTTATATTTCTCATACCATGTGTGAGATTATTATAAACTTAATATTAGATGCTACAGATTAATCTGTTGATAATAAACTTATTTGCTTTTAAAAAATTAATAATAATAATTTAAATTTTATTTATTGAAACAATAATTTATAGAAAAATATTCTTGAGTTCTCTGGATAATCAACTTTACCCTGCATTAAATATTAAATAATAAATTTTAAAAAATATCTGAAATTAAACATGATGCAGCGTTGAACATAATTATGTATTGCAAGTTTTATTCGAACATAAAGTTGTCTGTACATGGACCATTATTTATATTTTTTATCTTGGAGCAAATTTAAAATACAGAGTATAAGTCAGTGCTTTCATAATCTACTGGGTTTCAACGCCATTCTATGCTTTAAATTTATTACTCGTATACGCTGGTACTTTTTTCAAATTATGGATAATATTATACCCGGTTTACTTAGACTAAATTTAATTTCATTATCCAAGTATTTGTAAAGAATATTTTCTTTCCATATATCAAAAATTACGTTGATTAAAATTTTGACCCTTTTTCGGTTGACTTCGAGTCCCTACTCTCAATTTGACTCGTAAATCTTCGTCTTAAAGCGAGAGAGCGCTAGCACACTTTCGAGAAAGGGTTAAGTAAGAAAAAAACAAAAATTTTTCAGCTATTTTAATTATTTGAATTTTCCCGCCAAATTTAAAAAAAAATTCTATTGATTTAAATCTGGATACCAGAAATTTCTTTAGTTACGCAGCATACATTCGAATTTTATTCAAATTCCATAAAAAAAAAATCATTGCATTTTAAAAGGCAGCCATCAAATTCCGCGCGATTTTTAAATTTCATTTAAATCTAGACAAAAAAAAATTTACTAGTGAAAATGGTTCCCTAGGAAAAAATTTCAAAAATATCCTTATTCATATTTTCATACTTTCTCTGTCCAATTTTTATTCTAAACAAATTAATGACTGATTAATTGTGATTAATTAATAAAAATAAAAAAATACAAAAGCAAGTACAAGTTAACGTTAAATAATTATATCTCATTAGTCTCGTCAATTAATTGCCGTAGGTATTATATGACTTTCACAACATATGCATGTATACATATATATTATTCAGGCTCTCTAATCATGGCTCATCAATCCTACTATAACACATACATTGCTGTACGCATATACAGCAAATACATTAAATAATTTAGCAGCAATGCGTCAGATTAATTCGACATGTGATTTCCATTTCTAAGAGATACCGTTGCAACGTCACTTATCTTGTCAACTATTCCACGTAAAATTACTCGTCATTCATAATTAAGCTTTCTCCATTTTTTTCAATACCGGGATTTTGATAGATTTTCGGATGATTAATTGACATCAAATTGCTTCGAATACAATTTTTTAGGTTATAAATTTAGGGGATCGTAAAAAATGAACTATAGGAGGTGAAACTATTGAAATAAAGTTTTAGGCAAACATATTTCGAAACAACTCAAAAATAAAATGACATTTTTAATTTTCGTTTAGTTTATCGGTCTATTCGTCCATTCGTATCAACGTAAACACGATAACGCACAAAATATGAGAATAATTAATTTTTTTTTATGAGATTTAGTTAATTAAAAAAAAAAAAAAAAAAATTTGAACATTTAATATTTAAATTCTTGTCACTTAATTTTTATCAATATCCGTGTAAATAAAAAATTATTGAAAATTTTTATATTAAAAATTTCGTATATTTTAGTGCCGATTTTTTAAATGAAACTTATTAATTTTTTGCAAGAATTTTTATGTAAAAATTAGAATAATTAAAATTTTTTTTTTTGAAAGAGCAAATAAAGAGAAAAAAATCTTATCTAAAATGACTACAGTAATAAAGAGTAAGATATAAAGTATAGAGAAGTGAAAAGAGTACAAATAAAAAAACGGATAAGACTGAAAGGACAACAACACAAGTTTGAAATGAATAGAACGGAGTCTTGAGCTTCAGGCAATGACTTTTATCTCCCATTTTCATGCATGAATTAGTTGCTAAAGTCAAAACGAGGATGCAACTTTAGAAAAAAATAAATAGAATAGAATAGAATAGACGAATTGAATACAGGGAAAAAAAAATAAAAAAAAATAGTAATTAATTCTTTATTACTTGCTGAGATTGACGATCGGAGTCTTTTATTACATAAACCCACGGCAGGAACCCTTTAGATTATCCAATTGTCCTTTGAAGTTGGACGTCAAACGGACGTTTGCTCTGGAGCTTAATTCCATGCCCGGACGTGTGTGGCTCGGTCAGCAGGCTTTGAAGCTAAATCATTGAGATTCAAGTGCACGTCAAGTTTATTACCGCAAGCGAATTATTGCTCCACAGGTAGTCAATGTCCAGTTCAGGCGCAATAGTTACACTCCACATATGTCGCTAATTGCTTCATGCTGTAATTTTGATTTGTCGCTTGTATAACATTTTACAAAATACATGTCATCATACTCAGGATTATTAATAAACAAAGCGATTATATCGATTACTTCATTGATAGATCGCACATTGACTGCAGTCATCCTTAAGAAAACAAAAAAAATTTCTCGGCTCAGAAAAATTTTTGTCTTCAATTCATAATGCGAAAAATTTCTTGGAGCAGATGAAAGTATGGCTGACATAAAAAAATTGATAAATTCAATTTTTTACACATATGTGTTTGATATCGATTTAACGAGTAGTTCAACTCATCGACTAAAGGGTTGATAGGGAGAAAATAAATATAAAAAAAAATATGAATAAAAAATAAAAATGTATGGGTATAGAAAAACAGAGATCGTTGGTAAATAAACCCGGCGTTCATCAAGCTTGCAGGGTCGCCGTTTAAATTTTCGATAAACTATAAAATGCTTAGACTGCCCGCAACCAGTCGACTGGAATTTAGCTTTTAAATCTCTACCAAGGATTCAGTCGACAGGTTTCTCGTGTACACTCATACTACATATTCACCTACACAACACAATGTGTAATACAATACTTTGCATTTGTTCCCTAATTTTTTTTTCTCTGTCGCTATATTTTTTTTTTATTAATATATTTGAATTATAAAATTTTTTTTTTTTATCAAAATTTTGTCATTTCAAATACGGCTTAAATTCGCGCTTTTACATTATTTTAAATTATCGATACTCGACATAATTAAATAGAGTTAAAAATTTAAAAAATTTTATTTTTAAAATTAATTATTCAGTACAATGTATCATATTATATATTTTTATTTGCATGGAATATTATAATTAATGTGGATGAAAAAACACCTCGAGCCAAGATCGAGCTACAGAATAAAAAAATTTTAATATTAAAAATAATAATAATTAAAAAAAAAAAAAATAACTATAAAGTATTTTACGAGGCAGAGGAAAAAAAAGTTGCAGGAAGTATGCGGAAGCTTTTTTATTTTTTTCTTTATACGTAAACGCAAGCGTTTCGTTAATCTCTATATTATACTTAACTTTGTCGTCGTAAATGAAATTTTTATTTTTATTTAAGCTTTTATATTTACTAATTTTTTTTATGTACTACAAGTTTGTAGCCATAATGCAAATCCAAAGAATAAATTTTTATGACATCTACATAATAATTATAATTAAATGACGAATGAAAAAATATAATAGTATGAAAGGAAAAAGGATTTAAAAATAATAATTTGTATTGCTGTAACCGGAATTGATTTTAATCGTATATCTTGTTAAGCGGGACAATATGAGACGGTATATAGGTGGGTGGGTGGGTGTCTCTGTGTGTGGTATATCCTCAGCTCTGTCTCTTTCTGTTGGTAGAGACGCGCGGCAGATTCAATTTCACGCTGTCTGCCACACAGACGAAAACACACGACACGAGATTTCACTGTAGTATATTATGTGAATCCTTTTTTGTTTAATCTATCTAGTACAAGGATAAATTGTAATGGATAGCCTTAGCTCATTTAATTATAATTAAATAATATATTATTATTTTTTTTAAACGATCAGATTTTATTCCCTGATGGAAATTTTTCGCACTTTTTTCTGAAAGTCTTTGGAACTCTTAAACTGATTTTTTCAGATAAAAGTCCGAAAAATTTCCACCAGGGTTTGTTATTGAAGGAATTACGGCTTTACTGATCTGCTTAATTGACCATTTCATTAGACTATAAACTATGTAAGGTCACAATACCTTCAACTCCTTGTAAAATGTCAAGTGAACTCATAAAAAAATGTCCTTCCTATATTATATGCTAAACCAGTAGCCAGCTACTTCATGTTAAATTATATCTATATATATTTTCAACCAATGTTAAAGTATATGACCAAATATACTTTTTGGGCTGATCAGTAAAGTTTATGCAAGTATCCTACTTTAGATCATTTGAAAGATAATAAGCATAATTGCGGGAGTAAATTTTGAGTAAATATGAATTTTATTTAAATCCAACTCAACTTCATTCTTTGAAGTTTCGAAGTTAAAAAAAAAATTACTCACGTGTAGATTTTATTTTAATCCGCATTCATTCTGATCCAGAGTTTGAATGTTAAAAAAATTCCCCTTCGCAGTGAATTAAATTAATAAACGTAATTGGCTCCGCATTCACTCTGGATTTACTCCACGTTCACTGAAAATTTTCTACAAAAGCAAAAATTTTTATAAAAATTGACTGTTATTCTAGTAATTAAAATATTTTACAATTTTGCTGTGGAAAAAAAAAAACAGAGATTTAGCCTTAGTTACGCAGAGCTTCAAAGCTCGCCGTGTAATAAGCCGTTCATTATTATGCAATAAAATTGTTTTACTCAAAAGGTTTCAATCTATTTAAAGCTCATTCAAGCTTTAATCTGTTTATAAACCAACAATAATTTATCGGTCATTTTATTTAAACTTTTTTATGCAGCCTATTTATCAAACCGACGCCAATCCAAGAATAGAAATTCTTCATTTTTTTATGAGCTTGCAATTTATTCACCCGACTTACCCCGACATATGCATATACGTCAGTCTATATATTTTTCATGACAAATAAAATTACTGAGCTTGCAGTATCAATTAAATAAATTACTAACCCATACTTAAAAAACGCGGCCTGTGTCGCGAAAAACGAAAATCTAAATGGAAACAATTGAGAAAGCAATTAACTATATAAAGTATTTGATGAATGTGTTGGGTGACAGGAAAATAGAGTTCGTTTCATGAAATTCCTGACCAATATTGGATGTTGTTACGCCCTCTTAACCCACGCCCTCGGCTGTCTCATGCAGATGTGACCTCTACGAGACTTCCGATTGACTCCCGTCAGAATTTTCTACTCGAAAATTTCTAGTTTACTCTATTAGTATGGTATAGTATAGTATACACTAGTGTACACAATTCGGTATGAGTAGAGTAGAGTGAGCTGAGAGTATGTAGAACAGTAAAGAGGGCAAAGAGTTCAGAGAGTTATAGAATAGAGCGAGAAGCTGCAATGAGAACTAGAGTGGTCGCCCAGACTGAAAGGAATAGACGATATTCCTAAACAGTCTTCTGTTATATAGTACCCGTACTACTCTATAGTCTGCTCTATATACTTGACTACACTGTAGATGTACCAGTTGGAGCGTAGTTCCATTCCCCCACTCCTTTATGCATTCTGATGTAGACCTCGTTCCTTGCTGTCGCTTCAGTTACTCAGCGAATGTAGTCCCGTATAGATGCCAGAGATATAGACATACAGCCTCTAAGCAGACTTGAGCGTCTACCCACCGAGCAGCTACCAAGTGCTTCCGCTGACCATCGCAAACTGAATTTCCGATAATTGCTTTCTGCGTCGCCTAAAATCATAATTAAATTTCGCGGAATAGTTAGAGAGACCGAGTAATGGCGATACTGAAGCTATTGAGGAAGACAAATGGATGCTCGGGCAGATGGACCGTTCGTTTCTCGCTGGAGGAACAAAAAGAGATGCAGTATAACCACTGGACTAGTTTCATTGTTTATATAATGCCTGGCAATTCATCCCATCAACTTCACTACAGTTCACTGCTGCCGCAAATTATTTTCGTTAACGATCCGAGATTAACGGTAAACGTTTTTTAGATGTAAAATACCTTTGTTCGGTTGTTTTGATACTGCTGATGGAAATAGTTACGAGGAATGTTAATTTTGTTGTTGATCATAACTTTTTTTTTTTTTTTTTATTTTCAATTCGTGATTGGAATATTTGGTCGAATTGTTTGATGATTGAATTCTGGGGTTTTGTTTTCACTGATGGGTAGATTGTGGACGTATTTGTTTGATGATATGGTATTTCTTTTGTTAATATTTGCTTAATATGAATAATAACAAGCTATTTGTGGGCTGCTTGCTAAATAAGCAATTGTTTGATGAGCAAATTGGATCAAATGTAACAGGGGTCACAAAAAAAAAGATTTCTCGGCTCCAGAAAATTTTTTCTTAATTCAAAAAAATTTTTCGCGCCAAGAAATCCTTGTTTTTTTATGACACTAGTTAGTCGACGTCTGATAATTTTTTAAATCTTTCCAAAACGATAAATTATAAAAAAAAAAAATATTTTAAAAAATTGCACTTATAATTTTTTTAATTTTCTACATGTGCATTTTTTTAATTTTTTTTTTTTGTAATTGATTTGTTGAAAAAAAAATCCGAAATTATCACACATGTTATCAGTACATTTTACACAAAAAAAAAAATCTGTCAATTGAAATATTAAAAATAAACTGACAGGTATTATAAATAAATCACAAATCTTGACTTGCGCGCTCTTAATTCCAATCGTTTTCATAATTCAATACTAAAACAAAAGTTTATTTATAAACTCGAGGAATAAAAGCGTCGAGTTGTTTTGTGACAACAGCACAGCATCAGTTCAATATAATGGATTATAACATGAAAGCGACCGTCAGCCAGTGTAATGCCATGTAATGTAAGGATAGGCAGGTTTAAAACGGACACGTCCTCACTCGGTTCGTTTCAACATTAGAGTTTGGACGTCGTTCACAGGATACACTTGAAAAGCCGGAGATAGAAGTTTGGACGTGAACGAGGGATCTCCACTCATTGAGAGAGAGAGAGATTGTTAGTTGGCTAGTTTTCCTCAGCAGACAGAGAAAGACAATAACCAACAACCAACACCACCGACCGATACCAAAACCAATAGCAACCCATCCAGGAACAGGGATACAGTCGTACTAGAAAATAGTATAGGGGATGAAAAGGAATAGACAGAGAGAAAATATTTATGTGAATAAGTGCGATGAAGACCAACATACACAGCAGAATATATATGTACATATACACATATATATACTTCGATATTGGTATATAGTCATCTCATCGGCTTATCGATTTCAAACTCTGGCTCCTTGACGTCATATCTATTCCCGTAATATAGACGCTCGAGCTTACGTTAGTACTGGTGCTTCTGATATTATATAATACACTTGAATGTATGCATATATAGATTTCCTATGAATTTTGGTCGAATGAGTTATATGTAGGTATGTATGTATGTATGGAAGGGTGTGTTATATAAAGAGAAGACGCATGTTGCAGATTTTCTGTTAACCCTTAGGCAATGTGTACACCCGTATTCGAGTATCCCTTGTATAATCCCTGCTTCTATATACTACATTCGTTCAGTTGAGATATAGATTTATATATATAGTATTTTATATGATGTGTGTTGCAAACATTTACGGGCTTGAGTGTGTTGGATAGATGGATGGATGGGTAAAAATTTGATGAACTATATGGCGGAAAACTTGATATATGTGATTTGAAATGGGACATATCGGGCAGCGATGTTGTAGTTATTTAAAAGGCTGCTAAATGTATGAGGATTATATATAAAAAAATGTATGAGATAATGAGTAAGTGGAGGTAGTATTTTTTTAATTAATGCAGGGGTGGTTGGATAATTTGAAATTGCGAAAATAGTGGAGTCGCGATGACGTGGGAGTTTGTGTGGGATTGAAAAAATGAATGATATACTTTTTTTTAATGAGTTTTAGAATAGAAATATGATAATTTATTTATTTGATGACGCGATATATTGGCGAGATGTTTGTGTGGGTGTTGATTTTAATGGATATTCGCGAATTGAACCAAGCTTCTATACTGTTTGAAATTTTTTTCCTAAAACGGCAAAAAAAAAATCATGGGAACAAATTAAAAGTTGAAAAGTGAAATGAGTTTTAGTAAAACGAGCTGATTGAGTTTGGCTGCCCTGCTGCTAAACTAGACCTCGAGCGCACACATAAAAAGCTTATAATGAGATATATTCATACAAGACCCAGACATATGTACATGTGTCAACTTTACATTCATATATTTATTACTTGCTTCGTAATTTTGTCCTCTGTGTCCGCGTAATTACGATACCTATTTACATTACCCGTTAAATACGCTTAGTAGTTTATCCAAAAACATTCACCTTCTATTTAACACATCAGTCAATCCACTCATTCAAATTAACTTTGACTTGCCATTTTATTAATTAAACTAAATAATTTTAATTATCAAAGCCTTTGAAATAAAAAATAAACTACTGATCTCATTAGAAGTTATATTTTATTTCATAAATATCATAACGAATCTCTCA
Organism: Microplitis demolitor; assembly: GCF_026212275.2. Taxonomy (NCBI): domain Eukaryota; kingdom Metazoa; phylum Arthropoda; class Insecta; order Hymenoptera; family Braconidae; genus Microplitis; species Microplitis demolitor. The sequence goes on along the minus strand of NC_068549.1, from coordinate 22,406,547 downwards.
AATTTTCAAAACTTTTTTTTTTCATCATTTTTAATAAAATAAAAAATTATGAAGTTATATAAATAAATATATAAATATACTAGTAATATAGATAATTTTTTTTACTGAAAAAAAAAAAAAAATAAATCAATTACAAAAAAAAAATTACCATGAAAATTTATAAGAAGTATTTTTTGAATTTTTGAACCGGGAAAACTTCATTTTTTTTTTTTCACTGTTTAAAATTTCCCATAAAAAAGCTGAGAATTTTCTTTATATAAAAAAAAGTAGTCATTCTTATTCCTCTTTGCAAAATGATTGATTTCCCGCCAAAATCTTAAATTTTTTTAATTTCATGAGTGTAGCAGACATCAGACAAATTTACAATTATTAATAAACCGAGTAAATAATTAAAAAAATAAAATTTAAAAAAAATGCACATGTAAAAAATTTAAAAATCTACAAGTGCAATTTTTTAAAATATTTTTTTTTCCAATTTGCCATTTTTAAATAAATCCAAAAACTATTAGACGTCAGCTGACAGTATCACAAAATTCCCACTTATTTAAATAAATAAAAAATTTCAAATATTTAAATATTTCCCGCGCTCACGTCACCTCACCACGTATCCAAAATAAACCACTCGAGCCTCAACCAATGGCCATAAATCCACCGAGCGCCATCTTGTATCCTCAAAAAGAACTTTGAATCCGCGCTTGCTCTCAGCGGCGCGTTTACTGCGCAGCTCGGCCACGCACCAGAAGTAAGACAGAGTTCGGAGAGTCACACGGTCGCGAGCAAGACACCCGACAACACGGTCACTATACCAACATCCAATACTCCAATATTGTGCATCACTTAGTCAAATACCAAACACGTAACGCAAAAACGCCTTAACAGCAACGCGGTTATTACTTTCAGTTCTCTTATCGTGTTCGTGTGCAGTCCGATTATCGTAAACTCTTATCTCATACGTTTCTTTTCGTGTCTCTCCCCATAGTTGAGCGTCTGTTCAGTGTGTCCAGTGCCGTTACACGCTTCCACATAAAAACTCAAACAACAACTCTCGTCAACGTCCACATTGAACGTTCATTAAAAATCCATCAGGTCTCAGCAGACTCTAAACTCCAGACGTCTTCAATAAAGAAAAAAAAAATAATAATTTTTAAATTCACTCGTGCACTTGCGTTAATTAACAGTGTAGTGAATTTTATTTAAATTCTTAATTACTAATTGACGTGCATCAATAATTAATAATTAATAATAATAATAATAATAATAATTAAAAGTGCGTTCGTTGGATTGGATAAGAATTCAAGTGTCCACGAGTGTCCAAATGTGTTTTGTGTTACGTATCAGCAATAAGTGGATTTAGGTAGTGTATTAATTATTATAATTATTATTATTATTTTATATATTATATATATTTAATTATATATTAATATCAGTGTAGGATAAAGTGTGTAAATTAAGAACCGCCATCGCCATTGCGGCGTTTACATTCAACCGGCGTTCGTCCATGTGCAATTTTTATTTAAAATTTTTATTTTAATTACTCATTTTTATATATGTGTATACATATATATTTACTCATATTTTTATTAATTTATTATTTGAATTTTTTTTTTTTAGATTTCGTTTTTTTGGTTATGAAATTTTACGTCGATTGTTTGATGCCAAAACCGCCATCTCTAATATATTAAATATATATGTATATATATATATATATATATATATATGTATGTATGTATTTATGATACGCGTAAACGCCCATTAAAATAAAATTATAATTTTTATCAGAATAAATACGCGTTATTGATATAAATATATGTGTGTATATATGTATGTATATATATGAAATTGATGTGGATAAGAATATCCGGGTGATGATGATGATGGTGGTCGTATGTTGATAATGAATAAATGTGCATGTGACATGTTGGTTATGTCTGGTCATGAAGCATGATTGATTTTAATTATATACAAATATTAAATTTACTTTGAATTCATTTATTTTAATTGTTGGTTTTATATTTAATTATTGTTATCATTTATATATTTCTAAATTAATTATTATTTTTAAGATCAGTTTTTTTTTTTAATTTTAAGCCAAAGCATACGATTTTATTTTAGTTGTTTTTTTTTTTTTTAGTTCTTTCTACTGACAAAAAAAATATGAGTGTGAATGTAGCAGAAAAATTACAAATTATTAATTAATAGAGTAAATGATTAATAAAATAAAGTTTTAAAAAAATGGGCACTTGAAAAAATTTTAAATTAATAAGCGCATTTTTTTAAAATTTTATTTTATTAATTGTTTACTCTATTTATTTATAATTTTTAATTCGGCTGGTGTCTGCTACGACACACTGATGAAAAAATGCGCGTAATGATTTTGAATTTTTAAATTTTTAATTTCACTTACATTTTAATTATTTATTCAAAAGTTGCCAGCTGCCAGCCACATTTATTCATTAATTTTTATGATTCTGAAGTTAGCAGGCAGTTTATAATTTTCGGATTTTTTTTTTTCATTAAATTTATTATAAAAATAAAAAAATGCACGTGTAGGAAATTAAAAAAACTATAGGTGCATTTTGTTCAAATATTTTTTTTTTTATAATTTAATGTTTAAAAATAAATTCAAAAATTATTTATTGTATGTTAACTTTAGGATCATAAGTCAGCCATCTCGTAATTTTTGAATTTTCTTTTTCTAAGGGATAAATTACAAAAAAAAATTTTTGAAAAAAATGCACTTGTGGTTTATTGAATTTTCTATAAGTGCAATTTTTTATTTTTTTTTTTTCTGGTAATGGATTCGAAAAAAAAATCCAAAAATTGATAATTGTCAAGCTGCTGGTTACAATTAATAATTTTTGAATTTCTTTTTCAACAAGTAAATATCAAAATAAAAAAAAAATAAAAAAATGCACATGTAGAAAATTAAAAAAACTGTAAGTGCATTTTTCTTAAAATATTTTTTTTCTATAATTTATCATTTTTTAAAAAATCTAATTGTTAGACGGCTAACTTTCGTATCATTAATTGTCTACTAACTTTAGAAAAATAAATTAATTTATATAAATTTTAATTTTTTGATCTTTAGTATAATAAATATATATGCTGATATTAAATGTTAGTAAGAGTTGTTTAATATATCGAAAGGCATAAAGATAATCCCCACTTAATTATTAACTTTTTTTTATTTTCAAGTACCAACTCTTTAATTCACGAGAAATTCCATGATACGGTCATTGATCTGTGGAAAATTTTTTTTATACTTTATTGTAACGGTACTTATTTTTATTAGCAATTACATTTATTTAGACTCTTCTATAGTTTATTTATTTCCTTAATAAAAACGTCAAGTAACTTAATAAAATTTTAAATTAGACTAATTAAAGTATTTAAATATAAAAATAATTTTCAATTAAATTTAAAAAAATTAAATTTGTTTTCTTACTTATTTAAATTTACATGCAATAAAAAATCAATGAACTTTATAAACTCATATATATAAATATAAAAATCAATATAAATTGAATTGAGAATTGAAAGCCTTTGATTTCAATTTCATCAACGTCTTCAAGTTTTATTGGAGCAATCCAAGTTAAACCTGAGATTGCATTTTATTCCCATGCATTCGAGACAAAACGACAAGTATAATAAAATAAAAAAGCATAAAGAAAAAGTTTAAAAAGAAAAAGCATATCTCGGTTTGTAACGGTCTGACCGGGTAAAACTTGTCCTCCCTTCTCTCATTTAATTTTACTTCTCCCTCTCTTTCTCTCGTCTCTTATTTTCACTTTGCAGACATAGACATTAAAAAAAATTCATTAAAAATAGAGAGAGGAAAAACGGCAACCAGGTGTCCTAAGTTTACAACGTTCTTTTAAAGCCACTCGATTCGTGAATGCAATTAAAATAATGTCAATATTTTTTAATTACCTGTAATTAACTTGCTAATTATTCATTATTAATTTTTTTTCAATTCTTAGATCATTTTTTTTTTTTTTAGTATAAAAATAAATGAAATAATTAATTTTCATTTTTACAGTTAATTTTTTACGAGCATTTGATTAAATTAAAATTAATTCCGTTTAAGTTGTAACTGTTCTATTACTCCTCCGTATTTTATTATTTTTTTATCTGTTTGTTATTTAAATTTTAATTATCGCTCCTTTAAAATTACGCGGTTGTATTTTTAATATTAATCATGATCCTGATTAGCGGACAATTAATAATTTTTGGATTTTTTTTTTCAACGAATCGATTATAAAAAAACAAAAAATAAAAAAATGCACATGTAGAGAATTTAAAAATCTACAGGTGCAGTTTTTCAAAATATTTTTTTTTTTTATAATTTACTGGATTTTTTTTTTTTTTTCAAAAAAGATCTGGGTGAAAAAATACTATTGTTATTGATGTCGGTCAACTGATGATGAATATTGAGGTGGTTGTAATACAAAATTTATTTTTTAGTTTATTCCAGAGGGATTGTGCGATTGATTTTAATAAATAATGGTATGATTGTTTGAATAATTAAATATGACTGTGTTTAAAAAATAAATTAAAAAATTCAACTGGTGCGCACATTTCAATAGATTTTAATTTACTGCCAGTTAATTTCGTTACTCGTATCGCTATATTTTTTATTCGTTTCTATGCGACCTGTTTTAGTTTTTAGCTGCACTATTAAATAAAAAAAAAAAAAAAGAATTTTCTCAAAGCAAGTAAACATTTTTTTCATATAAATTATCAACAATAAAATGGTAAGATCGTAGGGAGGCGAACAGCAATTCAAAAATTATAATTTAATTTATAATACTGAAGTTAGCCAATGTCTAATAATTTTTGGATTTTTTTCAAAACTAAATTATAAAAAAAAAAAATATTTTGAAAAATTGCACCTGTAGTTTATTAAATTTTCTACATGTGCATATTTTTATTTTTTTTTTTTTTGTAATTAAAAATTTGTTAATTATCTGCTAACTTCAATAATACATTTAATTTTGACCATACATTAGATGTTTCGTCTCTTTATTGGGACAGCAACTAAAGCAAGTCATAAATCATTTCCAAAATTATAGAAATAAAAATCTACCAACTAATTTAACAATCACTCGTACAACTATCAACAATAATTACTCATTACACTTTTGATAATAAAAAATAATAAATTTTTATTAAATTTATGTTACAGTGCGAAGAACGAGCCTACCTGGGACCGATTAAGAAGCACATCCCCCGAAACCCCCCCAGCCAAAATCACACGCCTTACCTCACCCCTGTCCTTATCCTCTTCCAGTCCCTATTTCCCTGGCGCGAAATCGCGCCATCAAATCCGCGAAGTGGCTAAACAAACGGGAATTCCATCTGTTGACGGTATGGATAACAAACCAGTTTTGAACGATGACCCCTCGGTCACCCTCACCATCCGACTTATTATGCAGGGCAAAGTGAGTATTCCATTACTACCATTATAATAATTCACCCTCCATTTCATTATTCCTCATCAATATTCAATATTTAAAAAAATCCCTGTCACAATTCACCCTCGTCTCTCCCCCTCTCTCTCTGATTACACCTCGACTCAGATTTTTATTATTTAGATTTAATTCTTTAGAAATAGAGGGAGAGAAAGTTCATAGCAAAGATTATTATCACGAGACAATACTAGCTCACTATTTAACTTGAACACAATAATCTAGCACTTGCTCTCCTGAATATCTTTTGTATAAATCTCGTAGCTTTGACCTTTGCAAATCCATCTGCTAAATTGAGTGTCGCGATTTAATTGTCAATGATCAAAGAGATTTTATGTGACAGTCCCGTTACTTGGATGAGTATTTATTAAAAGCTGGAGGAAAAAGATAAAAATATTAAAAGCTTTTGTTATCGCTCCTTATCAAAGTTTACTTTGTCTCTTTATAAAATCAATATTCACTTTTTATTATGAATATTAATATTAATATTTGTCTGGTACCTGAACTAATTTTATTTTATTATTATAGTGGACAGCGCATGAAATCTTTGGATTAATTATTTATTATAAATTGCTAATTAATTTAATTGTTTATTCATACAAATATGATATTTATGTGACCGATAATTAATTACTTACGTACTAATTATTAATTATTTATGGTAGATTTTAATAATTAATTTAAATTTCGGTCATTATTTATTTTTAATATGAATTTTTTAATCAAGTAATTAATGATTAATCATTACTAATAATTCATCAAATTTCGTTGCTAAAAAATATTTTTGGACAGGATCAATACATTTACGTCGTACTAGAACATACAGTGTCTCTTGAATTTTTTTTTTTACCATTAATATTTCATTGGTTAAAACATAAATTTTTTATGTTTGCTGGAAAATTTCAAGTTATTATTATTTTTAAAAGCACACTTTCATTTATGAAAAAGAGCTTTGGGTAAAATGGGGTCGCTAAAAAAAATCCACTTTTTTTTTTGGCTCTAATAAATTTTATATTTCTTATAAAAACGCAGCAGCCTCAAGAAAATTATAAATAATTTTCTAATATTCTGCTCAAAATTAATTAAAAAAAAAATTAGTCCCCTGCCCCGCGACCCTAAGTATCAATTTAAAAAAAAATCTCAAAATTTCCCAGTGCTAATTCACGCTGAAAGACTTTAAAAAAATATCATATTCCCGTATTGATTTCATAAATTTTTTTTATGATCCTGGCATTTTGTTTATCAAATTTCACCCCCTTGTTTTCCTCTCGTCCCTCTTGCTCGGCAACTCCCACCGTTATTTTTATCACGATCGAACACGCTCTCAGCTCTCACGTGTGTTTCTGAGTGTAGGGCAGAGTAGAGACAGACACGTCGCAACAGCCACGATCGACTCTAAAACACAACCACCATCAGGACAGGCGTGCTAAAGTGCGACATGAAAATTATTGCACGTTTCTGCATATCTGAACGATCCTCTTCGCGTCATAAATCCACTACTTCTTTCACATACTCATGCCCATATGTATATACTTGCATACATATATGCATTAAATTTGTATAGAGCAAGTGAAAATGTATGTACAAGTAAGCCTTGTACATACATATATATATATATAGAATATCATGACCCTTTGTGAGTAATATAGAGGAGATGAGACAGCCGGTTCTTTGCTAAGGGTTTCCTTTACCCCGTCTCACGTTCTCTGGCTCTCTGGTTCCCACGATGCATGAAGCTTGTAGCTTCGAGACTCCAAGAGCTTCCACGTCAAATCTCATTACACCCTCGTTTTTTCGCACCGACGACCACGACGACGACAACGACAACGACGAGGGAGACGAGGGGCTTCATTTTTTTCCTCGCACTTTACTCCCTAGCCTCCTTTATCCTCATACTGCTCAAGTTGCTTTTCATCATTTTTTTTTTACTTTTTATTTTACTTACTCATTTTTTCATTCTTCCCGTTAGTCTCAGGCATTATGACGTTTTTTTTTGCCAGCTTGTTTTTAACACTTGCCGCGACATCTTTATATATATATAATCGGGCTCTATATCGTGCTTAATGTTACTTTATGTATACATATATATTAAGGGCGTGCGAGTGTTTGAATTATTTGTAACTTTTCCAAGTAATCAACATTAATTTTTTCGTTGATTTTTATCTGACTTCTATTTACCTCTGAAAAAATTTGAATTAAAGCCAAAACCTTAAGAATAATTCAAATATTTGAATGTCGAATAATTATTAAGTTCAAACTATTCGCACCCCTACTATATATATATATATATATATATATATATATATATATATATATATATATATATATATATTTATAAATTTACTAAAAATTTGACTTTAAACTTAAATAACTTTTGAACAAATAGATTTATCAAAAAATGATAAGAGATCTTTTTTGTAGAGCATTCAATTTCTTATCAACCATATCCTGAGCTTATCAGTACCATAGACCATGACTGAGGTACATCAATACTTAAAATCATTTTTTTTCCATGTTATTCAAATGGAAAATCCAAAATTATGATTCGACCTGAAAATATCGATATTAATATCTCGTATTCTACAGGAACTATTTTTGCATCCTCTGACAGAATTTCACAGCCACTAGAAAAAAAAAATATACATATATATATTAATAAAAAAATTTTTGTATATAAACCAGATAATTTTTTTCGGTGTCCGGGAGTCAAACAAAAATTGGCAATTGTTTAAAATAAATTAATAGCTTAATTTATCTTATAAGTAAATAAATAAATGACAAATGCATTGTCATTAGCTGCTTAAACATGATTTTAAAATTACATCTATTTGTCTTATGTACTCCAGCCTTTTAAATAAAACAAGTGCCAGGTTGGACATTTATTAAATTGTTCTACTCTCTCAAGTTAATTTACTCTACTTCTTCTTCTTCTTCTTAAATGAACACAAGTATTACGTGATACATAATATAGTTGTAGGTGTATTGCAGTGATAGTGATGGTGAAAAACCTGGTTTGTCTCTACGACTTTAATTAACATAAAAAAAAAATTTACTTGTATTACTTTAATTGTTAAGTACTTAATCTTTTGCCTCTCATTACTATTCTCTTTTTTTTTTTTTCATGAGCAGAATGCAAACAACTGGTAAAAAAAAAATAGAGTATGTCATTTTTATTTCAGAATACATATTTTAGCATAATAATCGATGCCCCGATTAATAGTCTAGTGGCATTTTTCCGGCTCCTGATGTATGAGCTCTAGTTTTTTACCATCGGCTTACTCTCTAAACTCTTACTCGTTTTTTATAATTTTTTTCTGTTTCTGTTTATATTTTTTCTTTCTTTTTTACTCTACTTTACTACTGTGTACTCGGTACTAGTGAGCTTGGCAGTAGGCTGGACCACAGCCAATACTTTCAGCCAGATCTGCTGTACCGTAGACTCACTGCTTGGGGATCTTAAAATTCTATTGTATTACATTGAGTATCATCTCGTCTCAAGATCTTTGGCAGCGTCTCATGACGTGAAAAGAGACAAAAAAATAAATAGTCATAATAATAATAAATAACAAACTTTCGACAAACTAAAATATTTCATTCACTTTTAATCATTTGTTGGCTCCATGTGTTGTGTTGAAATAATTTATAAACTTTTTTTTTTTTAATTACGCAATAAATGTCTTTTATTTATTCATTTTGACGCAGTATTTTTTTTAAATTCTTCACAAAAAAAAAGAATTTCAGTGCAAAAAATTTTTTCCTACCTCAAGAAAACTTTCATTTAAAATTTGTAAATGATCCAGAAGTTAACAGACAATTTAAAATTTTTTGATTTTTTTTTTTTTTTCAACAAATGAATTACAAAAAAATAAAAACTAAAAAAATGCACTTGTAGAAAATTAAAAAAACTATAAGTGCAATTTTTTCAAATATTTTTTTTTTATGATTTGCTGCTTTGAAAAAATATTCAAAAATTATTAGACGTCGGCTAACTTCAGTATCATATTTGTGATGCCAAAAATTTCTTGGGATAAGTAAAAATTTTCTTGAGTCAAATTTTGAAATTTTCAAAGTTTTAAAAATTTTTTTAAGTGTTCCATCTAATTTTGGAATTTATTCATATAATTCTTAGGGTTTTTTGAATTTATCCCGTTGATGTACAGTTGACCTAATAGACGTTAATAAAATACGATTTGTTAGAAAAAATTTCACAGGAAATCGATGAAAATTTCTTCAATTTTTATTAGAATGTTTCCTTTACAGTCATGCACTGACTATTATTTAAATAAATGAGATTAATTATAGACCTAATTTCGAGCCGATTGCGGCAATGGAATTCTAAAATAATTACCTTCGGTTTGAAACTTCCATCTAATTATTTTTTCCATCACATAATAAAAAAAATCCCATTTAATTCAAAATCATTCATTTCCGCCCGATAAAAAAAAATTCTCCGCACAATAACTAAAACTATTTTTAAAAGTTAAAAGCTATTTAACTTTGGAATTACTGTTAAGTAGAACAAAGTAATTCTTTTTATCTATTTCCCAATAAATACGATAAAAAAAAAACCAATCGCACTGTTTTCCAAAGTTTTAAAACAAAATTTATATTTCCCTTTATAATAAATTACCGTAATAAATTTTGAAATTTACCAAAAATTCCCGCCATAAGTTCGCAGTAATTTAATCTTAAAAAAAAAACGTCAAAGCACATATGGTTTTATCTCCAACATTTTACCCGAATGATAAAAAAAAGTTGTCGGAATGTCTCCTGGAGACTTATAGCTAACAAACGGCAAAGTAGTTTTTTTTTTTGCTACATATCCAACTTCTAAAGCCGTTCCATGCCATTTTACATTCAGAGACAAGTCTTTAGACTTTTGCATTGCATTACATTAAATAACGTTACGTTAAATTGCCTTGCTATATATATTTATATAACACCGGGAGTAAAGTCTGGTCTGATATCGGGCGATCGTTAAATCTCGTAGACAATCTGGTGAGCATGATCTCGTTGATGTGTTCACTGGGTTGCCAACTGGCAGACGATTTTATCAGGCATTAAGTGCATTAATTCATGCCAGCACTCTGGAGGAATAACTTAACCCAAGTATCAAAGGACTAATCGACTTAAACTTATAATTATATGTATATACATTTTAACTTTTTATTTTTTATCTCGTTTTCTCACTTTTATCGGTACTTCAGCTGACTAGTGTCTTAAAAATTCATTGGATATTTTTTATGCAGTCGATATTCACTCGAGTCCAATCCAACCCGACAATTGGAATCTTACATTACTGGTAGATATCGATTCCGTCCGATATTCAAAGTATCTAGATGCACTCAGGGACAAATTTTACCGATAGATATGGACCCGTTTTATTTTTTTATCTCTTCCCATTATTCTAGTTACTTTTTGGCTCTATTCAAGCCACTGATATTTTTTTTATTTATTCTTATTCACTGTCTTGGTCTGGGGCTCGCTGAAAGGAACGATATCTGCAGGGTTCATTCCAGAAGACTGGACTAATGCCAGGGCTACTGGCCAATCTCGAGATTTTTTGTGTATTATTGAAGAGAGACGTTAATCACAGGTGCAATTGCTGTTGGAGAAATATAAATTTTGATTCATTTCATCAGTACTTTTGATTATTTATAAGCCCATTAATTTACATGTAAATGAGTTCATTGATGAAGCTGTTGAAATTTGGTTTACTTTTATATGTCGATCAAATTTCGAATCCGTTAATTTGGGCATTCTTAAGTTCGTGTCCAGAGGCGCGAAATTTGAAACTTATTTTTGAAATAGTAAACAAAAATTTTGATTAGTCAGTAGAAAAAAATTTTGTTTTGTGTTTGAATTCAATTTTGGTGAATTCAAAAAATAAAATTTCGGTTATTTTGGACTACGGTTTTTTTTTGGACTAAAAAATTTAAATGAGTTATGAATTAAAATGAATATTTTTTATTACTCATGTCACATATAATTTTCTTAGAATAAAATATATATACAGTTAGACCGATAATTGGCATCAATCCAACTTGTTTCTTTTCTTCTCTCTCATAAAATTTTCTTCATGTTATATACCAGCTATATTCGTTTTGTAAATCGCGTCATTGCCTTCAACTACTTGCTTGAAAGGATCCTAAGAATACGATAAAAAACCAACCTATATATATATAATCCGAGACTCAATTGCTGTCGTTAGACTATCTGAGCATTTTTATTCGATAATCATAGATATAACGACATATATACATACATATATATTTTTTCTAACCAATTTCATTTTATGATACTATATTCTGTAGTTTATAAATTTAATGAATTTCAAAAATTACTAATTTAATTTGTTTAGTTTCATTTCTTCATATATATTTGGCTTCGTAATTGATCAGAAAAAACCCCATATAGAATTTGATACTCGTAAAATAATATTCTGTCTTTTCTTCAAAGAATTTGTTTAGGATCATGTAGAAGTATCATTTTTTGGTTAATGCTCTATTTTTGGACACTTGATATTTTATTTCAATTAAAAGAAATTTCCAAAAAATTTTCCAGTTTTTCTCTTTAATGAAAACTCTTATTACCCCACACAGAAAAATTCGATGCGACCCTTTGTCTTATTTATTAAAAATTTCCATTCAGTGAAAAAATTTTTGACAGCCTCCATTTTCTGTACTAGTGAACCAAAGGCAGCTCTGTTCATCCATTTTAGTGCGAAAGAGAAAATTGAAAATTTCCCTTAATGAAAACGTACACAAAAATACTCATTTAAATTTTTTGTGTCCAAAATTGGCTCTAGTGGCCAAAAACGGTACTCTATTTTATTCAAGGATCTATTTATATATAGTATAAAAATTTGGTGGCCTATATATATGTATATATATTTATTAAAATTACTTGAAGTAATTATTTTTGCACAGATTCTTAAAACAGGGTTGTAATTACCGTAATGATTTACGATTTGGCTATTTAGTTTAAAATTATTGCGAAATAGTTTAGAGGTTTATGAGGCGAACGAACGGTTTTATAGATTCGTTTGACATCAAACACTTGGATAATTGCTTTTGAACCAAAATATATTATATTAATATTAAATTTTATATTTTAATTAAATTAATTTTCCAATAAAATATTCAGTAAACATAATTAAATTTTATTTATTACCAACACTAATCATAATTATTTATTTTTATTTTCATCATTAAGATAATAAAAAAAATTTAATTACGATTTCAGTTTTATTTCCAAACTGATTAATGAATTTTTTAATTTATTTAATTTCCGTGAAATGGCCGAGAATAAAGTGAGCTTTCGTCATAAAAAGCCTTTGATAAAATTATTTCAATGCGAAATTAAATTCCATTTTGTTTTTTAATAAAACTGATAAATTCATCTTTTAGTTTATTAAATTCAGCTCAAATTCATTTTTAATGAAGTCGTTTTTGATAAAAAAAAATTTAATAAATATTCACTGCAACGAATTTATTATAAAATTTATTTTCTAAAATAAAAAATCAATAATTTTATTATCAGCCGATAAAAAAATAATAAAAATTTGATAACAATAGTATTAAAAAAAAAAAGAAAAAGCCATTAGCAAAATAAACAAAGTAAAAATTCATGATTTCGGCAGTAAGTTTTAAAGCACTTGTAATTCCCCTGGGTGTACTCTAATTGGGGCTTAAATATACACATTGGAAAGCCCGAACGTCGGTGATTGAACGAGCAATTTGCATGATATCCCACTGGATTTTCCTTAATATCCTGAGCATAGGCCACAAAATTAGCATCAAACTCTCAATTCACCAGGAGAACTAGACCAAGTAAGCACAGGAACCAACTGCTTGATATCGGCTCCATCAAAATTTAAACGATTGATTTTAAAAGATAAGACGAGTAGTTCTCGAGGCATAATAAACCCATTATCAAATGGGTAAACCACCGCTAAACACCATCATCATCATTATCATACTCAATGAGACCTTGATCCAAATTTCGACAAATTTCGAGTGAATATAACGACGGCAAGCATTTGCTAATGCGAGACATGAACGTAGAAAATTTCGATAAAATGTCTTTAAATGTTGGCACTTAGTTTTAAGAATGCTTGGAGACAACCATTATCATAATTGTCGCTGTTGTCAGGCGTAATCATTAACACTAGTACAACCTGCCGGTATTTTTAATCTTATTGTCTATAGCTGAGAGCTAAATATATAGACAGATCGCATAGTTGTTTATACTCTTGTTTTATTTATCGAGTGACTGGCTGAGTTACTTGCTTGGTATTTTATCCAACTAAAATGCTGTTTGTTATTCACGTAAGCTAATGCTGACATTATCGTCGGGGTCAAAGCATGTTAGGACCAACTAACTAAAGCTACATGACCTGGCTCTTAGCCTGGAAACGTTTTATTTATCTAATAATAGCATTAACACTTCGCTCTCTTCCCTGATGTCTCATCGATCATTTCTTAATTCCCTATATTTATTTTTATACCTTATTTTATTTTATTTTTTTGCTTACAGGAAGTTGGAAGCATCATTGGCAAAAAAGGAGAAATTGTCACGAGGTTCCGTGAAGAAGTAAGTCGCCATTTTTTTTTTTTACATACTTCGTGCGAAGCGCCACCTGCTTTGCGTACACTAGTACAAAGATAATTTATTCAGGCATAATTTCGACGCGGTGTTAAATCGATTTTTTTATTAATAATTTTTTTAATAGTCTTGTAAAAATCTTCGGAAGCTCGATAACTCCAGAAAAATATAATAAGTTGATATAATTTTTTTTTTATTGAGTTCATACCATTAATAGCAAAGACGCTTTTGAAAATCGCGGTTCAAATTCTCTTTGTTTAATTGTAATTAATGAAAAAAAGTTAAAACTGGTAATTTATGAAAATATGGCTGCCATTTTTTATTTTTTATTTTCATTTCTCCACCTACTGATGGCAGGACTAGTCAATAGTGGAATTAAAAATGAAAAAGCGACATCTTAAACAAAAGGCGGGAAATTTTAAAAAAATTTTTAAACTTTTGAGTGATTAGTCGGATCACAAGTTTATTTATTTTTTTTTTTTAAATGAACTTTTCAGTCTGGTGCAAAGATAAACATATCAGATGGTTCGTGTCCTGAGCGAATAGTAACAGTAACTGGACCAACCAACTCAATCTTCAAAGCTTTCACCCTGATATGTAAGAAATTCGAGGAATGGTGCTCGCAATTCCACGATGTCTCGGGCGGAGGCGCTGGAGGTGGCGGTAATACACCACGTACTCCAATCACCCTACGGCTCATCGTTCCCGCGTCTCAGTGCGGATCTTTAATCGGCAAAGGCGGTTCCAAGATCAAAGAAATAAGGGAAGTTACTGGTGCGCTCATTCAAGTCGCGTCTGAGATGCTTCCCAGCTCCACAGAACGTACAGTAACTATCTCCGGTACCAGCGAGTCTATTACTCAGTGCATATATCACATTTGCTGCGTCATGTTAGAGGTGAGATAACAACCATTATGATCATAATTAGACATTCAAAAATTCTATAATTTTTTTTTTTAATAATTACTGTTACATTTTTTAATAAATAAATATCTTTTCAAGTTTGAAAAAAAATTTTGAGGCCTCAAAAAAAAAAATTTTTGAATAAAATAAAAATAAAATTTTCTAATGATCCTGAAGTTAGCAACAATGGACATTTTTCAAATTTTGGTTTCAACCATTTAATTTAAAAAAAAAAAAAAAAAAAAAAACTAAAAATATGCACATGTAGAAAATTAAAAAAACTACAAGTGCAATTTTTCAAAAATATTTTTATTTTGTAATTTACCATTTTTACAAAAATCAAAAAATTATTCGACATTGGCTAACTTCAGTAATTATTATATTATTAATTAAAAATTGTAACAAATTTACTGTAGAGATTTCTTGATTACAAAAAATATTTAAAAATGATTTTTTATATTAACGTCCAGTACAAATAAATTATTTGAAAAGAATACTTTGCATATGTTATAATAAAATAATTAAAAAATGAAGAAATCTCTTGACGGTATTTAGTCTAATTAAGTCAATCACTTAAAACGTCACAAAAAAAAAAAAAAAATTAATTAAGTGACGTAATAAAATAAATTACTAATAATGCGCACGAAAACGCGCAACTGTTTGTTTGTTTTTTTTTATCTGTTGCAGTCCCCTCCCAAAGGTGCCACGATTCCTTATCGCCCTAAACCCCAAGTCGGTGGGCCAGTGATCCTGGCTGGTGGGCAAGCTTACACCATCCAGGGTAATTACGCGGTGCCCGCCCACTCGGACGTAAGTACAGTATTGCCATTGCAGGCATCCGCTGCCGGGCCTGCCCCCCCCTCGCTGAACCAAACTCTTACCCCATCGCATTTCGCGGCTGCCCACCCTTCCTCACCTTTTGCTTCACACGGTCATCATCCGCTACTTCCGGCTCATCTCACTGCCGGACCACCACCCCATCACCACCACCACCACCATCATCCGCTACACCCGAGTTCCCTACACGCCAGCGTGGCAGGCCTCGCCGACCCCCTGCTGAAGAGTGGACACTTGCAGGCAGCCCTCCCGCCCGCACTCTTGGCAGACGCCGTAAGTCTTTTGTTTTTCGTGATCCAACCCCCCACCCCCACCCACCCAACCACCCACTACCTTTGACAACCAACGTAATTATTATTTTTATTTTTATTTATTTTTTTTTTTTACCTTTTACTTAACGACGCTTGCCCCCCCGGCCCTTCAATAAAAATTAAATTTGTTTATTTTTATTTTTATTTATTAGACCGACATTACTGGACATGTTTACTTAGACCTTTTTTTATTTGATACGATGATGGGATTTTTTTATTTAAATTTTTAAAATAAATTTTTTTGATTTTTTTTTTGAAAAGTGTAAATTATAAAAAAAAAATATTTTGAAAAAAATGCACTTATAGTTTTTTTTTTTTTTTTTTTTTTGCAATTAATTCGTTGAAAAAAAAATCCGGAAATTATTAATTGTCTTCTAACTTGAGGATCTTAATAAAATAAAATAAATTAAAATTACTAGTTTAATAAAAAATATTTAAAACCCTTAACATGACGTCATTAGCGCTGATTACACAATAACTTTAATGGCTCAGTAAAATATAATTGACCAGATTTAATTAAACATTAAATAAATGAATAAAATCCCGCATCGTATCGATATAATTGCAATTAGATAACAACCTGGCGTGTAACTGAATGTTATCAGGACCTAGGACCTCTACTAAGCTACCACACACTTACTCCAAACTATTATTACTAATACTAATAAAGTTGACTATTTTAAAATAACAATAACAAAAAACCAAACATCACTTTTCCACGTGCCTTGCAATTACAGACTGACGCTAATAATCCTTGCTTGTTGCTTGTAAACTTAAGCTCGATAAGTTCTCTCCCTTTTTCTATAAATTTTAACTCTCAGAGAGAACTTTGAAAAGCGATAATTTATAATTTTGGATTTTTGATAAACAATAATTTTTTAGACTCAAAAATTTGAAAAATCCAAAATTATTATACTTTATTAATTTATTTCTGCATGCACTTGAATGAAATCCTTTGGAAATGATAAATCTTTTGCTTGTCTTGTGTCTTGGTATTAAATTGCTTTTATTAAATTTACTATTTATATCTTTATATATTTTTTTTTTAAATTTAAATTTAAAAATTCGCGGTCAAAATATTGATAATTTATTTTTTAATTTTTACACAAGAAAAAATACAAATCACAGGTTGGGTAAAAATGCACTAGATGTCGCGGTAACATGAGGGCGCGAGCATTTACTGCTTTAAATAGCGACAAAATGGCCGTCGATTGATTTTAAAAAATATAAAACAATTTTACGATCACGTTACTACGGGATAGAGTCCGGTTACTGGGTACAAGTTTTTTAAATTTGTAAAGATAAATAATTTGAAAATGAATTTTTATAAATTTTTTTACACAAATTATAAATATAAATTCCGGAAAAATCTAATATTCTATCAAAATTTATTGTAATGGGAATCCGCTTTGCCAAACTTATCCACTTGAGAACAGCATAATAGCAAAGTTGTTCGAGCGCATTTTTGAATACATTTTTAAATGTCAAATTTAAAAAAAAGTAACAAATTTATTCTAGAGTGATTTAGGAAGATAAAATTTCCAAATTTTTAATCAATTATATAATACTAGCGTACATGTTTCGCGCGCGTGTCGTTTTTCATATATTTATTTTAATGTATATTTTCATGTAGTTTGTGTATATTTTTTTGCTTTCGACCAATCACATTACGAATAAATTGATGTAACATACATTTCATCTCAATTTTATTATGGGATTTTCCATGAATAATTCAAATATTCGACCGTAATAAATATACTAAATAGAAATTTTCAATCTTCGAAATCGTCGAGGTTATGTTCTAATTCGCGAAGGACATTGTTAAAAAAAATGATGCTGTCCACAATTTTTGAGTTCTTGTTTTAACTGCGCAACATTCCAAGTAAAATATTTCGTGTTATTTGTATTCATATTGTTAGATAAGTTTAGAAATCATTTTTAACCTCAAATTTTTGTGCGACATCGAACAAGCTATGATGCTGCCCAGTGGGTCTAGTTCGACAAAAACGGATCCCCATTCATTAATAATTTTTTTTTTTTACTCTTTATTCTCGTAATCATTCGAAAATTAAATAGAACATTTCAAAATAATTTTGTTCCATAAAATGAGACATTAGTAAAAAATAATTACATCTACTGACAGTAAAACATAAAATCGTTGATTATTTTTAATTAACGCGGCTTTTTTCTACTACTCCATTATTTCATTGGTACGTTGATGTATACAGAGAGATATTGAAAAAAATTTTTTATTCTATTTACCGAATAAATTTGACTTGCGAAACGCAATGGAATCACTCATTGCATCCTATTGAATTTTATTTTCTCCGCAATTCATCTTTTATTGACTACTTCATTGTTCGCGAATAAAATACAACTGCGTTGAAATTTTTTATTATCTTTATCTGTTATTTCCATTGAATACATATATAATACATAGATATGTTATATATTTTAAGATGACTGCATGTAAAGTGAGTTTGAGGATTTGTAAGATGCTATAGTGCTCTGGACATTAGTCTATTATATTGAACGGATATTATACTTTATATATAGACATATATGTCATATATGTCGTATACTGACGCATATATACGTATATGTATTTTGCGGACTGGTAGAAAATTTATAACAGAATATTTGAATTTAGAAACTGTCCAAGGATGCATGAGAATGAAGATCTAGGATCCTATTATATATATGTATATACATATATATATATTTTATTTGCTTATTTTTATTGCTTTAGCTTTTTTATTTAACGTTGATTTTCATAAAATTTTTCATTCGATTTTTTAACTTCAAAAAATTTAAATTGTCTTCTAATTGACGTCAAAATAAATTTGTTATTGATTTATTGTTTAATTTCATTTTTATAAAATTATATAAATTAAAAAAAAAATCTAAAAAAATGCACATGTACAAAATTAAAAAAACTATATGTGCAATTTTAAAAAATATTTTTTTTCTAATAATTTATCGATATTAATCGATTTCAAAAATTATTAGTCGGTTAAATTCAGTATCACAAAAAAATATAAATAAATTATTGATTAAAAAATTAAAATTTCTCTTTTTGGCAATAAAAATTTCATAAAAAAATTTTTTTTTCTATTTCTCTACTTTACTAAAAAAATTTTCATTTCAAAGTATTTTTCATTTAAACTTAAATTTTTTTCTTATTTCCGATCCTCGCAGCGTCACTTGGAAATCACTATTATTATTATTGTTCTCTAGTGGCTCTTATTAGATGAAATAAACAGCATGGCTTACTCGGCACTTGACTAAAAGTTAAAAAAAAAAAATATAAAAATTTCTAATTAATAAAATAAAAATAAATAAATTAGTTAGTTGGAAAATAAAAGTAATTTATTTTAAAAAAATAAAGTTATAAATTTAGTAAGAGTTTGCGCGAGGGTGGGCTGCCCTTACAGTGTTGTTTTTATGACAATGTGTTAATTTAATTGAAAAAAAAAATTTTTTTTATATTTTAAGTTACACGTTTTATATTTACAATAATTAATGATACATTATTATTATTACTATTTAAAATTACAATGGACAGTGAGAAATGTACACAAATTAGTTCGTTTATTGTATTTGCTGGTGATTTATTAGATTAGAAAATCGCACAATAAAAAAAATTTTTTTTTTAAGAGAGAGAAATTTTGGCAAATCATTAGGAGAATTGTTTATCATTTTTTTATTATTTATTATTAATATAATAATAAATTTTCATTTCGAGATAAAATCAAACCTTTCATTTCATATCATCTCATATAAATTTTTTTTGTTTCATTTATTATTAGTCTCCGTGGCGTTCTCAAGTCAAAAGAGAAAACAAATTATTTTCCTCTTCACAAATATTTAAGAGTCGGAATGACAAGAAAAATCGTACCCGGGAGAATAAGACGAATTAAATCTCAGACACTAGACCGTTCTTCGTTATACCGATCGTTATTTTTCGTTTTACAAAAAAATAACATTACTCTTGGGTATTCTGCGGGTGAATTTTTTAACAAATAAATTTTGCATTAATGGTAACAAATAAAAAAACTATTTTCATTTGAATTTATAGAATTTTTTTTTTTTTTAGAAAACATCTTACATTCTTTTTTAGTCATTTTTAAGAATAATTGCAGTTACTCTTGTTTAAGGGGGAAAAGGGTTGGATATACAAAAAAAAAGAGCAAATTTTCGTGATTTTTTTTTTTCAGAGTCTTCTTTAAAATTCCCAAAATTTGTGACATGATTAAGCATAATTTCAAGAATATTCTGCTAAATTTTCATAAAAAAATATTGAAAAATAAGCCAGTGGTAGTGGGGAGAGACAAGTCACCTCAAAAAGAGTATATATGCCATAGAAGGATAACTCATTTCTGCTTTATCTGAAATCAAAAAACCAAAAAGATTTCTTTAGTACATAAGTTAATCTTGGATTTGAACGAAAGAATAAACAAACTATTCATTTTTGAATTTTTGGTAAAGGTGCAATCAAAAAATTCTGATTTTTACTAAAAATTGCTCATTTTCAAGATGACTCGTCTCTCCCCGCTACCATTGGCTTATTTTTCAATATTTTTTTATGAAAATTTAACAGAATATTCTTGAAATGATGCTTAACCATGTCACAAATTTTGAGAATTTTAAAAAAGAAACTATTCTGAAAAAAAAATCACAAAAATTCGCTCTTTTTTTTTTTGTATCTCAGACCCCTTTTCTCTTAAAAAATTGTGTCACAAAAAAAATTTATAAAGTTTTTATTTTTTATCAAACGGTCTCATTTAAAAAAATAAATTTTTATTTAAAAAACAGTCAGAGCTTTTTACAATTTTAATTTTTTATTTAATTAATTTTCCATCTCTTGCTTTTTGTCAAAACCAAAAAAAACAAAATTATTTATCTTAAATTTTTATTCAACTTGTTACCACTTTTTCGACTCACCACAAAAAAATAATTTTTCGCACACCACACAATAAAAAAAAATCACTTGTTATATCTTTCCAATAATTAAACATTCAAAAATTATTAATAAATAAAATTATTTCTCCAGATTGATGTTTTGCCAGTTCTCCTCCCCCAATTAATTTGATTATAGCTTATAAAAACAAAAAAAAAAAAAAAAAAATTAATCACTCACGCAAAAGAGCGAAAGGTCCAAAAAAGTAAAATAATCGGATTAAATTGTTACAGATGGGAAAACTAGGTAGTAATCCACTGGCTGGTCTAGCAGCCCTAGGTCTTGGTGGACTGGCAGCGCCAGCCAATACCGGGGGATTAAACCCAGCTGGTAAGTTAAAAATAAAAATAAATCGGAGGTATAAAATAAATAAACTAATCCAGGTATTATTAATAAACTATCAGCATTAGCGGCATTAGCTGGAAGTCAATTACGTACAAATCATACAAATCGGCAACAACCGGCAGCTAATAACCAGACACACGAGATGACTGTACCAAATGAATTAATTGGGTGTATTATCGGTAAAGGTGGTACTAAAATTGCTGAAATACGTCAGATATCTGGTGCTATGATCAGAATCAGTAATTGTGAAGAGCGTGAGGGTGGTGCTACTGATCGCACTATTACTATCACTGGTAATCCAGATGCAGTTGCACTCGCGCAGTATCTCATCAACATGAGGTGAGCTTTATTTATTATTCATTATTTTTTTTTATAAGTATTATTTATTATTATTATTATTTTTCATTATCACCCCTCGTTTTTACTTCTAATAAACCTGACATTAATTTTTTAATTATAAATTTCTAAGGTCCATAACAAAAAAAAAAAAAAATGGCGCCCCCTCTTTAGATCTCAGTAAAAATATATCGAAATATATCACTCAGTATAAATATGTACTTTTTTTCTGAGATAGAGGAAGAGCCCAAAATAGTATTTTTTATAAAAAATTTTCAAAAATTTCGGTGTGCAAAAAAACTGAAATTTTTCTAAGGAAAAATTATCGGTTATTTAATTTTAATTGCTTCAGAAATTTATAATTATTTAAATATTTTTACTTCAATGGTATTTTTTTTATAACGTATATATGTATATATATATATAAATATACATATATATGTTCTTATTATTGCTCATTGTGAATTCATAGACGGTAACGTGAACAAAAAACGTGTTCTGTTAAGCAATCGGATGATAAAATGTAGACATACTTCACTCTGGAAAAAAAAAACTATTTAAAGTTTATCATTTTTTCGATAAACAAAATTACATGTGTATTATTTATGTCTTTAAATATCTGAATCATCTTATTTTGTTAATAATTTTTTAAAATATCTAATAGACAGTTTCATATTTAATTGATCGATTGATCGGGAGAGCACAACAATATAAGATGATAATGATTATAGTGTTTGTTGTGCGTCATAACGACAGATGGATAATTTTAGATGATAATAAATTATGAGGCGTTTTGTGAATTATGCAGGATTAATTTGAATGATAATAGAAAAATTAAAGTTATGTTAATGATAGTAATTTTTGTGTTACATAATACTTAGTAATTAATATCGCGTAAAAGTCTCTTTAATATCTGACAACTAATTACGCAAGCCCCGAAGGTATCTCAAGTTATCCAGCCCCCACTGTGTAGTGTGTATAGATGTGAATTCCGAGATTCTGGAACGTCTAATATCAGCTCGAGAGTACTTCAGATCGTAATTCTAGGTTAACATTTAATCTAATACAATCCTAAAGATGTTATACAATTTCATTACATTTCTATTTCTCTATACCTCTTTATTACGACAATCAATAAAAAAAAAAATTTTGGCACACCTTGAATGCGAATGGTGTGTACTACAATCATATTAAATATTTAACGATTTTTTACTTGAATTTTTTTTTAAAAAACAACTTTAAATCTACTTTTATTTAGAAACAACATAAATTTCTGAAAAATACTTGGTCACATCAAATACAAGCCTATTGGTTTTTAATGCACACCTTTAACACGAATGGTGTGCTATACAATAATCTAAAAAATTTAACAATTTTCTACTTTAATATTATTTTGAAAATCGAATTGAATTCTACTTATATATATAAACATAAAATTCTAAAAATAACCTCATTACTTCAATTAATAGTCTGTTTATTTTTACTGCACACCTTAAATGCAAATGGTGTGCACTATAATGATATTCGAAATTTAACAAGTTTTTACTGAAATATCCATTTAAAAAACAGATTCAATTCTACTTTTGTACGTAAACATCATAAAATTCTCAAAATAACCTCATTACTTCAGATAATAGTCTATTCATTTTTACTGCACACCTTAAATGCAAATGGTGTCCATTCTTTTCGTTTTTTTTTTTTAAATATTGTCTATAAAAATATAAAATCTTAAATACACGATTTTTTTTTAATTAATCCGAAATTAGTAAAACAAATCCGTTTATTTTTAATTACAGTATTATAATTATTTTTAAGTCCATTTATTTCTTGGTACACAATGTCCGTAAACATAAAACTAAATATACGCAATAAAATAGACTTACGTAGTATGAGCTAGAGTTCGCTTGATAAACATTAGCCTTAAAGTAAACGGCTTAAATAATAATAAATATTTATCATAAAATAAATAGATCCATCTAGTCGTTAAGACCAGCACAGTAGCATAAAACAAATAAGAACGCAGGTGAGCTAGTTAAATAACCGTATAATTCAAAAGAAGAAAACATTAAAGTTCTTCTTTTGATAATGTATTACAAAACAAACAAAAACAATACAAAAAACAAACAATGATGCGGAAACAAACAAGATGGTTCTTCACATCAGCGTCTGGAGTATAGTACGTGCCTTCAAGGAGTACCAGTTTCAAGAAAATAACGACGGAGACCAAGAAAAAAATCAATTCATAATCCTTTGTTTCCAGGTCCTGTTTTCCAGGTCCAGTATCCTGAGTATCCTGCAGATATTCAACTCCGCTCTTTTTCTTATTCAATTCTCTTTCTCAATATTTGTTCCTTTAACCGCTGGCTGTCCTATTATTATTATAATTATTATTAAAACTTATAATTACTATTATATTTATTATTTGTTTTTTTAGATTAATTAATTAAACTCGAATTAAATTTTTTCTGATTATATTAGCAATTTACGGTTTATCCTTAAATTAGTCCATTAGATTAGTCGCGGAAAAACACCATTGTTTTTTGTACTTTTTATTTGCAGCCTATTTTATCCTGCACAGAAAAAATAATTTCTCCGCAGGTATTTTTGTCTCACTAAGAAAATTTTCGGTTTTAATTCATAGTGCGAAAATTTTCTTGAGTGAGTTCAAATTTTTCGCGCCAAGAAATTATTGTTTTTTCTGTATAGATTTTTCCCATCTAAGAGGCTTATAATGCTTTTATTATTTTAATCGTAGCGATAGATTATTGTTTTTTAATTAATTAATTAATCAGTTTATTACTTTTACGCTTTTATGTGTTCGCCGTATCGTGAAAATAGACTTTGTTTCTAATTTTAAATGATAACTATTTTGAGGTTACGCAGAAATTTCGTTAACGCTAGAAATGAGTATTAAATGTATCTGCAAAATTAATTATTTAAGTTGTAAATATTAGTAATTAAAATACGAGTGAATGTAGTAGACATTAGACAAATTTAAAATTTTAAATAAATAAAGTGAATGATTTAAAAAAAAAATATTTATAAAAAATGCACTTTCTAATTTTTAAATTTTTTAAATGCGCATTTTTTTTAAATTTTATTTTTTTAATTATTTACTATATTTATTGATAATTTCAAATTTGTCTGATGTCTGCTACATCCACCTTCGTTTTAGAATTAGAGTAAATTTTTGATTCCGTGATTTTCTTTTTCGTTCGTATAAAAAAAAAAAAAAAAAACATCCAATTTCATAAATTGTCGGAATTCTAGCCTATAAAAAAAATAAATTACTATGGCGCCAATAATTTAAAAATCACAGAAATTCATACAAAAGAAACAAAGAATTTTTTTTAGTAGAACATAAAAGTTCAAATTTCGTTATCGGTACAAAAATTATAAACGAGACTAGCAATTTTTATTAAACAAAGTAATTTTTTTTCTCTATTAAAGCCATTGACTTGCAAATTCGAAATTTCGCGGCACAAAGGATATAAAATAGCAAACGAAAACAAAAACAAAAACAAAATTCATGAGTTTGAAATAAACTATCGTATATAAATCAACGTTTATAAATTTCGATTAAAAAATAGACAAAACCTTCATTTTTTTAAAAAACATCTACAATAACATTCGCTACACTTCTTTAAATTTATTTAGTTCTTTTCTTATCTTATAATCCATAAAATATATTTTATTCCAGATTCAGGCATTTAATCGACACCTTCCGGTGCAAAAAATAAATAAATACAAATATTTTTTTTTACGGTTATACTGCTAAAAAAAATATTTTTATTTTTTTATAGTATCTTCTATTCTTAATTTAAAAATTTCCCGCCTTTAATATTTATACACTTTTTTTTTAATCAAAATAAATTAATTAATTTAATAAATTGCACTTTTCGCATGATTCGCACTAAGTTTTTTTTTAAAATAAACATTCAATTTATTTAATTAATAATAATAAATAATTAATGACTTAAAAAATCAATTTTTTTAATAAACAAAGTGCACATGTGATGATTAATTAATATTTATCGAGTTATACGAGGATGCTATTTATAATATACTTTTTCATATATATGTATATACATATATATGAGTGTATGAAGTAAAATTCATCAATTAATCACATCCGAATACTAGGGTCCTCGCTCAACTCGTTGCAATCAATTGGCGAGGCATTTCCTCTTTTACTTTTTTTTTTTTTTTTTTTTTTTTTTTTTTTAACTCCATCGCGCATCAAGAGGCCTCTAATTACTATCAGCAACTCGGTGTCTCGTTGCGCTGTGGATAACTCACACTTTGTCGTCTCGACAGTCAGCTTTACAATTAAATTCAGAAAATAAAAAAATTCAATTACGATTAAAAAAAAAAAAATTCAAGATTTATTGAAACAAAAAAAAAAGTCGAGATCTCAAAATGCACGAAATTTTTTTTTATTTAATGCAATACTTTATTTAATTATTGCTGGATTAATAATAACGAAATTAGTATTTTTTTAAAATTCAAATTTTCGCGCTTTTTTTTTATAAATTAAAAAATGTTGAAGAGCTTCAAAAATTAATTTCAATGCCTAGCACTCCAGCAATAAATTAAAAAAATTTTTGTAATTAAATTAAAATCGTGCGGAAAAAAAATTTTTATTTTTCTCGTAAAATTTTTCTTAATTATTATTATTATTAAATAACGAAAAAAAACTCTTAATTATAATTGATATTCTTTCTTATAAAAAGTTAATTATTTTCTGGTCTATCATAGAATAATTTAAAAATAAAAAAAAAAAATTATGATCCCACCCTCACCTTTTATATACATTTGTGTCTTTTCCCCAGTGTCGAACTGCAGAAAGCTAACCTAGAGGCCCAAAATACCCAAAACCCTGGCAGCGGTACCACTCCCGGGGCGTCCGGGTCCAGTGCTTCCCCTTCTAATACTACTACCACTGCCTCTCCTTTGGCCAGCGCAATCCCCTTGGCTCAGCTGCTAAGCAAGCCAGGAGCCCTCAACGCCCTCTCTAGCCTGACAGCCCTTGGCGGGTTAACGGAATTACTTGGCGGTGCTGCTGGTGCAGCAACTGCGACATTACCTGTCCAAACAACTGGGGTCCATCGCTCACACAAGACATTTACGCCACGTCTTAGAAGTCCAGGTGCTACTGGACCAACTGACAGCGGAAAATTTAAATCTGAAAGGACCAAGTACAATCCTTATTGAATACTATCATCAGTATGATTTATTATTTACACTTTTAATAATAATTATAATAATATTATTATATATTACTTATACATATAATTATTATTATTATACTTTAAGTAATTCAACACGGTTAGATATTGATAATTTTTTTTTTATTCCTTATTGATGACAAATTGGTGATTTTTCAAAAAAGAGAATTGACAGCTGCTTTATTTTTGGTGGCAACGAATGATTTTTTTTATAATTTTTAATGATATTTCATATATTATCATATAGACATTTAAACTTAATCAGATATGATCATATATATTAATGCAGGATTATGTTTGTGCATATATGACTGGAAAATTTTGGACAATGTAAAGATATATCATATGTGATGATATATAGTATTTGTTCATATATTTTCCTCATAGATGTATGGGAATGTATATGAACAATACCAATATCATATATGATCATATATAAGTTTTTTTTTATTACAGTTTCCCGAAATTTGGACTTTATCAGATATGATCATATATGACTATGCGGAATCATATCTGTATATATATGACTTGAAATTTTTAGAAAAATCATATAACATCATATATGGTTATATGTGGTATTTGTTCTTATATTTTCCCCACAGATGTATGGAAACGTATATGACTTCATTATCATATATGATCATATGTAAGCTTTCTTCATTAATTTCTAAAAAATTTAAACTTAATCAGATATCAGCACATATATAACTAAATAAATTTGAAAAATGTGGTCATATATGATCATGATTATCTTGTAGTCATATATCATCATATATATTTATATTTGACCATAAATGAGCATATAAATTTGATATATACATATATGGACATATAAACAAGTATCATATATGATCATATATGTTCATATATAAGTATTTTTCGGTTTTTTTAATGACGAAATTTGCAATGTTTAAAGAAAAAAAAGTTTTCTTTTAAATTTGTAATGAGCGCGATAAAAAAAATTTTGAAAAATCGTTTGCGACCAAAAATAATAAACTCTATTATATTTCGTTTAAAAAAAAAATTAGCTATTTTTTTATCGATTAATTATAAGAAGTTTTAATTTGATAAATTAAAAATTATTTAATATAAATTATGATAATTATTCTTCTAAATATGAAAAAAAAAAAAAAAAAAAAAAAAAAAAAAATTATCAGTGTGAATTTAAATGGGTAATAATGATAATAATTCGTAGTAATTACGGTAACACGCTTAGATTTAATAAAATTAACAGGGATAAACTTTTTTTTGTCTAGTTGAAAAAAAAAAAAAAAAAAATAGGAATTTTGAAAACGTACTCCGAGTACGGTAATTTTTGAATGTTGTTTTATTAATCAAGCTCGTGTGCCAATTATTGTTGGAAGAAGAAAAAATAATGATTTATAAAAATTTTTACCACGAATAGAAAAGCGTAAGATGTTTTTTTCTAATTTTGTTTTTAATAAGTTTATATTTACTAGTAATATAATTATAATTATTTTTTTTAGTAAAAAAAATTTAACTATAAATATGAGTGGTTTTTTGACTTTTTATATTTCTTTATTTTTTATTATTTTTTTTCTTATACTCGGAGCACGTGTCCACGTAAAACGAGTAATTAATTTTTTTGTCTTTTTATATTAATTAGTCTACTGTAAATTGTAACTTGTAATTACACATACATTGTAATGCGAAAAAAAAAAAATAAAATTAATCACTGATTAATGAATAATAGAGCCAGCAAAAGTTTAATTAGTGTGAGCTCTGTAATAGAAGTTAAGCGCGAATTGAATTTTAAAAAATAAAATAAATCACGTTCTGACGAATTAATAAATTAATTTATTTAACAATTAATTTGTGTACAAAAAATTGAGAATTGTTTGTGGTCTATTTAAAGAACTTTTTTTAATGTAATTAATTCCAATTAATTATAATTTTTTCTTAGTCTAAATGAACAATTTTTCAGTTAATATGTACCGTACATTAAATTATTTGTTATTGTTATCAATCATGAAGGATAAAAATTTGTAATTTTTGACGGTAATAATAAAGTTCATAGTAAGCTATTGGAATTATTTTCTTTATTAAATTGTGTGTATTCAAAACAAAGTCATGTAATTAATTAAATAAAATAAATAATTAAATATGATTAATATTATTATTATTAATTGGACTGCTATAAGAAAAAACAGAAAATCTGTGACGAATTGTTTGAAATTCAAATATTTAAAAAAATTAGGTTTTGGCGGGAAATTTTTTAAAATTTATAAAAATGAACTATATATGATCCATATATGAGTCATATATTGTTCGAGGTTAGAATGAAATCAATATATGATTTTTCTATAAATCATATACATGATATATGATTGTAAATTGCATATAAGCTCTATTTCATATATCTGATTGATATCTGAATCATATATTTTGTGTAATTAAGTATGAACCATATCTGAGTTACATAAAGTTTAAATATTGTCTAATTTCAATATATGAATGCTATATGGTTTACAATTTTTCATAGGCATTTATATAACCATATAAATCCGATATAGTTCATATATTATTAATATATTATATTATTATTATTATTATTATTATTACTATTATTATTATTATTATAGCATATTATTAATATCTGTCTTATATGACGTCCATATATCTTATGAATGATTTTTAAATTTGAATGTCATATATATTATATGATTCCGATAAGAATCATATATTGTTTAACTATAACATTATACCAATATCTAAGCCTTATATGATTCCATATCTTTTATGAATAACTTTCAAATTTGAGTCATATATACAATTATATGAATCAGATATAATTCATATAAGAACCATATAAATTGTTTTTATTGAATAATACCTTCAAAAAATCTCATTACCAAAGTAAACTCTTTTATACGCTTACGTGTTTAAAAAAAAATTTTAAATCATGTTCAACTTCAAATTTAACTACGACCTTTATTTTTTGCAAACAATTCGTCCCAATTATAAATTAGCGAGCTTATAGTTACAAAAAAAAAAAAAAAAATAACAAAGACAAGTGCGACTCCAGTGAGTGTTTTATTAATAAATAATTAAGTTTCTATTATACTTATATATAAAAGTATGTATAGTATGTATATTATGATTTAAAAAAATTAGTCTAAGCACATTTTCAATTAAACTGATAGTAATTGTTTTTTTTTTGTTTATACTTTTATTTGTTTGGCACGTAATTGTAACAATCACTGATTACCAAAATTTCCACTTTAAATTTAGTCCGTAGATAATTTAATCGAGATGAATTTTTAAAAAAATATAATTGTTTATAAAAAATGTAAAGTGTTTAAAATTAAAATCTCTCGATTTAATGCTAAATTAAAAATAATAATAATAATATTAATATAAATAAATTGCGTGCTCAATCTTAGTTAGTAGTTGTTCTGAAAACGGTTTAAATAAACCAGGGACCGTCGAATAAACTTTTAAATCTTTTTATAGGATTTTTATTTTAAATTTATCGTAGTCTGGGTTTTACTACAGTTTGATGTTATTGTACGCGAAAGTGATTAGAAAGTTAAAATAAACAAAATAAGTAAGTAAGGATGGTAATTTATGGAAAGAGTTTAAAAAATTAAATTTTTACCCAATTTAATGAGACCTTAGATTTTAATTAATAATTATAACAATTGTAATGTACATCAGTCTTAGTATTAAGTCGATTAAGACATTCATTAATTTTTTTTCCTTATTAATTGATTCTTTATACTATTATCATTATAACTATGGATTAAAATAAAATAAAATAATAATAATTAATTGTAAGAATTGATAAGTAAATGAGTTAATTTAGGTAAAAGATGGTATCGCATTGTGTGCTTAGCAAGCACTTGGCTAAATTGTATCACTTTGTTGAATAAAGCTAGGCGTGTTTAATACAAGATAATAAAATATTTAAAAAAATATTATTTTTTATTATTATTTAGATTTTTTTAAATATTTCATTTTAGTTTACCTTTTAAATTAACTAATAATTTTTAATTTGATGTATTAACTACAACTATTATTATTGTTAGTAATTTTTAATAAGAATTTCATGAGGTAGTCCTTAAGCTGATTTTAAATTTGACACTTAATTTAAAAAAAAAAAAATAAATTCAAATTTTTATTGCTTATTAATTAATCGAATTTAATTACTTGTAAAAAATTATAAATTTCAAATTAATTGAGTGACAATGCACTGAAAAAATATATAAATTTAATAGGTAATAAATCAGTAAATTTATATAAAATTCGATTATACAATACTCTTGATATGTTCCTTAAAGT
This sequence comes from Microplitis demolitor, assembly GCF_026212275.2. Classification (NCBI taxonomy): domain Eukaryota; kingdom Metazoa; phylum Arthropoda; class Insecta; order Hymenoptera; family Braconidae; genus Microplitis; species Microplitis demolitor. The sequence continues at coordinate 22,375,251 of NC_068549.1, read as the reverse complement.
ATGAATACAATACATTATAACATTAGAAAAAAAATTTGTTGTTTAAAAAATTGTAAAGTACAAAAAAAAGTTTTCATATATTTTCAACAATTCTCAATATTTTAATATCGGAACAATATTAATAATTTAAGTTTTCATCTAATCAATAATTTACTATTTTAAACAAATTACAGAAAGAATAATAAAAATTTTAAGTTTTTTTAATAGAGTGTTACAACCTCAGCACCTCTTTCCTAAAGTTTAGTAAAAGCTCCGTAGCTCAGGTGAAAGAACACATGCGCGGTATCAAATAGACTTGGGTTCGATTCCCAGCTTGGGCGCCATATAAACAATTTATAATTTTTTCGCGGGCAGAATTTAAAATACAAATTTTATATCAATAAAATTAATTTGAAATTATTTATCATAAAAATTTGTAAATTTATGACAATATATTTTTAGTTTTTTTTAACTTATAAAGAAATTAATGACAAAATATTAAGCTCAGCTTTTGGACTGCATTAATTAGATTTCCAATTAAAAATTGTTAGTAAACAAAGCGAATTGTAAATAAATTATTTTCAGATCTACGTAATAGTTAATATTAATTATCAATTAAAACATTAGTATATTATTTTGTTTTTGTATTTATAGTCCATTGTACAAGGCTGTAAGGACGTAAACAAAAAAGAGTGCTAAATAATTTGATGATAAATATAAAAGTGTTTACTATTTTTTTTTTTCTTTTTTTTTTTTGCAAGAATTTTTTTAAGTGAGCGAGCGAGAGAAATTCAGAGTATAGATAAAGAAATAAGAGAGAGAAATATTTATTTTGTATTGAGAGAAAAAGAGAGGATGTGTCAATTGAATTCAATACATTCAATTTCAACCAACTATGACCCAGGCTCCTGCCCATATCTTCGGTAAGCACCATCCACTCCTCTGTAGTCCTTTTAATCTACTTGTCCTTTTAACCGTTTTATTATATAATTCATACCTTCTCTACATTGTGATAAACAATATACATACATACATTGTTTGCATTCAACTATTTTAATTATATCGACTCTTACCTTCCTTCATATTAATTATTTCCTTGCAATACCTTTTATATATGTTCACATAAGTTTTAACTTTGAACTAGAGTCGATTAATCATTTTTTTAAAATTATTATTTTCGTTAAGAAAATTTTAATCAACTTTTTTTTCTTTTATATTGAAAAATTTTCTTTAATTAATTGATGATTTTTTTTTTTTTTTTTTTTTTTTTTTATTTATGTATAGAACATTGTTTAATAAAAAAAATTGAAGATAATTTTATAAAAAAATAAAATTCAACCTCGTGACTTGTAGATAATTTTCTTTTTTTGTGATTTGAAAAAAAAAAAATAAAAATTTTTAAATAAATTGATTTTTAATAAATATATATTTTGTTACAGGATATCAATGGAGACTGCAGGAATGGCTATTCCCGCATATCACTACATTGCACCGAATCACATCGTCAAGTCACCAATTCATTAAATAAATGTAATTTAATTACATTTAAAGTATACTATTACTCGTATCGTACTATACGTTTCTCAAAAAAAAACATCTAATATATATATATATATATAAAAAAAAAATACATATATATAACCACGCGTGGAAAAAGAAACAAAAAAAAATGAAACAATCAAGACATAAAGTCGATAATTAAGTAACCGATCGCTTAATTATAAAATAATTAAACACTAAAACAATCCAACACGACACAAAAAAATTTGAATTTAAAATGTAGTAAAATGAAGGCGCCGAAAAATTGTACAGGAAACTATTAAATGGTTAATTTAAAACAAAGATGGAGGATCACGATTATTAAGGTGAATAAAATATTAATTAATGATTAATTAATTAAAAAAAATAATAATAATAAATAATATGGACATCGCAGTTAACAAACTGCCGATTGGTAAAGGGAACAAGCCAAAGATACGTTAGTTTTCATTTTTATATTTAAAAAAAAATAAATAAATAAAATAATTAATTAATAATTAATAAAAAATGGGGAAGACTAAAAATATATTAATTAATTAAATGGGAATACAAATGCGGGATTAAAAATAATTAAAAAATATTAAACCGGACGTTAGTATTTTCTATATTGTCTGCGAATCCGGTCGACTGGATATTAAGAGACGAGTGAACGTTAATGATAATTATTAATTGTAATAATTAACCGTGTAAAAAAAATTTTTTTTCATTATTTATTTAGATCTTGTTCATTACGAAACTCAGATCCTGACACAAACATGACTTTCGTCATTAATTTACTCCAACATATCGTCTAGCAAATCCGTGTTGATTAATTGCGTATTTGAAATAGACTTGAAATATTATTTAGAAAAATGTAACCTATTTATGACTACAATGCGTTTAAAGTTTCAAATTCAAACACTAGATAAAATTTTTCTGTAAAAAAAAATTATCTTTCCTTCTACCATTTTTCTACAATTAAGTCATTACTGCGCATGCGCATTAGTGTTAATTCATGGACTTAATTATAGTCAAGTAGGGGGAGAAGTCCATTTTTTTTGCAGACTACAATTTCTTGCTGGAAAATTCATGGTGTTATGTCGCGATTTAAAATTTGTGATGGATTCAGATCTAAATTTCATATGAATATTAATTTTTTTTATACGGGTAATATATAAAGTTTATTATTATTATTATTTAATTAAATTGGGGATTTATATTTTATTGTTATTAAAATAAAATAAAAGATGAGAATTAAAAAAAAAATAATAATTCGGACAGACAGGGTTAACCGATAACATTATGATTAATAATATATTAATTAATTAATTAATTATTAATAAATATTAAATGATACATATAAAATATGTTATCGGTGTAATTGACGCTTTTTAAATAACACTAGACTATTTTATCCTCGTGATTATAAAATAAATGATAAATTATTATTATTGTTATTTTTTGTTAATTAATTCGATAATTACTCGTTCACGCGTCTCAAGAAACGATTTATGTAGAAAATAAAAAAAAAATATATATATATATAAAAGAATATGAAATATTAATAATAATGATAATTAATTGAATAAAAAAGAAATATTTATTAATGGGTATAGTTGATAATAATTAATTAAATTAAATAAACAAATTAAATTAATGGTGTGCTTATATTAATGTAATTAATACAATTAATTACATGGTATCTGGGTGGTTATTAATGTAGATGCGTAGCTTTTGCATGCAGACATCATTCAAAATTATTTATTCATTAAATTATATAGGAGGGGCGGATATTTATTAATTAATAATAATAATAGAAATTATTAGCAACTGATGATTAATTAATTAATGACATTTATTTTAAAATAAATATAAGGCATTACGTTAAAAAAAAAGAAAAAAATACTAAACAATTTTTCTTTTCTTTTCTCCGGAAGATAATAATAACGAGCTTAATAAGTAATTAATCGTAACGTTAATAAAAGTTAATTAATGTAATTAGTCATAATTTTTAACTCGTAAAAATTCATACCGGAGAATAATTTTTTTTTTTTTGTAAAAAGATGTGTTTAGTCTTATTTTTGAAAAACAAATTAAGTTAAATCTACAGTCGAATTTCATTAACTCGGATGATTAATTGGAAATTTCTTTGAATTTGTTAATTAATGCCTCTTACCCTTAAAAGTAAACTATGGCGCATGCGCTCTTATATCTACATAATTAATGCATACATAAATATATACAGACACATAAATGTATAGCAAAGAGTGGGAGACTATGTAGGTCGTAGTGGGGGTTAAGATTGAGGGGAAGTTCCGAGTTAATGGAGACTTTAATAATAATTAATTAATTAATTGCAATACTTTTTAAAAATTAATTATTTCGTTTATTTAATTTTCGATTTAATGAAAATAAATTAAATATAAAATGAAACTTTTTTCTAAAATAAATAAACAAACAAATAAGTGAAATATTAAAATATCAATATAAATATATACATACAAATATATAAATATATTTATTATACAATAAAAGAAAAAAAAATAATAATTAAAAAGTTAGTAAAAATAATTAGCGCTATACGAGAGGTAAAAGTTCAAAGTGCGTTCTCTCATTAGGAGACTTGAGAAAAAACTTAACTAGAAAAAGTTGAATAAGAAAAAGTAAGCGAGGAAAATTTTAAACTCAAATCCCCCCTCCGATTTTAAAACTTCATTCTCCTTAAATCTTTGATAAATTTATTTATCATCGATCAGTTTAATTATTATTATTACATATTTAAATACGACTGATATTCTTGATAAGCAATTAAGTCTTTTTTTTTATATATATACATTATATATAAAGTATTTATATTTACTATTATTATTATTGCTAATCCATATCCAAGTAGCTTTCAATGCAGACATAGAAATACATATCTAAATACTATATCTATATATCTCTTATATTAATTACACAATTTTATTTATAATTAATTTTTAAAATTGTACTTAAATCGTGCCAATACCAAAATTATCAATTGAAAAGTATTATCAGAGCTTCCTTGTAAAAATAAATCGCCTCAGTTTCGAAAGTAATGAATTTATAAAATTATTAATCTGTGATTTTATTGAGGCTCGAAATTTATTTTTTTTTATTTATTAAATAATTAAATTAAATTAATTGTAAATAATTTATTGTTTGTTTTATAATATTTACATTTATAAATTTTTTTTTTTACTAAAAATTTAATTAAATTATTCATTATTTATTTATTTATTGTTAATCAGTTTTAATTAGTGCTTAATAAATTATTAATTAGAATAATAAATATTGAGGAATTTTAAGTGAGAATTATAATTAAAATTTAAAATTAAAGTTGAAGCTGAGGCGAATGATTTTTTGAAAATTTACACTAAATTCTCCCTATTAATTTTTAATTAACCAAAAAAATCATTTAAAATCCAACATCTTCCGTTTTTTTAATAGAATAAGCCCTTTTTTTAAGTTATTACTCCATTAATTTATTTAACGTTCATTTGTATTGCAATCAAATCCATAGAAATGCAGCCTCTACCATAAAAACTATGAAATTTTATTAAATATCACTTCGGAAAAGGTTATTTACTATTGTCTCTGCTATTGGTTAACAATATGGCGGCATCCAATGAATGATACCGTCACATAACCTCAGAATATTAAATATTACTGTTCTGCCTACAATTTATTTTCAAATTTAAAATACAATTAATGAAAAATTCGATCATTTTTTATAAAATCCGGTTATTAAATGCGAATTAATTACATTAATAATTTTGAATTAATATAAAATATTTTTACTACCAATTCTATACAAAATTGATTTTTGAAAATTTGATTGGTTAATTATATTAATAATTAATTATGATTAATTGTGGGCAATTAGACAGTAAAAGTTAATTAAAAAAAAATTATAATAATTTTAATTAATTGATATTTAATAAAAAAAAAAAAAATATATAAAGCCCTTCCCAAAAAAATCTAAATATAAACTTTTGTTATTAAGGAGAATGAATTTAGTGAGAAATGATTGTGTATCAACAATAAATATTGCTGTGATTAGAATCGGTATCGGTTTATTAGTAAGTAGTTAAGGGGCAATTTAAACCAATTTAAAATTATTGCGAATGAAAGATACACATCACAGGGCTTTTTAATAATTAATATTAAGGTAGAGCGCATACGCGATTTATCCGCGACTTAATTAATTATTATTATTATTTTTAATTTTGTCGATTAACGAAAGGACATCACGAATTTATTAAAAATAATAAAAATTAAATAATTGGCAAATATATTTTAATTAGACAGAAAATCATAAATTAAAAAAATAATTGATGGCCAATTTTTGATATTAACATATCTCAAAAAACATATTAATTAAAAAACATAAGCAATTTTAATTTGTATTCATTAACTTATAAAATTTTGATTATGTAACTAAAAAAGTATCTTCAGTAAATGAAATAGGAATGAAAGAAAAAGATAAAGGACTTAAGTAAGGGATAAAATTTAATAAATAATTAATTAATTAATTAACAATATACGATAGATTAATAATAATAAAAAGTAATTAATTCCACGCGTCGTCGATCGTGTGTTTAAATAATTCAGGCTGATTGTAAGCCGCCGTATGTTATCATTATAAATTGTAATTAATTAATAATTAATTAATACTTATAATTACTATATAAAAAACTAAATAAATAAATATAATTAATGAGTTAATGAATTAACGATGTAATTGTACGCTTCGCGTGTGCCACGATTTAAATTAATCGCGATTAATGTATTCAAGATGTGCCGAAAATTATATAATTATACAAATAATAATTGTTAATTTTTAATTTCAATCTTTACAGACGTCAGAAACGTGGCACTAAATTTTTTTCCAAAGATTAAAATTAAATTTCAAATTATTAATTAATCAGAATGTTTTCATTACTGCAGATCAACTCAAAATGTTTTTTTTCCATTGTCATTAATTAAAACTAATTATAATTATTGAATTAATTATTTTGGCGTCTTAATTACCAAAAAAAAAAAAAATGGATTTGTCGTGGCGTAGAGTAATTTATTAGTGCAGGGGCCTTATCCTTACTGCGTGCGATTCTGTCAAGGTCTTAATTATTTTAATTAATTAATATACTAACTAATTAATTAATCAATTTGTTACCATCATTTTTATTAATAATCATAATTAAAAATTAATACTTACTATGCGTTGAAAAAAAAACTCTTACCCGTTAATTTCTGTCGGTTAATTAGAAAAAAAAAATTAATCACTAATTAATAAATTTCTAATTATCTGATTAATGTATGCAATTTTTGTCGTGAACAGAGCTAAAGTTAATAATTAACATCATCGATTAACTCAATAATAATACTAGCTGATTCTAATTTTCGAAAAATAAAAATAATTTCTGTTGATAAAATTAATTTATGGCTGTGTACAAACAAAAAAAAAATTATTAATTACTATAATTTATTTTATAATGACCTTGTCAGTTTCACAACTTATATTGTAATGCAAGGCAATCAGCTAAGAGATAAACTTAGTTTTTATAGGATATTGGGTAGCGTCGCGCGACTATAAAATTTGAAAAAAAAAATTTTTAATTCGTAATTTTATAATTTTTTCAAAAAATATTTTTTAATTTTATGTGGATTCGCGCTATTTAATTTTTTAAAATATATATATAGCATCGCTTTAAGAACAGACAAATATATATATGTATATATACATTCATATGCATATATATATGCATATATATTTACAAAATAATGTGGATTTAGTGCCAAAAGTGGAATAAGTTAACTATTAACGAAATCTCATAGGGAGGAAATTAAAAAAATAATAATAATAAGTTATTAAATATGCATAAATTGTAGGCTCAATAAAATGTGCCAACCTGTGTGCCAAAGCTAATTTTTTTACGAATTAAGAGTATTCGTATTGATTTGGATAAAAAAAAAAATTTGTGCTTAATTTCACATAACTTTTATCAGTCTGACCTAATTTCGAACCTAAGAATGAATAGAAAAAGAGAAGAAAAAAATTTTGAAAGTATTTTTTTTTTATTCCCATCTATTGGGCGGAGAGACTTTTTGAAGTACGAGTGGGCACTCAATTCTTTGGTTATTGTCTAATAATAATTACTGTTGGGCAAAGATAACATTGTCACAGATTTAAATCTAAATAGAATTTCATGGCTAAACGAAAGTTTTAACTTCGTACAGTCCACTGTGAGCTCGCGATAATCAACACCTGGACTTGCCCGAAGACTTTAAGCCGATTATTTGAGGATTAATATATCTTATTATATATAATTGCTTTTAAACCAATCAATATTTTATTATATTTTTGTCAATAGAAGAAAAAAAATAAATTCAACTCTATTTTAATTTTAACCTTTAGGGAATTTTCATAATTAATTCATTAAAAAATGATTAATGGGTTAGGATTTTTTAATTAATCTCTTACTTGTCCTTAATTATAATTTATCATGATTATTGCAATTAGCAAAGTTATTTTTCATGCCTTTAAAATACAGGGTTAATTAAATTAAAATTTAATTAAATCCTCCTATGAGAAATTCGATTAAAAAAAAAATAATTAACGAATTTACACAAAATATTAACCAGCTAAATTTAAAAGTTGAATTAATTGAATTTAAAAACAACACTTAAAATTTTTAATTAAAATAGTAATAATGAAATTTTACAAATTAATTAATTTATAAATCTAGTGTCACGCGACGCATTAACTCAAAAAATATTGTCGCAGTTTAAATTTAAATAAATAAAGTACATTATTCCAGGGTAATATAATTTTTGTAAATTATCTCGTAAACACAATATTTATGTAAAAAAAAAAAAAAAAAAAAAAAAAAAAGAAAAAAAATTATGGATTAATCACTTGGATGATTAATTGATAACCAAAAAAATATAAATGCGAGAATGATAACAGGTAAAGCTAACAATGTATTAAAGCGTTAATGAATTAAAAATCATTTAATTATGCGTATGAATGATTTTAAAATAATAAAAACGTTAAATAAATTTAATTAATGATTAATAATTAATAGAATCGTAAAGTGAGATTTTATTTGCAATTGTATCGTAATCAAGCGGAAATCATTACTAATAAATAAATATATTAACAAAATATTTAAATAACAATTATAACAGTAAAAAAATAAATAAATATTTATGATTAATAAAAAAAAACAGCTTTATTAAATAAAAGTAATTACTGTTAAATAGTAAGAAATCTAAATAAATAAATAAATTAAAAGCTTGCAATTGTAAACGTGATTATTTGGCTGAACGAGTGCTTTATCTCATATTTAAAAATTGTATTTGATAAATAATTAATTGATTGATTAATTAACAAAAAGATATCTGAAATTATTGTACACGACATTAAGACACAAACACACACACATATCTTATAGTTTTAAATTTAATTATTGACATATCAATTGACTAAATTTGTGTTAATCAATTAAGGGCCGAAAAGTTTGCTCGTTAATTTTTTTTAATTATTGAGGTTAATCGAAATTATGCATTTGTTATGTTTGTTTAAGAACAATGTTAATTATATTACGTTTGAAATGAATATTTTGTTATTAATTAAGGTAATTAGAATTGTAATTGCTGAGATTAATTAATTGGATGAGGCAAACTTTAGGTTAATTATTTTGTTTTTTGTTTGCGAGGTTAATTTAAATTAAGCATTTGTAATTATTGTTTTGATACAAATTGTTGAAGTTTGTTAATTATAATACGTTGTTTATCATAAACACAAACAATTATAATTGCTTACACAAAATAATTATAAAAAAAAAATTTATCTGTCCTCTTACTTTGTTTCGAACAATGTTAGCATATATATTTAAATTATTGTTTATAAACAATTGGTATTGTTTCAGTAAACAAACCAGAGTATTTCTAAAAATCAAGTTTAATAAATATTTGAACTATAAAAAATATATATATATATATTGTGATAAATATAGACTTTGATTTATTTATAAATTAATAAATAACGTTGTTAATACACAAACGTAATATAAAGATCTGATAAATATGAAAACTCGGGGTCCAATATCCTCGAACTAATCATATATATTTTATATTTGCAATAAATATATGCAATTAATAATAATTATAAATTTTAAAAAATGAACAAGAGGACAAGATAAAAAAATAATAAAATTTTATTTTTAAATAATAATAAATAATTATTATTATAGTTGTTGGCTAATTTTTAATTATGTTTCGTTTTTTTGATTAATGTTAATTTATTATTAATTTTAATTACTAGTAAAAATAAACATTGTTTATTTTTTATTTATTTATTTGCTCAAAATTATTCAAAGACAATTTTTTTTTTAATATTAAAAATTTATATTTATTTTGTGTTTATAATTATTGTTATTATTATTATTATAATTATTATTATTATTATCATTATTGTTATTATTAATATGAGCGAAACATATAAATTTTTTAGTCTTAAATACAAACAATAAAAAAAAGAGGGACTGTAAAATGAAAATTTTAATTATATAAATATATACAAATGTATACATCTATAAATATATAAATATATATAAATTAAAATTAGTAGATTAAATCGAGCTTTTAATAATTAGTAATAATACATACAGCCCGCTAATAATTCGCTCCACATTTTTTTTTGTTAAAACATAACCTAGAATTCAATTTATTTAGTCATTATTAATTTTTTAAATTATCAATATTTTTATCTACTTAATTATTAATCGTTTTGATTGTATATAATCATACATTTATATATATTTTTATTATTTCATTTGTTAACTCAATTAATTGAAAACAAAAAGTGCGTACACGTTAACCAATTAAATTACAGTACGTGGTAAAAATACGGGAGTACCCGATCACTAAGCGCGGGAACAAACAAAAATTTAAAAATGAGTTTGAATTTAAAAAATAATTATTTATAATTAATTAACTCACATATTTATTTTAAAGTATAATTAATGAATAAAATGCTAATTAACGCTCGATAAGTTTGTAAGGGCAATAATAAAAAATAATATTGTAAATTTTTGAGTAAAGTGTATTTGACTAATGTAAGATGCATAAAAAAAGACAAATTTTTTTAGATATTGCACTATAATATTTAATTACATTATTAATAATAATTAATTAATTAATTATGATTATCATTGTAAGGAAATAATACAAAAAAACAATCGTATAGATTAATTATTGTAATTATATTCATGCATTTTTTCTTCTTCATATCTTTCCTTACCTAACCTATTAACCCATTAAATGAAACAAAGTAATTAATTAATTAATTAATGAATTAATTAACAAATAAATGAATTCGAAATCGCGGCCTTCGTTCATTATTTAAATAATCACAGGGTTCAAAACGAAATGCCGCGATTTTTAAACTAAACAATTGACTAATTACATTATCTATTAATAATTGATTAATGGTATTGATTAATCGCCGTTAATTAAATTATTTATTAAAAGATAAACAAAAAAATGTGAGGAAGAGAAAATAATTTATAGGATTTTACGATTGATCTGATGCATAATATATTTATAATATTATTAATTATTAAATTATATATTAATTTTAGTTAATTATTGTAATGTTTGTTTTTCGTTATTAAAGTGTGTATATAGCAATACAATCCATGTAAATTGTCTTTTTGAATTAAATAATGCCTTTAGTTTTAAAATTTTAAAAATATATACATATATATTCACATACAAATATATGTATATATGTAACTTTATTGCGTACATTTTCGGGCAATTTGTCATCAAATTTCACAATGTCTTTCAAAGTATGGTATATATTTATTATATATAATATAATATATATAATTTTTATAGTATTAAATAATTGAATTTATTAATTTATTAATAATATGTGCAAGTGTGTTGTTTGCAAGTTAAAATAAATAAAAAAACGCATGAGGATATTTGTTTTAATTCATATTTATTTATTCTTTTTTTTTTATTGCATTCAAGGAATCGTATAAAAGTTCAAAGTCATAGAAAATTCATATAAATTTTTTTCAAGTGCATTTTAGTTCTGTTTTATTGATGCGAATTAAAATAATTTTTTTTACCCCCACATTTTAATTTAAAAAAAAAAATGCCTGTAATGGGATTCGAACCACTTCCTGTTAAAAATTATCCACTTTCGCGGCGCCATTTTTAACTGCTCGTGATATTAATATATAAATAAATATATAAAATTTTTAAATACTTTTATTTCGCAATAAAAAATCAAGTTCGCATCAACAACAAAAAAGAACAAGCCTCAAATAATAATAATAATAACAAATAAATAAAAAAGATTTTTATAAATTTAATATTCTTCAGCGCCCTCAGCTTCGCCTTCAACAGAATCAGTGCCAACTTCTTCATAATCTTTTTCCAAAGCCGCCAAATCTTCTCTTGCTTCTGAAAATTCTCCTTCTTCCATACCCTCGCCAACGTACCAGTGAACAAAAGCCCTCTTTGCGTACATAAGGTCAAATTTGTGGTCAAGTCTTGCCCATGCCTCAGCAATGGCCGTCGTGTTGGACAACATGCAAACAGCACGTTGTACTTTGGCCAAATCCCCACCAGGTACCACTGTCGGCGGCTGGTAGTTGATACCAACCTTAAATCCAGTAGGACACCAGTCGACGAATTGGATTGTCCGCTTTGTTTTTATTGTCGCAATGGCAGCATTTACGTCCTTAGGTACAACGTCGCCACGATACAACATACAACAGGCCATATATTTACCGCGTCTTGGGTCGCATTTGACCATCTGGTTCGCGGGTTCAAAGCATGCGTTTGTTATTTCAGCGACCGACAATTGCTCATGGTAAGCCTTCTCTGCAGAAATTACCGGTGCGTAAGTGACCAATGGGAAATGAATACGCGGGTATGGTACCAAATTTGTTTGGAATTCAGTCAAATCGACGTTCAATGCTCCGTCAAAACGCAATGACGCCGTAATTGAAGACACAATCTGCCCAATAAGACGATTCAAATTGGTGTAAGTAGGGCGTTCTATGTCCAAATTACGTCGGCAAATGTCATAAATAGCCTCGTTGTCGACCATAAATGCGCAATCGGAATGTTCCAATGTTGTATGGGTTGTCAGAATTGAATTGTATGGTTCAACGACGGCTGTGGATACTTGAGGCGCTGGATAAATAGCGAATTCAAGTTTTGATTTTTTACCATAATCAACTGAAAGACGTTCCATCAATAAGGACGTGAAACCAGAACCGGTACCACCGCCAAAGGAGTGGAATATTAAAAATCCTTGTAAACCGGTACATTGGTCAGCCAATTTGCGGATTCTGTCTAACACGAGATCAACTATTTCCTTTCCAATTGTGTAATGCCCGCGAGCGTAATTGTTGGCTGCGTCTTCTTTACCGGTTATTAATTGCTCGGGGTGGAATAGCTGGCGGTAAGTTCCAGTGCGTACCTCATCTAGAAAAATACAAGTAAAAGATCATTAAGATGGCCGAGAGGGGTGGGGCTCTGGTAAGATTGGTTAATTATAACCCCAGCGGGTCTGAGTCACAATTACCGTGTTTTATCGCAAAATATTGTATTTTTCGGCAAATTACCGTAAAAAAAAGTAAGTAGGGGTATTAATATGGTGTTTACGATAGAATACAGTAAATTACGGTAACTTATGGCAGTTTGTGATATTTTTTTACCCTAACATAGTGAACTGCTTTATTTTTTAATAAAATACCGTATTTACCGAAAATTACCGCAATTTTACTGTGAAATCCTGTAAATTTTCCTATTTTACGGTAATTTGAGGGAATTTACGGTAGAGTACGGCTAATTACAATAACTTACCGAAATTTGTGGCATTTTTACCGTAATAGTGAAATACTTTACGGTATAATGCCGTAATTTCGCGGTAAATCTACACTCTATGGTAAATTACCGCAGATTGTCGCAAATTTACGGGGAATTACCGTAACTTTATCGTAAAAATTTCGTAATTTACTTAAGTTTACCGTATTTTATGGCAAATTACGGCAGAATATGGCTCAGCATGGTAACTGACTGCAATTTTGGGGATTTTTACCGTAAGAGGAAAATACTTTACGGGAAAATACCGTAATTTTGCAGCAAATCTGCAAATTTACGGTTCAGTACCGCAGGATTACCACAAATTTACGGGGAAGTGGTCGTATTTTAACCGCAAATTGTCATAAATTTCTGCAGTTTTGATGTAATTTTTTTGAATACCGTAATTTGCGGTAATTTAGTGTAATTCTGATCCACCAGAGTAAGCGTAGATAACTTACCAACGACAGTAGGCTCCAAATCGACAAATACAGCTCTCGGTACATGTTTACCAGCCCCGGTTTCACTGAAAAAAGTATTGAAACTGTCGTCACCGCCGCCTAACATTTTGTCTGAGGGCATTTGCCCATCCGGCTGAATTCCATGTTCTAGACAATAGAGCTCCCAGCAGGCGTTGCCGATCTGAACTCCGGCTTGGCCAACGTGGACTGAGATACACTCACGCTATAAATAAAATAGTACATTTTCATTTTTTTCTCCATTTTAAAAATACAATCAAACAATTTTTTATAATAAAAATTAAATGAACAAATAGTTGTAAAAAAAATTTCTAAATAAAGAAAAAAAAATACATGACGCACAAGTTAAAAATAATTAGAACCCACGTGGCAACTCAGTCTATAAAATAAACCGTAATGTAAAAATAATTCACGACTTACCATTTTAAAATAATTGATAAAATAAATTCACTAAAACTTCACAGTAAATTTTTTTTATATATATATATAAATATATATAAATATAGGTGGACAATAAATGCCTCGAAAATTAAAAAATAGAGTTGTGACGGATACTGAGGATTCAAACGTTCTGGTACGTTCTGGCGCACGGGCTTGGCTCCCAATCTTTTATAGACTCGGTAATCCCACTCCTGCTCTTACTTTTTCCCATCTCTCTCATCTCCATGTCAACTACTTAATTCTACATACGATTTATCTCAACAATTAAATTTAAATAAAAATAAATTTATTTAAATTTAATAATTTAAGAGCGCAGTAATAATTTTCTACTTTCTCATGTTTTGAGTTTTCAAAATTTGAAAAATTTTAAATAATTAATTTACTCAAAATAATTTGAATTAACCAGTGAACGAATTTAGAATTCTCGTACCTAGAGGAATACCTTTCAGTTTAATAAAATGAAATAAACATAGTCCTTGTTTCCGCTGCGTCGAGACAGCATCTAAAAATAGTTAAAAAGGCGTGTATATATATACATATATACATATATATATCTATATATGAGTAATGAAAAATATTATGTACATTATACGTCCAACGAACCTTCTTTTCCTCGGCAATAATTTAAATAATTTGAATAGTAATTCAAAAAAATAATTTTCCCGCGAAAAATTTAAAAATTTATTATTTAAAAATTACTATCGTTTATTTTAAATTGTTAGTAAAAATAGTCATTGGTTGTAATAAAAATATATATTTTTTAACGTTCGAATGCACAAACAGTTATTCTGACACGGTTCATGAAGAGGCCGATAACCTGGAGTGCCCGTGAAATTAAACCAAATAATTATCGTTAGATAATAAAAATTTTCTTAGCTGGCAATTTGATGGTGGAGGGGAGATGTTTAAATAATATAGATTGTTATTATTATTATTGTTATTTATTATATATCTAATTACGAGTTGTCATTGAATAAGTGACGTCAGGCTGTTGGTGAGTACCATTTACGGCGATGAGGTCAGACTGGCGGAGCATGTTTTTTTTTTGTTTTTTATTTTTCTTTTAAAAGCTTTAAAACCCACGCCGGATAAATAAGACACGAGTACTGGTACATATATGTTGTTATTATGATGAGTTAATTTTTTTTTAGTCATATAGTTATAGATGTATGAAGAAGTATGTAGGGATCTTTGTCTGGAAGTACAGACGTTTAATTAACTTTAAAGACTCTGGACAACAAGACAATTATGCTTTTTGTCATGTCTATTATATATATTAGACTGTGACTAAAAAATATGGCTACTGTTTTTTATGACTCGGAAAATATAAAACAAAGGGCCTGTCAAAATTTGGGCCCGAAATTTTGACAGGTCGCTAATCGTAATTTTTTATTACCATTTTGACGGTAAAACTGAAAGTTGACGTCTAATAATTTTTGAATTTAAAAAAAAATGATAAATTATAAGAAAAAAAAATATATGAAAAATTGCACTTATAGCTTTTTTAATTTTCTATATGTGCATTTTTTTCTTTTTTTTTTTTTTTGCAATTCATGTATTGAAAAAAAAATCCAAATCATTTACTAACTACGGGATCATTTTATACGACGGAAATTTTTGGAATTTTATAACTCAGCTGCAAATCGATATATCGAAAAAATTGATTTATGTTTTTTGTTGGAAATTGAACGCTCTACAAAAAAGGTCTCTTATTACTTTTTGATAAATTTAATTTTTCGAAAGTTATTCAAGATCAAAGTTGAGTTCATGGTAAATTTTATTATTATTTGAATTTTTCAGCGAAATTATTTTATTTAATTATGGGAATTTTATATTTTTTATTTTTATTTTTTTCTTGTAAAGTATCGATTACTATATATGTTTGTTATACTTACACTGGATTTCAATGACACTTTTACAAGTGAAAGTTTCCTTTTTTTTTTATACAAATAATTTTTATATAAAAGGAATTCAACTTTTTTGTAATCATTTGCAATAATTATTTTATTAATTAATTATTATTAATTATAACCAATTCCTACTGACAAAAAATAAATATTCAATTCCCTAATATAATAAATGTAAAGTTAAGTAACAAAATTTATCATCCGATTATTTTTAGAATTAATTAAAAAAATTAATTGTCACTAAAAAAATAATTCAAGATTTTATGACCCAGAATTTTACTACAAGCAACTTTTTGATGCTAATTAATCTCAATCAATTAGAAAAATAAGTAATTAAATAAAAAAAAAAAAAAAAAAAAATGGGCTCATAAATTTATAAACTTTCATGTATTCAAATTATAACTATTATATGTATGATATATATTTATATTTAAATTTAAATAACATATTCAATAACAATCACGTCATCGGTCTGAAATAAAACAATAATTTATTCGACATTTAAAAAAAATTTAATTTAATTTTCAGTATTTAGCAAAAATAAATATTATTGATTAGTGATATCTAATAATTTATTTACTGAACTACTTAAATTAAATAACAAGTCCATTGATATAAATATTTATCGACAGTATTACGTGTTCGTAAGTAGATAAGTAAATGAATAATGATATTTATGAATGACAAAAATAATATTTATTATTTTATTATATTTTATTTAAGTTGACAAGACTGTACTGTGCTCATGTACGAATCGAGAGTTTTAAAAGTTTGTTCAGCAGATATAAGATATATAACATAAGAATAAGAAGTTAGCCTTATATGGTTGGAGAAACCGTGACGTTATTCAGAATATAAGGAGAGTAGGCCGAAGCCGTACGGTTTACATGTAGTAATGCACTTAAAGTCCTCGCCCACAGGGAATCACGATTCAATGACGCTTGCAAGTGTTTAAATAAATATTTATTTTATAAATTTATATAAATAATTATATGATACCGCAGTTAGCCAATGTCTAATTATTTTTGTATTTTTTTTCTACTTATTAATTAGGAAAAAAAAAAATCTAAAAAAATGCAAGTGTAGAAAATTTGAAAATCTATATGTGCAATTTTTTGAAATATTTTTTTTTTTTTATAATTTAACGTTTTAATAAAAATCCAAAAATTATCAGGCAAGAAAATCAGTATCACTTAGCGGACGTCTAATAACTTTTGGATTTTTTTTTCTACTAATTAATTACGAAAAAAAAAAATCTAAAAAAATGCATGTGTAGAAAATTTGAAAATCTGTAGGTGCAATTTTTCGAAATATTTTTTTTTTAATAATTCATCGTTTTAAAAATAAACCAAAAATTATTAGACAAGAAATTGAGTATCAGTTAGCAGACGTCTAATCATTTTTTGATTCTTTTCAAAATCAAAAATTATGAATAAAAAAAATATTTCGAAAAATTGCATGTATAGATTTTTTAATTTTCTACATGTGCATTTTTTTAGATTTTTTTTTTTTGCAATTGATTTTATTTTAAGGCATGAATAAAAAAAAATATAATATTTTATAAAGTATTATACATATTATATTATATATTATTATATATCTTAGAAAGAAGTCTGAAGAAGTCTGTAGTCATGCTTCGGTTATTTCGGAGCTGGAGCATGACGAAAGACAGATAAAATTCTCAACTATTATCATCGTATACTATTGAAAGTCATGTTTTTGAATATAAAACTATCAACCACAATTTTTTATTTTGATCCATTTAATTTAAAAATAAATTTTCGCACTTTTGAAATTACGAAATTTTGAACCCTGTTCTATAATCAGGCCTAGGTTTAAATTTTTTTATTATCGACATCCATATAAATCTAGAGCTAAAGAGCGCGAATTATTAAATTTTAAATTCTATTTTTTTTCCTAAATTAAAATAAATGTGCCTAAAATTTTCCAAATTTTTATTAAAAAAAAAAAAGACTTTTTTTACTAAAAACTGTATTTTCGTACCATGAGCTAGCGCCATCAGGCGGCTGAATTCAGAATTAAAATTTCCGATTTACTCTGACGGTAACCAAAATTTTTATTATTATTTTATAAAATAAATTTATAAATTAAAAAAAAAAAAAAATGTATAATTTATGAATTATTTTGTGGAATCATTTGGCTTTCACGTTTAGTGCGATTGTATTCTTCTTTGACGCACATAACAAAAATGGCTGATATTGAAATATTTGCAAATACTAGACAAGTTGACCATCGTCCCCCTAAAACATACAAAATTAATTAATTAGTATTATTAAAATTATTAATAATAGTAATTTATAAAGTGACTTGATTTTACCCATTCCAGGAATACAATAAGACAAATAAAATATCATCCCAACAATATTCGATAAAAAAATCATGTAACCGCCGACAATGGCTTCGGAAATGGGGAAAGAAATTTCGGATGCTAACTCCAAGAACAGGGCGGAAGTTGACCAGTTAGTAGCAATGCCAAGTATTACAGCAGCATATAATTCGTGTTTATGAAAGACAAGTACTTTGCTATCGAGTAGAATTATCCATAGAAACATCATTGATGAAATAATAAGCAATACCGATATCGCAGCTTTTAAATGTCCTTGAAAAATGTCCATCATTCTTGATGTTACTAGACATAATATACTACTTAGTACCACTGTCCAAAATGCTAGTTTATCTGATTCTTCCTAGAAAATTTAATCATTAAGTTTTTTTTTTTTTTTTTTCAAAATTTTAGAAAATTTTATTGTAACAATTTTTAATATTTAAGAAATATTATGACAAATATATAAGTTACTATTAATTATAGGGTGTAAATTTAAAAAAAAAAAAAAATATATATATATATATATATAGTGACCATAAATTAATTTTTTTTTAAATTTTAAACAATATTTATAAAATTTTAATTTTGGTCTTAAAAAAAACAAGACAAATTTAGAAGAGACCATTAAGTATAAATATGAAAAATATATATATTGATATATTTATTTACTTGTGTAATTGTCCCAAAAGCCATTGTTATCATTGCCAACCAAGGACTCGTCATACCCTGAGTTAATGCCGCAGAAAGACAAAGAAACCACATATTCTTGTTTCTAATTAACAAAAAAAATACGTTAATTATATAATAAATACCGGTAATTATCACAATTAACTAATTAGTGACAAGTATAAAAAAAAAAAATTTTGCCAGCTGTTAAAATCGGAAATTAGATATATAATCGAATATAAATTTTCAAAACTAAAATTCTTTAGAATGCTTAATATTAATTAGATTTTGCGAACGGGAATAGGCACAGTATTCAATAAATATCAATAATGAGTGAGGAATTAATTTAATGGAAATTAAAAAAAGATGTCATCCCTTGTGGGGATCGAACCCACGACCTTTGGATTAGAAGTCCAACGCGCTATCCTCTGCGCCAAAGGGACATGATTTTGCCCGGCCAGATGGTTCTACTTAAGCTTGAGCGTCGTTTCGGTGAATATAATCACCAGTGACGTCATTAGAAATAAATTTAAACAGGTGTTTTAGAGATATTTATAAATTACCTCGTGATTTTAATTAATGACTCGGATAATCCGAGCGTTGATACTTGAATATTCGTGTTCGATATTTGGGACTGTTTTGGAAAACATGCCAATATTCCAATTAGGACCATGCATTGAATAACGAATTCTGGAAAAATTTTAATAATTTAAGCTACAGTGCTAACCCTTGCGGAAATTGTCATCTGCAAAGTGAAAATAATTTGCAGATTGAAAATAAGAGTTTCTAATATTGAAGTTCTAATTAGCAAATTGTCTAACTCCATTTCAGGAAATCCGGCATTTATGCGAAAAAATACGAAGTTAAAAATATTTTTCATCTAAAAATCAGTTCCATGTCTAGTATATGTATAGTATTTTTGTCAAGGTTATTAAAATTATATTTTTCTGACTATTAGCATCTAAAAACTGCACAGTATCACTTACGAAACATAATCAGACAATTTGCTAATTCGAACGTCGATATTTTATTTTATATTCCATGAAAGCATGTTCTGCAAAAAACATCATTTTGATGGAAAAATTATTAAGTTTTAGAAAGATTTCGAGCAGAAAATTTCTATGGCAATAAAAAACAGATTTTCAGTTATTCAGGAAAATTCAATAAAATTAAGTCTTAATAATTTTTATAGAAAAGATGGAAAATTTGACGGAAAACTTTATCAAACTTTTAGTGTTAATCTGCAAAAATTTTCATTTTTTGCAAAAGAAAATTTCCATAAAGAAAGCGATGTTTGTTTTTGATGACAATTTTAAAAATTTTGAAAATATTTAATGGACTAACCGATTCTCATCAATGACATTATCTGGTCTTGCAAATTTATCTGATAGACAGATATACCAGCAATATTTGCGCTTTTATGATCATCAGTAAAATTGAGACTCGGTCCTGTAATTTGGACAGTACGGAGAATCGGATTTGAACTTCGGCTGGACAGAGGCGGATTGCTATTTTTGCTGAGCCCGACAAGAGCTGGTCCAAGGATATAGGAAAGAGCCATGCCAATTTGACTGGAAGATGAGGATATTCCAGTGGCGGTCGTGCGTTCTCCTGTTGGGAACCAGACGGCGGAGACCAGAGCTGTGGCTGGGCCGACGATAACTCCGGCCAGTCCGTTTATTATCGCTGCCATGTGTGCGGTCCTATTTTAAAGGTAATACAAGTTATTTTTAATAAATATATGAGTTATATATTTAATGTGGATTTTTTAATTTAAGTATCGCACCTACGTGGTGAAGATTGATGTGCGGGTGGATATGCAACGTAAGGATGTAGCTACTGTTGACAGGACGGCGGCTATTTTCAATGGAGTAGCTAAATCTATTTTTTTTAATTAACTAATTAATTTATTGACAATTACATACATTATTTAAAATTTTTTATTTAGTTACAATATATTTCTTATATATGATAACTTGTAACAATATACATCCACTAGGTGTTACAAATCAATTTGTATTGATGTAAATAATAATTGTAATTTGGTAATGGGGTTCAATGGTTGATTGAAAAAATTGTAAAGATATTTGTAATTAGTAATAGTCGTTATTATTCTGATAAATTGTGAGTAATTATACGAGAGTGGCAATTTAAAATATTTAATACTTGGAGCAGTGAATATAAATATGAAGGTGATGTTAATAATTTAATCAGATGTTGTAGGATTGTGATATATATTTAAATATTTGCCAGAGTTTATTTTTAGCGTAATGTCATGATAATAATTATCATTGAATAATCGCCGTGTATATCAAGAGTTTATGGTATTGATTATCAAACTTATTACCCGGAGGATAAAACTATCACTATTGCAACTCACACAATTAACCATTATTACATTTAAATCGGACTGTCGTGCTGTTTATATAAACAACTCTAGGGCGAAATAAACAAGGAGTAATTTAAATAAAATAAATAAATATTAATTAGTAAATTTTTTCGGCGACTTCTTGGACCCTGTGAGCTCCCGATATTTAAAAGGTTTAAAATAAGTAAATATTCACCTGTTTCATTGAGCAGCCAACAACAAGGCAGACAACAAGTCAAATAAGTGATGCAGCCCCAATTGGAAATAAGCGCCAGTGAATTTTTATTCCAATTAGGAAACGCCTGGATAACAGATTTACCAATTGGTCCCCATGTGTTCCAAACGCAGCACTGCGTGCTATTTAGGGCACAAAAAAGGCCCAGTGCGGCCCAACGTCGCTTCAATGATTTGCTGTCATTTTTAATTAACAATTGTCTTCCTTCACTAGACTCGCCCAGTTCTCTCTCTATTTGCACACTGTACCTTATGTTCGACATCCCTTTTTTGTTTATATTCAATAATTAATTATTTATTCACCTACTTAACAACAGTATCATACTCACGTGGACGTAATTTACGCTCTTTATTATCCTCCTTTTTTTTATTTTTCTTTTTACCCTTTGATTTTGACATTTCTAAACTTTTTATTGATTCTTTTGATTTACTATCGATTTCATTAACCCCCATATATATTATTATCACCAATATATTTATTAATATCAATACTAGTTTCTAAAATATTTATTATTATTTACGGCAATTGAAATATATATATTGACGAATTTTATTGATCAACTCATTTAATAAAATACAAATTCATTATGAAGATAGTCATTTATTTTATTTTATTTTTTTTTATAGATTGTAACATCGTCATATTATAATTATTGGTTAATATACATATATTTATATATATATATAAACGTCCTTTAATATGAACATTAATTATATATTATGAATTCCACCAATTGTTTGGCGCAAATCATAATATTTATCAATAAGATTAATATATGTACCAACTAAAGACCACATTTTTTTATTTAAATTCTTATCCGGCATCGTCACCTCGACGTCGAATAATGCTATTCCGAATAAAATTTCTGTATCAGAATTTTCCACTCCATGACAAATTATTGGACTTCCATAAAAACTCTGTCGAAAAAGTATAATGAATCATATGTATATAAATATATGTAAATATTTGTAATAAAATTATCATAGTTAAATTTTACACAAGACAACAAACTACTTACTAAAGTGACAGTGTCATTAGTATCGTCTCTCCGTGAAAATATTATTCCGTCTCCATCATTAAATATTTTTTCAATTTCATGATTTTCAAAAGTTATCCAATTTCTCTCACAAATATTTATATCATATGATAGTTTATTATATCCTATAAAAAATTTATTGAGTGATATATTTGTCGTTTTAAAGTAATACAATATATGCGGGGCATGACGGACCCCCCTAAAAAATTTTGAAAAAAAAAGTTTTTTTCCTAAATTATGGGAAAATTTTAAATTTTAAATTCGTATCCGATATTCAAAAATAAAAATCGCTTTAGGGACCGTCATGCCCCGGTCTCCTAATATTTGAAAAGGATAAAAATTAAAAATTTTCTGTTGCAAAGAATTTGGATTAAAATTAAAATTTAATTTTTAAAAGTTTTTTAAATAAATATATAAATAATTACTTCTTGGACAAGGCTTATATTGCCAACGAGTTATAAAACATCTAGACTTATTGATACGAGTGTAATCTTCAGTCGATTGTACTTTGGGTATAATATAGTAATCAGAGTAAGGAATCGGTTTTTTGAGTATCAGAAGAGCGAAATCGGTTTTATAAAATATATCACTTTTTACTGAGAAAGGCAGAATTATGTCTGTTACATTTTTTATAACGCAGTTGCGAATAGAACTTGTGCAATTGGCTCTGACAATTAGATCCTCAGCTTTTCTTCTAAACATTAATTACAATTCAAATAATTGTTAGAAAAAAATTAAAAAATCGCTTGGTATTAAATGATAATATAAAATTTTACCCAGAGATACTGTACGCCGGTGTTAAAATTATTTGCGGGCTAATAACGAAACCATAACACAGCTCTGCAATTAGCAATAAGTCACTAATTATTAAATTTATTTTTGCAAAAATTTTTCGTCAATCAAAATATTTATTTTATTTTACGAAAGATTTTAAAATTTTATTATGCGCGCGTTTTTTTTCAAAATGGCGCTTACGATACTTTGGAAAATAGAAATTATAAATTTTGAGAAACAAGATCTTATTTTATTTATAATTAATAAATTTATTTATCAAAAGGAATTTAGAAAATTTATCCGAAAGATAAATTTAAAAAAAAAAAAAAAAAATTGATTACTTACGAAAATTTGAGTTTTCTGTAATGTCTTTAATAACTACCGTCCATTCATACTTTAAATTTTGCATAAATTCATTATGATCATGATCATTGTTTTCAATGAGACATTTTTCTAAATGTAATCCATTCATTAACAGTGCAGTTAAAATAAAATTAATAATAGACATTTTGCGTTTACTCTAGTGCGAATTATAGAATAAAAATAAACTAAATTTTTTTAAATTAAAAATTTCTGCTTTGTTTCAATCCAGCAATCACTTAGTTAATAATAAGTTCTTATTACACAATTCGTATTTTTTGATAAAGACCAATTATAGACCGGACGAAATCGAAAATGTGATGATTATTTCACTGAGGTATTGGTTATCATTAATAATTTCATACTAACTGTTAGTTATTTAATACTAAAAAAATTATCTATAATTAAAACTATTAGATTAAGTCCTTTGTTAAAAATTTCTTGATGTTACGAAACATAAAATGTAATTTTTATATTTTTTTAAAAATTTATATTTTAATAAAAAAAAATAAATATACGAAATATATCAGAGGAAAAGGAAAAACGCGCGCTTGTAATTTTTTGCAAATAAACAATCTGCGATTTTTTTTTTATTTCTAAAATATGTATATATATATATTGTATAATGTATGTTATGGAATATTAATTAGTATAAATAACAATAAAATAAATATAAAATAATTTGAAAATGAGTGTAGAGACAAAAAGGGTGGGAATGACATTTAATAAGCAAGCCAATGAAAATTTAGGAGCTAATCGATATAATTAGGGGTAGCCAATGAAAATTAACGCAAACGAGACATGCGCCTTATATAACATGTTTATAAATATATAGATATATGTATATGTTGTATAATTTTCCCCTTGCATCTCTGTCCATATTTCTTCATCCCCTTTGTCTTTCGTATCAATGGCGCTATTTTCCTTCCCTAATTTTCCTCATTATCATTCGTGTAATCCAGCTTAACTTCTTATAAATATACTACTCGGTTATATATTTTACTGTTTATAAATCCTCCACATTTATTATTATTATTAGTTATTTATTTTTTTTTTTTTTTCATAAATTTAAGATCGGTCTAATCATCTAGTCTCTTATGGTTTTATTTAAGGAAAAAATATCAGAGTAAAGAAGTATTGAAGATTGCGTGGGGTGCAGTTGCGCGTTAATAATTTTTAGATTAAAATTTTTATATTTATTTTTAAGTAAAGTATCAATACATGTTATCATTGTTTTTATTATACATCATATATATTTAAAATTTATATTTTATAACAAAAGATACAAATACTTATTATAGAAGCGAGTAAAAATATTTAATTAATTATATTTCAATAGTATTATTAATAATAATAATAACTTATATAAAAAATATATGATCCTGAAGGTAGCAGACAATGAATAATTTTCGAACTTTTTTTTCTACAAATCAATTATAAAAAAATGAAATTTAAAATATGCACATGTTGAAAATTTTAAAAACTACAGGTGCAATATTTTCAAAAATTTTTTTTTTAATAATTTACTATTTTTAAAAAAATCAAAAAATTACTGGGCATTTACTCATTTTTAAGATATGTATACATAAATATAAATATATATATATATATATTAATCATTACACTTTCGTATTAATTCGTAAAATTACGACTTTTAAGGAAAAGCTTCCATTTTTAAGCCAAAAAATATGTAAATAAATAATGATACTGAAATTGAACGTCTGATAATTTTTTGATTTTTTTTTTAAACAATGAATCATTAAAAAAAAAAATATTTCAAAAAATTGCACCTGTAGTTTTTAAAATTCTCTACATGTGCATATTTTTATTTTTTTTTTTTTTTGTAATTCTACAGTGAAAAAAAAAATCCGAAAATTTTCGATTATCTGATAACTTCTAGATCACAAATAAATAAATAATTAAAACTCAAATCCACATAAAAAAAAAATAAGCAAAAATTTTATCATGCACTGCAAAAAAAGGTAAATTCGAAGTATTACAGATTTCATTTAAATTCAAATTCGCTCTGTTACCCAAAGTTCTGGAGCTTAAAAAAAAATTACTTCGCATGCGGAGTAAATAGGGAAGTTTTTTTTTTACCAGTAATTTTAGAGTCCTCCGGATTTAATTACTTCCAATCCGGGGTTTTAATAATAAAATAACCCCGGAGTTAATTTTACTTCGGTTTAAATAAAAAAACAGTCACCCTTCGAATTTACTCCGAATTAAATTCGCATTCACTTCGAAAATTTTTTACAGTGTAATTAAAAATTAACAATTACTTATAAATTTAAATTTTGAATAACTAAATTTTTCCCGCCATTTTTTATAATTCTTTATTAATTGAACAAATAAATAATATTCGTACATCATATAAATTTGTTATTGTCATTGTAACCTTACACTATCAAAAGAATAAAAATATATATATATATATATACATATATATAACAGGGATGAACGTTACCCCCTCTAGCAGCCCTCGTTTTTCGTGGTGGTTACGAGGTGAACGAACGTGCGGCTGTCCAAGCTCATTCAGATGCACGTTCAACTTTATATCACTTCGGATCTCTATTAGATTAATCACCTAAAAAAATATATATATAAATATATGTGACTATTATTTTAAATATGTAAATAAATAACTCAGTTGTTTCAATTTTATTTTCATTACAATAAAATTTTTTGCCAAGTGTTTGATTGTAATTATTATCACTAAAATAAAAATAAAATTTTTATTATAAATATGTTAATTTTTTAATGACTGATATGTGATATATTATGAGAAAATTAGACGAGTGCGAAATGTGGAATTTGATGACTAGTTAAACTATATAACGAAACATGAGAATTTTAAGTGAGTGAGTTGAATAAAATCAGTCGTTAAAAGTAAGTCTGTATGAACGTTACTAATTTTTTTTTTAATTAAAAATGAATTTTAATTAGTGATTGAAAAAAAAAAAATTGTGATAGTAGATTTTTTAAAATTAATTAGTTAATTATTGTTGCTTTAAAAAAAATTTTTTGAAATGTCAACGAAATCAAATCCGCGACCTTCGTCCCCGCGGCGATTTTTCGCGCGAATTTACGGGCATCTCGAGAGCAAAGACGAGAGTGTAAATAAGACGGAAGATTTGACGAGAGAATTTGATGACAAGAATGACAGTGATCAAGTAATAAGAGACTCGCGGTTACGCGTAAAGAGATTTGTGGAAATTAAAAATTGCGCGGAACCGGGCGAGGGGGATGAGGGTGACGATGAGGAAGAAGAAAAGCGGGAGTTGGATATCAAAGACAAAGTAGATAAAGTTGAAAGTAAAGAAATAATTGGGGGTGAGTTAATTGACAGCAATTTTTCTCGGCCTTTTTTACCCCACGGTATTTTCGCCGGAAGTACGACGCATCCACTTCATCACCTGGCTCACGGTGGACATCCGGTTCCTTCTATGCCGCCGCATCTTCAGAATCTCGCGGGACATCCGGCAGACTCGCACTTCCATGGATTCTCTGCTTTTCGTAAGTAAATTATTATTTTTTAAATTTATTTTTGAAAACAGGATTACTTATTTTTGATACTTATATATATATATATATAAAATTTCCAAAGGATATTATAAAAGATATTTTATATATATATTTAGTATCTATATTTAAAATTTAAAAAAATTTTCACTGTTCGGGTATCAGTGTAACGACAATCTGCTTATCGTATCGAGTGACGTGTGAGTAGATACAGTAGTTGTATGAACGTCCTAGGTGGTCAGCCTGAGAATATATATAAGTAAAGCTTAAATATACAATATGATATATCTCGGATTTACTTTTAAGATTTTATTTATACTCCGACAAAATCTCTACTTATATCAATCTTTTTTTTTTTTTACTAATAATATATTTCTTATATATGATAACTTGTAACAATATACATCCACTAGGTGTTACAAATCAATTTGTATTGATGTAAATAATAATTGTAATTTGGTAATGGGGTTCAATGGTTGATTGAAAAAATTGTAAAGATATTTGTAATTAGTAATAGTCGTTATTATTCTGATAAATTGTGAGTAATTATACGAGAGTGGCAATTTAAAATATTTAATACTTGGAGCAGTGAATATAAATATGAAGGTGATGTTAATAATTTAATCAGATGTTGTAGGATTGTGATATATATTTAAATATTTGCCAGAGTTTATTTTTAGCGTAATGTCATGATAATAATTATCATTGAATAATCGCCGTGTATATCAAGAGTTTATGGTATTAATTATCAAACTTATTATCCGGAGGATAAAACTATCACTATTGCAACTCACACAATTAACCATTATTACATTTAAATCGGACTGTCGTGCTGTTTATATAAACAACTCTAGGGCGAAATAAACAAGGAGTAATTTAAATAAAATAAATAAATATTTATTAGTAAATTTTTTCGGCGAATTCTTGGACCCTGTGAGCTCCCGATATTTAAAAGGTTTAAAATAAGTAAATAGTCACCTGTTTCATTGAGCAGCCAACAACAAGGCAGACAACAAGTCAAATAAGTGATGCAGCCCCAATTGGAAATAAGCGCCAGTGAATTTTTATTCCAATTAGGAAACGCCTGGATAACAGATTTGCCAATTGGTCCCCATGTGTTCCAAACGCAGCACTGCGTGCTATTTAGGGCACAAAAAAGGCCCAGTGCGGCCCAACGTCGCTTCAATGATTTGCTGTCATTTTTAATTAACAATTGTCTTCCTTCACTAGACTCGCCCAGTTCTCTCTCTATTTGCACACTGTACCTTATGTTCGACATCCCTTTTTTGTTTATATTCAATAATTAATTATTTATTCACCTACTCAACAACAGTATCATACTCACGTGGACGTAATTTACGCTCTTTATTATCCTCCTTTTTTTTATTTTTCTTTTTACCCTTTGATTTTGACATTTCTTATCTCTTCAGATTTAAATAAAATCTGTTATCACTGATTTTCTTACAGTATATTATTATCACAAATATTTTTGATAAATTACCAAAATTTTCGAGTTAATAAAATTTAAAAGAAATTAACAATAATTTAGATGACAATTCTATATAATTAAATCGTAAATTTATATAACTCGACCCATCTATTATCTATTAACATCAGAGTACAGTAGTAGTCTATTGTCAACGAAATAAACGTTACGCACGCTCGCTTAGATACGCGAGTCGCGTCGGTTGTGGGGGTTTATCCCGCCTCACCACCTCGCAGCGATATTGTGATGAGATTACCGAACGCAGTTGGCCGCGTCTCAATGTTGTTCAGCACAACACCCACCACCTCATCTCGTACTCCTACTGCTGCAGCTACATCTACTACTCCTATTCTACCTCCTTCCGTTTTCTCTTCCTCAACCCACTGAGTCGTTCATCCCCAGTCTGCTCTATTCACTTATTCTTCTTACTATCCACACTCACTATTTTTCATTCCTTTATGCCTCTGTTATTTTTAATTATTATAATTATGTTCATAACAATTACAATTTAATACAGCAGATTCAAAAAAAAAAAAAAATATATATATATATATATATATATATATATGTATGTATTCTGGGTATTTTATTTTTAATTATCATTGTTATAAAATCAGTGTCAAAGTGATACTGTAACACGATATTGTCAGTCCATTACAACGTATGCGATAATTAGGATGCGGGGCAAAATGATACCGGAAGTAAGTAAGCACGAGGCTTCACGATTAATCTCGTCGAGTGTAAACTGATACCGGATCCTAATTGTCACTCTTACATGTGAAAAGAAGCTATAAGTAATACTATAATATATATATATATACATAAACATGATGATATTATATTCATATATATATAAATATAGATGCACAATACATTGAACTTGCAACAGGATGTAATTAAAACTCTTTGCCCATCATTTTTATCAAATTAAAGTTATCTAGTCTAAAAAGAAAAATCAAATTTTGAAAAAATTTTTTTTTTTACAAAATAAATTATATTTTTGAATACTTGATGCCATTCCGAGTAAAATGAGTACCCACAACGATATCTTATGATTTCATAAAAAAATTTTTGAAATTTTTCCAAATTTGACTAAAATTGTCATTTTTTTACGTTACTTAATTTTTTTTTCAAATATACAAGTGTGAGTACTCATTTTACTCGTCTCTGCCTCGACTACATAATAAAACAACTAATTTTCAAAAATAAAAATTTTTGAAAATTACAATTTTGAATTTTTTGAAATATATCGATGTGGGTACTCAAACGAGAGGACTTTTTGTGTCAAGTACTTCGACATAGATTTCGCATTTAAAAATAATTTTTTTTTTTTTTTTTTTTTTTTTTTTTTATAACAAACTAAATCCCTTTAATTACAAAGACTAAAAAAAAATAAATAAATAGAGTATTTATTATTTTGATTCGTCAGATGTTTCTTTTATTATTTTCCCATCGGATCCAATTATCCTGAGGCGATCACTTAATCATTTGAGTTTTGTTTAGATCCACCCTCGTGCCCTTTAAAAATTCATCCAGGTGTTGGATGCTGGTGAGAACTCATTCATATTGCACGTGTCGTTTTATATTAATATCTATATATATACATATATTTACACCCACTCTATTCATTTAATTTCTCACAATATTTTAAAACAAAATTAAAATACCGTGAGGTATGTTAGCGCGGGAATATTTAATAAAGCGTAAAAAAAATAAAAATAACAGTGACAAAGTAAAATTTTTACAAGCTTGTAAACGGGAATAAAAATACACGGATGAAATAGTTTGATTTAACAGATTTTTTTAACACTTTACTCTCTTTTTCTCTCTTACTCCACTCTTTACAATTCGATGGATAGTCCTTCTGTTCGTTGGGTCGCTCGACTGTCCGTCGAATTTGATCGGATTACAGTTGGCGTAACAATAAACATGATATACATATACATATATATATATATGCATATATAGATTTTCAAATGCTTACTCGTTTTCACGCACCAGCCAACAAAGTTTCCATAGAATTTGCAAACCAAATAAAACGATAAACTGTTTTTACTATCATTATTATTGTTTCAATTATATTTTATTAATTGTAACAATAGATTTCTATATTAATTGATTTAATATTTCATTGTATATATATATATCATTTGCCACTGAGGAGAAATGCCGCGATAAATATGACTTTGAATAAAATAAAGTGATTAATTAAAAATACTTACGGTTTTTTTTTTTCAGTTGCAAGAAGAAGAAGAAAAGAAGGCAGACCAAGAAGACAACGTACGACATTCAGTGGTGAACAAACAGCAAGATTAGAGCTGGAATACCATCGCGGGGAATATATATCACGAAGCAGAAGGTTCGAATTAGCATCGGCATTGAGACTCACGGAGACACAGATTAAAATATGGTTTCAAAATCGTCGGGCGAAGGATAAAAGAATTGAAAAGGCACAAATAGACCAGCATTATCGGTAATTAACATATATATCAATATATGTAGCTTTTTATGGTTTTTCTACGGTGGGGTTTTTTAAAATTTGAAATTGCGCGGCAAAAAAATTTTTAAGCCGACATTGAAATTATTTATAACTTATTTTTAAATAAATGGGTTGTAGTAAGAAATCTGATGTCAAGTGTAGCAAATAGATGAAAAAAAATTTGAAGAGGGTGTGCTAAAAAATATATGAGCACAATGGTATCGTTCACGCGTAAAATCCCACTTAAGGCTATTTAGCGGCGTATCGCACTCAAGAATCATTCATTCATTCTCTATTTAATATAGAGTTTGTCACTCTACGTGGGGAATCACGATCCGACGATCCCCAACCACTCTAGCCCTTCAATATTTATATAGTTGTTATATACATTGTGATATTGTATGTGTATATATATAGAGAGATGGAAGAAGACATAAAGCAAGTATAACAAAACCTCAGGCACCTGATTCACTGGCTTTGATATTATTTCATACCCAAAAACCACTTGTTCAAAGTATTACAAACTCGATAAATGTGTTCTATATTATTGCACTCCATTGAATTTTAGGGAAGACTAGCTCATATATTTTTGCAGACTATTACTTGGAAACTAAAATTGCGGGTCGAATTTTCAAAATAGCGCAAAAATTTATCAGGTCTTTTTTTTAGCTTATTAAATTCTCTACAAAAAAGTTATCTGTCATTTTTACCATAAAATCATTTTGAAGCCGAGAAATTTCAAAAGTTCCATTGATTTTTGAACCAAAAATTCGATGATCGCCAAAAAAAAGCTCTACTGACTTTAAAATCGAATTTACGCGTCAAATTTTAAAAATATCAAAAAAATGCTCATGACCTTTTTTGTAGCTCTTAAAATTCTCTACAAGAAAGCTTCTTATCACTTTCTACCTAAAGTCATTATTTACCTAATTATCAATACAATTATAATTAATCAAAATTTGTGAATCATCGATAGCAATTCCTCGTCATTAATTAACCAATAACTCATTAAAAATTATTATTACGTGAAAATTGCTCATGTCCTTTTTTGTACAGCATTAAATTTCCTACAATTTTTGTCCCAAACATTTTTCCATAAAACCTACAGCTGGCACCATAAAATGATTTTCTATAGCAATAAACGGTTTAACTCAACCGAATATTCATTTTTGGTAAAATAAAATTTTTTTTAAGTTAATTAAAGTGATTAATTATTATCGAAGATTAATTATCAAAATTATGATCGATATATAAAAAAAAAAGACAAGATAATGACTGGATTACACGCCACTGGGGTCTGTTTCTACACGAGAAATCGACATGTGTTACATGTTACTATTTCTCTAATGGCTCTACAATATTTAATTCTTTATATTTTCATTCTCTGCCTCGTATTTTTACTCACTAAACCTATCAAGGGCTCTCAATAAAATACATAAGGGTCCTTAATAGACTCATCCCCTGTATTTCCGCCCCCCCACTATAAAAACAACTAAAAATCTAAATCATTATCATTATTATCATCATCCAAGAGATTTCTATTTTTCAACACGCAATATATTCATCTATTTCCGTCTACTCATATTTATAATTATAACAACTCATCAATAAAATTAATTTTTTTTTGTTTATAGAAATGTTGCGGTGTCAAATGCGCTCGCTAATTTCCCAGCCTACAGCAATTTCTGCGGATTGTGTTTTTACAAGGATCCAAACAGGGAATTGACGCCGCATGCCTGTATATCATCTTATCGTCCCGATATTATGATAAAAAGTTTACAGGATAAAAATCGAGGGATTAGTATCAGTAGTTCAAGTAGCGAAAGCTCGGAAATTCCACCGACTGCTATTTCTCCGATTTAAAGGCTTATTAATTTAATTATTATTATTATTGATTAATAAATTTATTAAGTGATTACTTAATTGTTTTTTAGTCTTATGCAGTTTATTTTTAAATTGTAATTTACTATTTTTTTTCTTCATTACTTTTGGGGTTAATGGACTCCAAATTGACAATTTTTTATTTAACTTGGGTCATTTGAATTTTTATTAATTGATTTGAATTTTTTTTAATTAATTAATCTTTTAAATTACCAAAAATATCTGTTGGTAAATTAATTTTTTACCATATCTACAGCAAAAGTTTAAATTCCCGCCCTAGTTGGAGGGAAGAAAGTCGTCTTTTTATTCATAAGAAAAATTAGCGCCATTTTCCCCATAATCGGCGGCAAAAATTTAAACTTTCAGGTGCAGATAAAGTGAAAATTAGTAAATTACAGACTGAGGGAGAAAAGTAGGACATTCTAGCCCATGTGTGTAAGTTTTCTACTGTAGCCGAAATATTTACATATGAAAGTTTAAATTTTTGCTCGTTGGCGGGAAAAATTTCAATTTTAACCTCAAATTTAGGATATGCGTATTCTAGAACCATAATATTCTACTTTTTATTTAGCTTTCGTAAGGAAAGTTGTGACTTTTTTCCCCTTAAACAGGACAGGAATTTCAATTCTCAGCGAAGGGATAGTGAAAATTAGTAAATTATACATCAAAGGAGGAAAATAGTACATTGTGATGTGTCTCAACCTTACCCGAGCTGAAGGATTTGTAGATGAAAGTTTGAAATTTTACTCAATGGCGGGAAAAATTCAAATTCCTACCTCAAATTTCAGATGCAAAGAATAGTATTCAAGAACTTCATATGCTAATTTTTATTATTAATTTTTTGTAAGAAAAGTTACAACTTTTTCTCTTTAAACAGAACAGGAATTTAAACGTTCAGCGTAGGTATGGTAAAAAACTAAATTTTGTTTTATGACAGCAGTCGAGTGACAGACTCACTTGTATTGTATTCTGACAGTCGAGGGTTCGAGTCCCGTCTTGAGTGAAAAATTATTACTTTTTATAATTAAAAATTACATAAAGTAAATGACTTTATACATATATATATACTTTTACTTTAAATATTTAAAATAGTAAATTTTAAATAATTAAAATTTCGTAATGAGAAAAAAAAAATAGTAAAATACAATTTTAGAATAAGCGTTTTTTTTAATTTTTATTTTACTGAATATAAATATTTTAAATTAACCAAAGACGTAATTTATTAAAAAAAAAAAAAAAATAATAAAAAACATGACAAGAATTAAATAAATTTATTTTTATTGTATGTAACTAAATAAAAACGTAATAACATATGATGAAAGGTTTATAATAATAAAATACACATGATGACTGAAAAAATTTTTTTTATTATCACCCTTTACAGTAATTACTATAAATTAAGTATATATTTACAACCTTTTATTATAAATTACTTTAACCTTGTAAAAAAACTAAGTTAAAAAAAAAAAAAAATTGCAAAAAAAAAAAAAAAACACTTACCTCATTGAAAAAATGTACGATTGACCATTTGAGGACAGACACGTGGACATTCTTATCGACCAGGCCAAATGGTTAACCAGAAATTAATGAAAACGAAAGACAACAATTAATACAATAAAAAAAAAAAAAAGTAAATCATAAAATTCAAATAAAAAAAAAAAAAAAAAAAAAAAAAATGTCCTGTTATATTTTTTGGTCTAAACTGATAATTTAGTCAGCTCATAGGATTTCAATAAAATCCAGATATTTTTGGCTGTTAACTTCCTCAAATTCAATAAAAAATATATAACGATAATTAAATAA